>NC_084991.1:4476423-4811745 GCF_963691925.1 Scomber scombrus
GCTTTATGGCATGGCTACATTGTGATTGATAAGTCACGACCAAGGCGACAAGATTGGTTAGGTAATGTAAACATGGCATTACCCCAGACTCACAGAGTATAGGTGTAGCCGTAGTGTCGCTATTTCAGTGTGTTTTCAGTTCATGACAATGTGCCTAAAAAGTCTTGTTCAGCATTTGGTTGTTCACTTTTTAAGATTTCAAATGCAATGCCTTTCTTTCTTATCTCACTTAAAGCCTGATATCTTTGATTTAATGCAATGTAATATAGTACTTAATTCTGTAATAGTAAACAGAAAATTTTTAATGCAATGGAGGGCAAAGTCAGGGCCTAGTCCTGAGTCAGCCTGCCCAGAAGCAGTTCCTCTTCAAAAAAGACTTTGGACTGGACATGATTGTCTTCCAGGAGTTTAAAAAAAATCTTGAAGTGGACAACCATTTCAGTGTACCATATTTGATCTCACAAAATAGGCAAATTTGGCAATGAAGTGCCTAATCCTACATGCCAACAGTAATAGAAATCGGTGATTGGCAGACGATCAAAGATATCCAAGCTTCTTTGTCTTTAAATGTTCAACCCTCTGTGGTTTTCAATGCCTTGAATGGTCTTAACTTAAGAGCTTTGAGCTAAAATTCCGTTTGACTGAAGATGATTTCTAGGGATTTTACAGTTCGATAAAACACTGAGCTGATCCCTTTGTGCTGCCTTGTTTGGTTTTACTTCTGTATTGACCTTGCAGTGGGCTACATTGCTGCTTTTAAGTGTGAAATCAAAGCTGGAGTCTAAGGTTCAGCTCCCATGAGAAGGGGTAAGCCATCTCTAACCCTAACCCTAGATGCACTTCATGGTCCAAGGGTGCCCTTAATCAGGAGTAATTATGGCCCATTCAATTGTAATCTCCCACTACATAATAGTGGGGAGCATTGAGGACAAAAATAAATGAAAGGTGATTTGTTAAACACGAAACACTGGTCTTACTTGTTTGGTAGCACTTCCTCTTTCATAACCTCATCAGTGGGATATGATTTGCTTAATACAAGCAGGAATTGACATTCAGTGTACTTAGAACAGTTTGGAAATGACACCAATTGACAGGCTTCCAAAGTTAAAAGCTACTGTTTATGTCTCCTCTGAAACCCCATCATTGAGATGTGAGTAGACAAAACACTCACCATCACAACTCACAAAAACAAAAGCAGGCTTCCTCTCCCTTCACAACGGTGTGGCTTACTGTGTGGAGCGGAAACCTGCTCTTTAAGGATGTGGAGGGTGGAATTTAGGTCTTAGTTATTAATCCACAGTGGAATTCTCTGCCTGCTTGGTCCCTGCTTTCTTCCTTTTACAACTTCAGCCTGGGTTTGGGCAGATTGACCCCCATGGAGACTGGATATATGAACACTGTTTATGCTGTTCATATATCCATGAGTCCGAGCCAAACTGTCTGTTTACAACATGCAACAAATTAAAGAAGACATACAAGAAGTGGCCTCTCTTGAGATGATTTACAATACAGGGAATCCTGGTTTCAATCATTATGCAAGCATGAAAGTGGTTTTCTGAGAATATAGAAGGGATAAAGTGACAGTACGTAGTTCGTGTTGTTCCTTCATGAGGTGTAAACATGTCAGAATAGAGATAGCAAATCAAAAAGACGGACCCAAAGCTAACCACATGAGTGGATCATCAACAAGGCAGGAAGCCACCCTGTGTGAGATTAATTTAGTCTGTTTCTCAGGTAAATATTATGTTAAGAGTATCTACGTTGGATGTCTGAGACCCACACTGTTCAAATCACTGCTTTCAAGAGTTGGTTAATGATTTAATAAATGGTTTGGGGGGGAAAACATGACTTTATTTGGCCCTGAAAATAGGCAAACACACTTGTACCCACACCATATACACAAGGACTGGTTTTTCATGTCATCATACCCTGGTCCAGGCAGAGTAGAAGCAGATTGGGCTGATGTAAGAAAAGCCTGACCACAAATCAGCTTTACATGTCGTCTGTCTCGAAGCAATGAGCCACTTCCCACTTCAGGAATCTGTATTATAAAGCTGCTTCACTGCTAAAGCCATATTTAACTTGTTGTTTGGCTCAGACTCCGGCTATTTTCCCGTACAAAAAACCCCTCAAGATGTTATGTAAAGCGACAATGAAGGGTGTGCATTGCCTATGATCCAAGGAACATGCAATTTTTCCTTGTTTGGCGAGCTCCCATCAGGCATTGTAACAGCATCTTTGTGGTTTTTGTCGTGTCCTTATCAGGACACATCGGGACAACATGGACAAAACCACAGAACTGGGAAGGATTACAGACGTCTGAGCTCAGACATACTCAGCATCCAAGAGGTAGAAAAAAACCTGTAGAGTAGTCCTGTCTGTTATTATCCGCCTGTCAGCGTGTGTTGGTAACAGAACAGGACGTGCTCTTTGGAGTTAAGAGAACAGCAAGAATTTGCTGTCCTAATAAAAACCAAACAGGACATTTATTAGGGGTGTGCAAAGAGACATTTGGAGAGTCGTTAGGCATGAAGGAGTGACAGAGGAGGGAAATATCTCACTGTGTTGTCAGAGTGAAATCTATTTGTATAGGCTATGATCAGCTACACTGCTAAATGTCTTTATACAATTGCAGTGCCCAACTGTAGGCCTTTAGTTAGCATATCTACATGCTCAACAATACTCTGAGCCTCTCACTACAAGTACTCAATTTCATGTAAAAAAGGCCTCAAGGCTGTCGGAGAAGAAAGTATTTCAGTGCTACACAAAGTCCTGGATTCAATTCCAAACTGTGTTGCTTTTGAAATGGATGGTGACAATAGAGGACAATGGTGTTCATGGCAATGAGGGATTGTTAGTTTGTTTCTGCGTTTGGGGCTGCTGATTGGCTGGGGTGCATTGACAAATTGAGGTTGAGGTTATACCTTTTGGGTGAGGCTGTCCTGACCCTTCATACAGTCAATAGCAACAAAAACATCCATGAACAGGGAACTGGCCTTTCCACAACAGGAAAAAATGGGAAAACACACCAAAAAGTCATCAAATTACCCTGTTCTGATGAAAATAAGTAGGTAACGATGTTCACATCCTATTTTGAGCCTTGTTGAGAACTGCCTAAGTCAGGTTTATTTTAAGAAAGACTAGTTGGAGTCAAGAAACAGATGCCCGAAAAAATGAAACGAAGGCTAAATGTAATTGGAAGACAAGCAAGTACAAAGAATCAAAACAATCTGAATGCCTTATCAGCAGCTACACTGGGGACAGGGACATTAATGAATGTGCTGATGAGATATGGGACAGTTTAATAGTACAGTTACCACTGTATTCTAATAAATCACACTGTCTCACCAACAGAGAGCTCTCAAACTACAATGATGACACTTTCAAACAAAGATGAGAATAATGGGTTTTTTTAGTGCTGGGCAGGTGCAATGAAGGAGGCCAACGCAAACATTGAGCGGATACAGGAGCCTTGCTTCCTTTCGTTTCGGTTAGATTTCAGCAGCAGGTGTTCAACCGTTAAAAGACTTACGGTCACACAGTCATGACAGGTATGGCCATTAGCAAGCCCACCTGGAGGAAAAAAATAACCCCCTGATCTCCTCATACTGTTTTATTAGATCTTAAGTGCTTTCCTATATCTTATGTGATTACACTTGTTGTTTACTGTTTGTGTTTCAGTTATTGTTTCTATTATAACTACAACACAGGCAATTATACTGTAACACAAACACGCATCAGCTAAAGGGGCCCACCCAGGAGAATGTGCTCCTTTTTCTATTCATTTATAATATTTACTCAGGGATTACTATTTCATGAAGTTTGTGACAATAATTCTCTTGACTTCCAAGAATTATTGTGTAAAAAAAAAAAAAAAAAAAAAAAGAAGAAAATCATGAAAATCACCAACAGGGGTCTCATATGCCCAAGTGCTCTAAGAAGCTCAAATATAGGTAAATGTAAAAAAAAAATCCCATAATAAAGCATCAATAGTTGCTTTTAACTATGTCATCACTTCCTCCAAGGACCACCTATCACACCACTGTAGTATTCATGATCTCTCAGTCACTGAGTGCACCTCTCCATCAGACTACTAACACTGACCCAGCAGCTGTGGATCCAAAATCCACCAGAAGAGGGCATTCACACACCGACTCATCCACATTCCTCACTGCTCCCCAACAGTGCAACTCCACACATGTATTGCATCGCTGGCAGGCCTCCCACACACACACATCATGACTGTGTGTGTGTGTGTGTGTGTGTGTGTGTGTGTGTGTGTGTGTGTGTGTGTGTGTGTGTGTGTGTGTGTGTGTGTGTGTGTGTGTGTGTGTGTGTGTGTGTGTGTGTAGGTGGGACTATGAGTAATCACACTGCCTGTTTTGTTGTGGCCTAATATCGTCTTATGCTGGGCTTTGTGATTAAAAGCTCTGCCACTTAAGGGATGGAAAAGTACAGGTGCCACTCAGTTTCTAACAAGATCTCTTACAATGCTGGTGTTTCTGGCTTGGGACAAACTGGTTTTCCCACCTCTGAAATAACAGTTTTCTATGCAAATCACAGGGAGATTAAACTAAACTATACCTCTATAAACAGTGACTCGTGTGACGGCTGCTGGCATCAAGAGTTGGAGGTGAACAAAGGTGCGGAAAAGAGAGAATCATGATGAAAAATGTTAAGAAACTAGAAAGAACTTCATCAAATACAGATTAACCGCAACAGGGATGCCAGTGAACTGATTACATATTCACTGGCAGTCAAATCTGGGTCACATTGAGCCTTGATCTGCTGTCAAATGCTCAATTTAAGACACATTTCACACTTTAATTCAAAACTAATCTGACCCGTATGACCTTAATATCGATTACTTAACACTTCAGCCTACTTTATAGCCTATTTTACTAATAGGCTTACAGTGTTTCTTTAAATAAGTAGAATTTGACAAGCTCTTTTGGATGTGTTAAATAATAATCTTTATATGAAGCATCAATGCCAGTTTTTCCGCAGCTGATCTGCTCTTCAGCAGGGCTTATCTCAAGGAGAAACTGCTTTACTGTATCATGGGAGAGCCTTTGACCTTGCTGTCTACATTATCCATTATCTGCCCGACACAACAACACACACAGCACTTTCACTTCTAAACACACATGTGATTTATTCGACAGGCACCTGTGCATAAACTAACTAAACCGAGACATTTAAACTGTACATTAGATTAAAAAATTAAAAAATAATAAAAAAGGTGACAGGTTTGAGTCCATTGAAAAATAACTAATTTTTGAATCATGAACAAGATGTGAGGTTTAAACAAAGCTTAACAAACATTTATAGTACTGTCATTGAAAAAGTTCAAGTTTGACCAATCATTTTAACATCCAATAACGACATTATAGCAAATTAACATTTAATAAAGAGTTGAATACTGCGCTTTAACACCAACCTGTGAAACTGCTCAGTGAGCAGCTCCAATAGTGCAATAGTTTAATATTGAAAATAACTCCCAGGTGGATTAAACAAGCTGTTTACAGAGAGCAGCCCGGCCAATCAGAGTCTTGGATCGGGTCTATGTGTTTAATAAAGTCATAATAAGTCCTGTTTCTTACCTGCTCGTGCCGGGCCGCTCCTGAGCCGGTAGCGCCTGCAGCTGCTGGAGGGAAAGCAGGCTGATGCAATACAAAGTAAGCGGGAGAGAGGACTGCATCTCCGGGCCAGCTTTTACTTTACACCCTCTCTGAGAAAGGAGGGGGAGACCACACCAACTGGGCGCAGTTTAAATCCCAAGTGTGGGAAAAAAAAAAAAAATCAAAATAAATACTGCACTTAAAAAAAAAAGAAAGAAAAACTAAATCCTCAAAGTGTATGCCGGATTCAGATATCCAGACTTGGCAGAGGAAACTGCAGATGAAACCTTAAAAAAAGAAAGAAAAAAAAAAAAAGAAGTTAGAGAAAGTAGATCAATTAACCTGCTGATCATAGACAGAAGTGAGAGAGAGAGAAAAAGAGCGCACATTTCATTCCTTTTAGAGCAAATGAGGAACTTTTAAATCACATTACCTGCTCTAAAACCCACCCACCCCACCACAAAACTTCTGCTTATAGATCCTTACTTCATGACATCCACATAAGCTTCTGCAAAGGATTCACACAAACTCCTAAAAACGTGCAAATATACACCTATAAACCCAATATGCAATTTTTATTTTTTTAAGTATTCAACCTGTTTAAACATTTTAATAATGATAATAAAGACAGGTCTTACCTTCTCTGATTAAAACTCAAAATCTCTGTTTAGTTTAAGACTTTTTTTCTCATGTATCCAAACGTGTTGGTCAAGATCAAGTTCTCCAGTGTGAAGCTGAGCGCCTGGTGACATTGTGGGTTTAAATACCGAGTGGGCGGAGTTTACTGCCTCAAATGCAATTTCGGAGGCAAAGGTGCAGTAATGTTATTATTTCTCATGCTCGGAATATCCTGTACTCATGTGAACTTATTAACTATGGGTGGAAAGCAGGAGATAAGCTTTTTTTTTTTTTTTGGTAGGGGCAACCAAGATTTCACATACCCTGATTAAAAAGACATATGTCATTTCTATGATTCATAATGCATCATAAAAGCTGCTTGTACCATATTGTTAAAGATTCCATAAAATATGCAAAGTGTGGTCTTCATGGTTTCCAAAAATGAATAATGAGCACCACAAACTACTTTTAAAGTCTCAGAAGTCATGCAGGAATGTTATAATGATACCATAAACATATAGACATTAAGCAGTGATACATAAAAGTTCACTGTAGAGCTCCACTATCTGAATCAACCACGTGCATGCCTACGAAAATGTCTATATTTACACGAATTTCTCAAGCAGTTTGTCTCCCGGACCAAACCCTTACTGCTGTCTCTTATCATTACAGTCAGCCAAGTGTGTAAGAAAGATAGAAGATGCAGGAATCTTTTCAACACCCCCCTACCTAGAAGTTTGTTGTCAAGTCACACCCACAATGTCATCATGACACATGATGAGCCTCAATGATACATTTCTTGATAAAGTTTATTGCTGTCTCTGTCTCTGTTTACCTTGAATCTCCTTGTAAAAAATACAACAACAAAACAGACAATTTTTATTGTATGATTTATGAAGGAGCTGTAAAAACATGCAGAATGTGACTTTCTTTCAACTACAATTCCAAACCACTACTACCACAGGTCTAAACATGCATCTTACTACTCTGTTTAATGACTCAGATGAATCCTATGCAGCTCATTAATGAGTCCAAGCCTAGCAGAAGTTCCCTCCTTCTTCAACCTCCGTTGAGTGATGTAGCAAAGCACTAATAATACATACACCTGATGTCAAATACAGTTACGCAACTCTCCCTTTTTTCCGAGAAGCACGTAGAGCTGGTTGTCAACAGTCGACTGGACGCCTTTCCCGGTAGTGGACTGACAGTGTGCCGCACATGCATGTAAACAATAACAGAATCAGTACAAGCAAAACACAGACGCCATTAGGAATTGAAGAATGTCGTGTTTATTTTTTTGTCTTTTTGATGATGCAAAAAATCATCTCAGGCTTATAAATTGTTCTCATTTAAATAAACATCTGTAGTACTGTCATGTAACTGGTGCAAATGCATGACTTTCAATTTAGAATAGACAGATAGAGCCACAGCTTGTGCTTCATGTACAGTATGACATTCAAGAGCTAAGCAATTTTCTGAAAAATAAATGCACTTGCTACTGTACTGAAGATATTATTAGGATCCTTAAAGACTTAAAGAAAAAAATTGTAATCCAGTTTCCAGATTGTGACCCACATTTCCGAATCCAAACAAAGATGGTAGCCAAAAATGAAATACATGTCCTTACTACTTTTCAAGATATTGTATTTTTACACAGAATACTGCAATACAACTTTGCATGCAAGAGTCAATGTATACTAATATAACTGATAGTAAAAATGCTTGATTTTGGTTCATGTACAAACTGAGCGAGGAGATACAATATGTCATTTTCGGCTGCCATCTTTGTATGGATTTGGAAAAGATGCACAATGTGGGAAACGGGTTATAAATGATTTTTTCACTGTCAGCAGATTAGATGGTTGGAAGAGTCCTTGAAGATTCTTGGAATATCTTCAGAACAGCATTATGTTTTTTGGGAAATGACCATCTGGGTTCTTCACAGATCACAGGGTACTTCTTTTTTGAGGGAAAATCTGACAAACTGGGGCTTTACAGAGCTTTACAGATTTACAGAACATTTTACACATGTGGTCTGAAAAGTCTTACAACTGTAAGACTTGAAGGAAAAAAATCTATTATTTATGTTTTTTCCTTCTTCCTGTGTATAACTGCTAAAATCTTAATGACTTCATGACACATGGGCATATTTATAGGAGCTGCAGGAGAAAAAAAATCACTGATTTAAACTGTCAACGTGAACACTTTTTTGTCAGTTACACTGTCCTCAAACTGCAACATTATTGTTCAGGTAGAAGAAATCCATTAAAGCAGAGGCACGTAGAGCTAAAAACAAAGGGGTTTTAATTACCGAAAAGCATTAAAAAACAATGATAAGCAACAGTGAGAACAAGTCTCAAGTAACACGAAACACCATGAATTCCTCATGATTATGTGCGCCGCGCTGTATAATTATTGCCAAACCAGGATTTGAGTCTTAATGTGTGCTACGTGATCCCTGCCTTGCGTGTAATGTGAAGCCTTGTGTGAGTGATATTCGCTCAGACAGATTCGTCAGTTATAGTTGCCAACTTCTCACCCCTCGCCACTATCAACTTACAGCTCAGCTCTGCTCGGGCCTTTCTTTGATCGCCTGGTGTACGTTCTCAGTGGTTGGCCACATCGTGACCTTACGATGGCACGCTAATCCAGACTTGGCTGCGATGGAGTGATCTAAGTCTTTGATTCGGCTTTTTATTCAAAGTCAATTTGGGTTGTGTTACCGACTCGACGTGAAAATCAAACATTGGAAACGCACCAGTGTGGTTCTTCCTAGGATTAACGTTGATCCATTCATAGTGAAAATTGAATATTTACTTTATCACTGACCTTCACCCAAAGCCTACACTAGTAGCTACTGATTTGGCAAAAATGATTCATGACATATTTCCCAAGACTGCTAGTAACTCATTTATCGCTTTCACTTGGCTACGGAAGCAGGTCACTTCTTCAGATTCTGACCCGTTTATGTAAGAGAGTTCTCTTGGCATGTGACAGCCGCCACTGAATTGGTACCCACTGGACTCTGAACACAGGCTTCCTAACTGGTTTGATCTCTCAGTCGTGCAACGGTTCTACTTTTGTTTTAGGCGGCAATTAGCGGACATGAGCGTCGACTCTGTGGAGCCGACCACAGGGCCGGGTTTTTTTTAAAAGAGCTTCTATCTGTGGCTTTGAAAGGAGAAGCTGGGGGGGACGTTGTCAGACGATCAAAGAGAAGAGGGACCTTTTGCTTGATTGTGTGGCGCTCTCTCTCTTGTCTTGTCTTTGTTAATGTGAATCTTTGGATGGCTGTGACTGGCACACAGCCGCTTTAAAGGTTGCGTAAACAGTGCGAATAAGCTGTTGTGGGGATGTTGGGGATGTGATGACAGCAAATACTCGCCTAAGTCAAGCAAATATGAGATGATTACAGATTGCAACTTTTCACTTTGCTTTTTGCAGTCTGTGTGGTTGATGACTTGGTCGACAGCCACAACCAGCTACCTGCCAGCCACACCAATGGCAAGTAGATTCCATAAAACATCTCTAACATTGCTGTGGTTCATTCAAGTTCATTCCCGTCCTTGGAAACAGCCAGTAACAAAACAATCTAACCCCTGTTCCACAGCATTCAATCATATTACACTCGTGTGTACAGTTGTTGTGGACGTTGCTATAGTCCCAATGTCTTTTCAAGATCATGATTGGACTTTACACCTCAACTTTCCTTCCAAAGTGGACCAGAGGTGTTTTTGGCCATTTGAGGGGAAGCAGAAACAAGGCATGAACATAAGGTTGAAGATTGTGGGATGTAAAAATCTGAAAATGAGCTGAAAGATGCCAAAACAGGTCAGTAGAGGTGACGAGAGATTTAAGAGCTGGTTAATTATTCTCTCTGTATTCATCTTTACAGGTACATTACAGGAAGTCTTTTGATTCATTTCATATAAAAATATTGATGTCAGCAGCTTCAAAGTGCTCAGAAAAATGTAACTTTAAACATCTAATGTTCTATGACACCTAGTCGAACTCCATCTGCTGATTAAGATCATAGAATATGATTAAAGGCTTCAAAACACCTACTACAGTAAATGAACCTTGAAGTCAAATAGTTAATTCAATCCCAAATATCTTTTAAATTTTAATTTTAGGCAGAGGAAAAGGAACAAAACAGAACACTGTTCATGTTTAATAGGTCACAATGAATATGTTGTAAAAAAGAAGGTACATTTGTAACTCGCTACCAACAAAAACCTGTCCTGTTGGGAACTGTTTACAGAGTGTTGCCCTGAGTTATATTGGGAAGAAAAGTTGGTGGTAAAAAAAAAAAAAAAAAAAAAAAAATGTCATCTTTCAGTAATGTGGGCAACACAAACAAAATTCCACTGACCTCTATTTAATTGGGGTCGGGGGATAAATACCACTAATTCTGAATAAATAAAACCAAAGTGTCTACATGGCCATATACCAATGACGGTAAAATTAGGTAAAAGTCATCATTTGAGTGAACCAACCCTTTAGTTTGTGTAGTGCACATCTTCAGCATGTGCAGGAATCTGTGTTGTAAAGTGTTAGTAGGGGGTTAATGTGATAATATCTATAAACAGCAGATTGATGCTGAAGCGTCCTGCCTCTGAACTGAAGTTACCTATGTTACAAACAGCTTCTCAGCACGTGCGATGAGATCTCAAGTGGCTGAGCTGAAGGACTTCATATACAAACACAGGACACCTGCAGCTTTGAGGAGGACTTACGGCTCCCTTGGGAGAAAGTCTGCTTTCTCCTGTTTTTGGAAGAAAGAGAGTACCAACTCATGTACGTGCAAAATATCTAAACAACATGTTTTTTCCTTCCTTGAGTAGAAGAGGTCATGTTTTCCTGGTATTCCGAATCTCCTGCATCCAGCCCAGGACTGAGCGGATCTGTCTGTCGTGCACTGTCACTTATTTCCTGGTAAACATTTTATATAAATATCTCTGACATTTTAATAAGATTTACTTCTTTTATGCTTGTTTGGTTATGATTACAGCAGAACTGACCACACCTCAGGAGCACATCGTTCAACCTCCTCCTGACTCCTTCAACAAATAAATGACACCGTCACAGATAAACCACTATAAAACGGCATCTTTTATGATTTGAGTGTGTCTTTGTGCGTTGTGCTTTGTTTCACGGGTATTTTGGAGTGAATTTAAGCCAACCGTCTCTCACTGAGTCCAGTTTATTCCATCAGCAACCACAATGTGGTAGTCTAATGATTGCTGCCCCCTAGTGAACCTCACCATACATCAGCAGAATGCACCGTGCAGCATTTTCTGCTGACTGTGAATCTGTTGGGATGCTTCCCATGAGGATCAGCCTAAGCTATCCCCCTTAAATACAAAACAAATATAATTTATCAGAATGAACAACAAAAACAAACTTCATCAGGGCGTTGTCTTGGGTTTTAAAATAATTGTAGCACAAGTCACTAGTAAATCCCCATGAAGAAAAAGTTTGGAGATATTTTCCCACTGTCTTATGTGCCTGTAGCGTCCTTTTTGGCTTTTTCAGGACACTTTATTTACATTGCTTGTTTGAGATGGTGCACAACCAAGTTTGTTTAAACGGCTTGTTGTCTCTGTCCGAGCCCTCTCAGTCAAGTTTGTTTGGCATGGCTGCTTACCAGTACAGGGGTGTGTGGGAGGAAGGGGGTTAACAGGACAGCGCTCTGCCAGATTTGATGGACGAATGACGGATTGGATTTCAGTGTGGGAAAGATGACAGTGAAGGACAGTGGTGGCTGATAACAGCCGAGCGCCTAGAAATCACTGCTTCTAATGAGGAAAACAGTGCTTCCGAGTTTGTGGGAACAATTTGGGAAAGAACCTTTCCTGTTTAAACGTGACAATACCCCTGTGTACAAAGCCAGGCCCATAAAGAAATGGCTTTCCCAGGTTGTTGTGGAAGAGCTTGACTTTCCTGCACAGAAACATGATTCCAACCCCATCCAACACCTTTGGGATGAGCTAGATTGTCAGCTGTGAGCCAGGCTTTATCACCTAACATCAATGTTGGACAACACTAATGCTCTTGTGTCTGCAGCCAGGTTCTAACATCTGGTGAAAAGGATTAAAGCACAAGAGTGGAGGCTGTAATGGCAGCAGATTAATGCCCATGGATTTAAATGGTGATCATGCATATATGGGTGTAAAGTGTCAAATAGTACATAAAACAGGAAAAATCTGTGTGTGTGTGTGTGTGTGTCAACCTTGCTTATGCCCTATGCTGCAGTGTGCATACAATTGAACCAGAATAGCATTCAGGTCACACCCCTTCCCCCTCTAACATCTGTCCCGTGCACTCTGCAGACAGACATATAGAAATGAACGACTTCCTTATTGTTGTGGTTAGAAGATCATACTAACTTCATCACCCGATGTCTCGAGGCTTGAAGGCCCCAAGAGTGATCACAAATCACTAAAGTTTATGCTTAAGTTTTTGTCTGTGGTCTTCTCAGGGGTTCGAGGTGGGAGGGGTCTCAACTGGAGAAAGGTGATACAGGCACATATTTTCGTGCACCAATCAGAGTTGAGCAACATTTAAATCGAGATGCGATTTCAGTCGTCGCACTACTGATAGAGCAGAATAAACACCCGAGTTCATATGCAATAAACACACCCTTATTCAGGTCAATAAACCCTTCAATACATATTGATTTGGTATGACAGGTAGCTTATGGTAGTTAATGTTTGTGAATGTTGCCAAATCTAAGCTAGATATTGTTGTATAACTGCCAGTACTGAGTCAATTCTCTGACTTTATGACTCTTCTCTACTTTATTGTTGCACTGTGGATGAAACTCAGCCATTCAAATGTGTGAAAAGATAAAAAGAAATCATAAAAAGTTATAGCCTTTTTAATACAAATGTCACTTTTTATATCTTCTCTGCAGCTCCATCAGGAAAACACAGTCCAAGACAGCACAAATAGGTAAGTTTGCACAAGAGAGGCTTTAACTTTTGAAAGACGTCCACATTATTTTAATAATTTGGATGGATGAAACCAGATATAAGCTACAGATTAACTTTCCGAGAGCGCATTATGAGGGGCTCTTCAGATGTTCAGTATGAGCACGGGGAACGTCAATGTTCATATGGGCGGCTGACTGTTGTTTTAAGACAGATTTGAAGAAAAAAACGTGAATCTATCCTTTAATAGTCTTTAGGATTTCTAGTCTGCATGAGAACACAGATGCATAATGTCTTCTGTGGCTCTGGAGGAGCTTTGTCAAGTCTGAGAAAATGAACCCTGATGACATCACAGTTATGTAATCATGGTTATCTTGGATGGGATTACACATTTATTACATTGTTTGGAAAACGAGAGCAATTAACAAGCAGGCAGTCATATTGAGTTGTATTATAGGATCAACTGTTTTAGGAGGGCGACTTGGTCTATGCTGCTTCAAAATTGCTGCTTCGTCATCTTCCTCTTGAAAGCCCCCCATCTTCATTCAAGTGTGACACCAAATAAAAAGTCTCATTAATATATATACTGTAGCTTTTTTAAAAACTGTAAATTACAATATAGTACATACTCAATGGCGCTAAAAACATGGCAAATAATCAACTGTCACATTTCAATCTCTGACATCTTTCCAGGATGTTATGAGTAAAAACAGATTGAGTTACAAATCAGGATTTGCAGTAGTTTACCGTACACAAAGTTATGCAACATTGTAACTCTGCTTATACAGAAATACGGGAGCTCCAATTACAGCAGTGAGATGCATGAGACAGGGAAATCTGTGTGTTTATGTATGATTTCAAGTCAACCACGTGGTACAGTCTGACTGCAAGCACAGAGACTGTCAAACATTTCTATGTCTCTGTAAGCATCTGCTGGTCTGATCTCTAGGGAATTCAACTAATGAGTGCTATGCCATGTTAAATGAAGCGCGTTGATGCACTATGCTTCACCTGAGCTGAAGGGAAATAGACTGCTGGAATAGACCTGTAAAGAGCAATGGTGTGCAAGAGGCCTTCAAACCACTTCCTGTCTGTTGGTTAGTGTACAGGAAGTCACGTGGTTGCTGCATTGTGCAGAGCATGGCTTTGAGCTCTGATTGGGCCGCATAAGTGAATATCACATAATCAGTGATAGAACAGTCGCCTCACCAGCTGAGGTGCTGATACTGCAATAAGATGGCAAAGTTCAAACACCTACTCATATCACCTATAAAAGAGATCATGTCACTTCTTCCCATCTTATGTTGCTGCCCAGAATTAAAACATGTGTGACATAAATGCTCAACTCTGTGTGACGCAAGAGTGGATTCTGTGTGAGCAAGTAGTCATTTTTTATATTTTGATAACAAATTATGATGCTTCCGGGTCTTTTACAGGCCATGATTATGACAGAATAGTAGAAACATTAGATGCTGAGATTAAAGGAATAGTCTGACATTTTAGGAAATAAGCTTCTCGTCAGAGTTAGATGACATGATCCTCTCATGTCTGTACAGTAAATATGAAGATACAGTGAGCAGGTGGGAAAAACATCTAGCCAACTAACACAACTAGTAGCACCTTGAACGCTTAGAGCTTGATTAATGAACTGTTAGTGGCCAGATGCAGTAAATTCAAATGTACTGCCCCCAGCTAAGAAATAGTCCAGCCCTCCATAAAAATGATTGAATTATTCTTTTAATGTAATCATGTTGAAGGTAGTTTGTTTGTTCATCAGCAGGATATCTAAAAAACAAAGTTGACAACTCAAGACGTGTGAGGATTTTATGAACAATAAACCTGCATTCAAGGTTTTACTCGAGTTCAGTACTTGAGTAACTGTAGCCTACAGTTGAGCTACATTAATCTCACTCACTTATTTTTGCTTCAGCATCTTACAGAAATGCAACATATCTAAGTGCGTCATCTCAGTTGTTAAAAGAGGAACAAGAGGCCACATGAATGCACAATACATTGAATGCATGGTAAATTGAAGGCAACATTGGTATTTAAGCATGTGTATGAGTGCATTTGCAGAGTTCATGTTTGTCTAGGAAAGACAACTTCATTACTGTGTGTATCATTGTCCTGAGGGGAGAAGTCTGGTAGAGACTGTGCTGCTCTTGTCTCTTTCTCACCCGCTGTCCGTCTGTCTCTCTGGCAGCTTGTCAAGAGTGGCTCAAGGTTGAGATACAATTATTGTCGACTGTAAGAATCAAAAACCATGGTGACCTCATTTTCACTCCCTGAAAATACTATTCACAAACCTCTCAGTCACTTGAGATGCATGTTATCTCTCGTTAACATTAGTTTGGTTTTCAGAAGACGTGTTTATCAAAGAGCAGCGCTGTCCTCCTCTCATGCTGGGCGTGAGTCTCAGATAACTGTGTGAGAAAAGACAGAGAGAGAAGTTGTCGCTTACTGTTGGGAAAACAAAGCTCTTAAAGAAAAATGTGACATCTCATGCTTAGGATTGTTTTTAACCAGAGAGTGATAAGGACTTTTGGTCAAAGGTCAAAACACAGGAAGTGTTGGAATCGAGTGGTGACAGCCAAGGACAGGCTACACGGATATGAAGCATCAGGCCTTCCTCGCATCCCACGTGTTATCTGCTTATTCAAAAGTGACACTACAACATCACGCCAAGGTTTTCTGCAGCCCTTACTTAGTATTATTTGTTGCTCCAAAGCCAAAAAATTTCAATATGTTACTGATTATCTTCTATATTTCTTTTGCTGTGCTTGCAACTTAAGGGTGCAACAAGAAGGAGGATTCTCAGAGAAGAAAATAGATGAATGTTGGAGTTTGGGAGATGGTTTGGCTACAGAAACATGGATTAATGCTCTACAAGCAGTTCAGTGAAATCTATCTCAATGACATTTTATGTTTCTTGAAGCTGTAAAAGGCTGTTCTTATTAAGTAAAGTGGTTTGGCAAGAGGGTTGAACTGTGGCTATGTGTTTGGATGGTCTGTAAAAACCCAGGGCTGAGTACTCAATTAATGGCTAAATTTTAATTTTGGCCTGAACTATTCCTTTTAAATGACTACATGTTTCCAGCACATCATTCGGTCGACTTATTCCCAAGTTGAAGTTTAAACAGAGCTACACGATACACGTTAGAGTTGTATATTTAACTTTAGTCTTGGCCACTGAACAAACAGAAAGAAAAATAGAATGATTGAACTTTCACATACTTAAAACCAACTGGAGTCAAAGCATTTAAAACACCTACACAAATAACAAATGCAGACATTTTCCACATACTGGTAAAAAAAAAGAAAGTTTCCTCTTTGAATAATAGTGAAAGTTGTGGTCTTTCAAACTTCTCAACTAATGGTAATATAAGGTAAGAAGATATGTGAAGTCAGATATAACTGGATTCCCAGACTGCTTGGAAGATAAAGAGATGACATATTTCATGTGTACACTGTGCCATGGATTGAAATTAAATCTTTTTTTTAAGTTGAATAACAGTTTAAGTTAAGGGCTTCAGACTTTTGAACTTTTGGAAATATAAGATGACAAGATAGCAAGACAGCTAGATGGAAAGCTAATTAGCTAACATTAGATAACTGCTTTCCCAGACAGCTTGGAAAGTACAGAGATACCATATTCCATTTGTATACTTTGATTGCCATTGATTGAAATTAAATACTTTTCCAGATTCAATAATAGTGAAAATTAGGGATTTTCCAACTTTTTAAGTTTTGGATATGTAAGACAACAAGATAGGTACAAAGTTAAATGGATAGCTAGGTAGCTAAAGTTAGATAACCTGATTCCTAGACTGCTTGGAAGGCAGAGAGACACCATATTTCATTTGTATACTTTGCCATAGATTTAAATTATATACTTTTCCAAGTTGAATAATAGTGAAGGTTAGGGGCTTTGGAATTTTGAACTTTTGGAAATATAATACAACAAGACCGCAAGACGGATAGATGGAAAGCTAGGTAGCTAACATTTGATAACTGGATTCCTAGACTGCTTGGAAAGTAGATAAACACCATATTTCATTCGTATACTTTCCCAAGTTGAATAATAGTGAAAGATAAGGGTTTTCAGACTTATGAACATTTGGAATTATAAGATGACAAGATAGCTACAAAGCTAGATGGTAAGCAAAGTAGCTAACGTTAGAAAACTGGATTTGCAGACTGCTTGGAAGGTAGAGAGACAACATATTTCATTTGTAATCTACTGTGCTATGAATTGAAATTATACTTTTTACGACACATTATGTCGCTTTACATTGTCTACTAGCAGTCCACACATGAACCTAAATAATGGAGCACGGTGGAGCTAATGTTAGCTACCTAGCTTTCCATGTAACTGCCGTGGGTAGAGCAGAGGGTGTTACCTCACTCTCTACAAATAAATAGTCTACAATAAAATGAACAAAAGTATGCTATGCTAAAATATATCTTTCCACCACAAAGGCCAAACAATCATACAAGACTTCAACCACGTACAAAACAAACAATATAAACTGGTGGTTTAACACGATGGACAAACAGATCATTCATCTCATCTAGGATTATTTTCCTAAGCGAGGACACCCACTCTGCATGTCAGGGGTTGTATGTCCATGTCATATCTTTATTATTTATATATTATATTTATGTGAGTGTGTGTTTGCTCTACATGCCACTGCAGAAGAAACATCCTTCAGAGATAATCTATTGGGAGCCCATTGAGACTGTTGTAGTTTGTGGTAGGACTTTCAATGGCTTGGCCCTATGCACTGGACATTCCGACCATACTGCCCCTCCCTGGGTGTACCACAGAAAGAAAAGGTTAAAATTGCCCCGCAACAAAGGGCAAAAGTCACTAAGTTCCCCCTTTAAGTTAAGGACTAATTGTCTAACCCAGCAGTTCCCCGTCTCATGGTTGCCAAGGGGTTGCAAGAAACAAGGGGAATTTGGAAGATAGGAACTGTTTAAAAAAAACCTTTTCTGCAACACAATTGAATTATTATCTCAAATTGTTGCTTTTATGTGTTTGTGAAATACTGGATAGTTGTGGCTATTTAAACAAAAAAAGTTCAATAAAACATGATAAGGAAACATCACTCTTTGCTCGAACTGCTTGCACACAATCTGTGACACGAGGTCGTGAGCAGACATTGCTTCACTTTAGAAGGTTTACAAGCCAAAAAGGCTGGAAAGCAAACAAAAACTGGTCAGGCTAACAAAATTCTGACACTTAATTTGCATCTTTGATGGATTTAAAAGGCACAGCACTTCACTTGGGTAACTGTCAGCTGCTAATGCACTACTGCAAAACAGTTTTCTCTGAGGAATAATGATACATATTCTTTAAACATTTACACTACGTTCTCTAATGATAGTCTAATGCATAAAAAGCAATTGTTGGCCCCCAGAGGAATTATTGCTCTTTAATCCCCATTTTAAAATCATGCAGTCCCACTGGTCCTTTCCAATATAGCCCTAGAATCGTCACCACCTTTCACCACTCACTGTTGCAACTTCATCGGGTTTATTATAGGTTTTGGTCAGACGTTTGGCCCCTGAGCTGGTTTGGCTCCTCACATGGGACATTCCTGCCGAGCGGCCCCTCCCTGGAAGTCCCTCACTGCGCAGACTCACGGCTCTCGCTGTCAGGGCAAGGCAGACTGACAGTATGGCGGCGGGGTGCAGCTGGAAGGATGCTACTGTCGCCCGTGATGTATCTATCGCCGGCAGGACGTAAATGGACTATTGACGGCGAAAAGAGAAGAGGAATTAGCGAGAAAGGCCTGTCGCCGTGAGCTCCAAAGATGGCCAGGCTCGCCGACTACTTTGTAGTGGTCGGTTACGACCTCGACAAGCGAGGTGGGTGCTTCAGTTAGCCTGCCCTGCTAGCTGCAACGGCATATTATTAGCTCCGGGTAAACAGGAGGCAGGGAGGGAGGCGGGGACAGGCCGGACCGCTGCTCATAGCTGGCCGACTGTAGCCGCTGTCATTGGGGAGTGGGTTTAACTGTAGGCCGGGGACGCGAAGGCCTCATGGGATTAGTGTACTTAAAAGCTAGCCTGTCAGCTGGTGTCCCGCATCTTTGTTGCCGGGCGGGCGGGCGGGGGACGGACACGTTGAAATGTTTAACTCCGCTACAACGTTTATCTCCAGCTATGTTTTTAGCACCGTTGCTCTGTTGCTTGTGTTGACACTAAACTTTATTTGCTAGGAGCTAACGTTAGCCGGGGCTGTGTTGGTCGGCTGTGCCCCTAAGACGGATTTATTCACCCGTTTTAACGTTATCTTCCCCAGTTGTCTCTCAAAGAATTGGTGGTCATTACGGACGCAGCTGTCGGCGTTGAAGGTGTCTTTTTTCTTTTTAAAGCAGAACTTGAGTGAGAGTGTGCCGGGCAGCGGGGTGTCAGTGTTGTGGCTGCAGGGTCCTGAGCACTAACTTGGGACAGTCGCTGATTTCCGCTCGGTCTTGATTTAGAGCGTGATTCTTAAGCTGGAAGTCGATGCTTGCATTGATTGATTGATTTATTTTTTACCTATTCAGAGTTGCTGATTGTTTTTTCTTTGTCTGTGTTTTGTATGGATTAACCCAAAATGGCTTTGCCCCTCCCTGAGCCCCCTCGGACCGTAACCTTGTTCCCTTGTGTTGTTGGGACGGGGTTTGGACCGTTATCTGAGCCCCCACCACCACCACCCCCCCAACCCCCCTCCTTTCAGCCTGAGCCTTGGCCTAGATCTGTGCAGTATAATGGCCCGTTTAATCATGAAATATTCAACCCGCCTATCCGATGGAAGCATGCAGCTTGTAGCGTGGTGGAGTCTTTTTATTCAGAGTGGATTTTTTTTTTCTTTGCTTATGATTTATTCAGAAGAGGCAAATTGTAACATGTCAAGCCCTGTGTGGCTAAAAGCAGGCAGAGAACTGGCTTTTAACTTGGTGACGCTGGAGGAACCTACATCAGTTTTCTGACTGCATGAATGCACACATTGCATCTTGTATTTTCTCTCTCTTCTAAAGGGGGTAAATACAGGATGTTATAACGTGGACACTGCAAACACTGCAGAAACTCCCCTTCCTGTTCTACCCTGTCTGAATGCAACGCAGCACAGAACAGGCCTGTAAAAAAAAAGGAAAAAAAAGCATCTGGGAAGCAGACATCAGAGCCACAGTGGCTTTAATGGATCAAGGCTCCCATGCCTGTAAAACCAAACACTTAAGGGCGATGATGATTGTTGGCGTCGCCCCGCTACTGCTGCCATGCTGTTTACAGTAACTTTACTCCATGCTGAAGGCTCTGGGTGGAGGTTTTGTTGTGCTAAGCATCTCCAGCATCAGCTTAGCGTTTCCTTGCATCCACACATCATCTCCATTAGTATTTGATGCACTCATTAGCTCCCTAAGTACATCCACTGGAAGCCTGATCAATGCTTTTCTTTCAAATCTTTGCTTCAGATACCGTCTTATCCTCTTTTAGTTTCTTCTGATTCCTCACACATCACATCACCAAATCAGAGTGAGATGTTAAACTTGTAGTATTGAGTTTGTTCCTCTTTAAAAGCTTCCTCACCAATCAATAAGCAATATCTAACCGAGTATCTATATGTCGTGTGTGTGTGGTTGCTCCAACTGTATTGAACCATTTGTGCATGTGCACCACAGTTTTGGTTGCATTTTAAATGTTCCAGCTGTGCTGCCACCAGCAGCAAATGACTGTAAATAAAACATTTGGCTCCTGATCAAGAATGAGCAGTCCTCGAACATAAGAATACCAGGAATTCTGCAGCACAGTGGAGTTTCCTCTCGAGTCTAAATATTTCATGCATCCTGTCTACGTGAGTGTGTGTGTTAGTGCGTGTTTGTGTGTGTGAGCGAGCGGTTTCTGGTTGTCACTCAGTCAGTGGAATTTTTTGCAAGCGTGGGCACTGACAGGTTGTCAGGGGTGACATCATCGCTGTTCATCTGCCTCTCTCCGAGCGCCATCGCCAGCAGGAAACCTTTGGGGGTGTTTACAAACTGTACTTCCTGGAGGCAGAAAGTCTTTCACCTTCTTTTTTAAAAATATAATATTTAGACCGAGCTCTGTCACTTCATTTCAAAACATCAGGCGACGGTTCGTCTCGCCTAACGGAAGCTAACCTGTAGGCGGAGCTTTGAATCTTCCTTTCATCCTCTCTGTTTGTCTCTTAAGGTGTCAGATTGCTCACATTGTGCTCAACCTAGATGCTCACTACTGCAGAGCCAAGATGGCTGCCCGTGGGGCTTTGGAAGTGTCCACATTTGCCGGGGTGTGGTCCCCGTCGCAAGGGTCTCTCGAGAAACCCCACGCACAGCATGTCACTGTGTTTTGACAGCAGTTCCTCCACTGCGCCGAGGACCCAGCAGCCAATTGGACAAGCAGTCCGGGGCCCAAACAGGAAACGGGAGAGCGACCCAAGGGAGACATGTGTTTAGAGCGAGAATCCAGATTGTCCCCCCTCTTGTGTGTGTGTGCGCACGTCTGAAAACCAGGAAAGGGGCGTATATGTGTGCTTGTGTGTGTGTCTTTGAGAGGCGCTTCTCATTCAAGACAGTGAAGAGACACACACACACACACATGCACACACACGCAGACGCTTACATACAGGCTCTATTGTGGCTCCGTCTGTGTGCCTCCGGCGGTGGGGTTTGAGGGTGTTGGTCATCTCTGCGGTGGCCTAAACAGAATGCAGGATGGTTATTTTCAGGCAGGCTGGGGTGACAACTCTGGCAGGCAGATCCTCCACTGAAGAGCAGCCTCTTCTACACCCTGCGCCCACACACACACACACACACACACACACACACACACACACACACACACACACACACACACACACACACCAGGATCATTCATAACATTCAGCGCATTTACGTGCACTTAAGTAACCGAATTGCAGTCATAAGCTGATAAATGTCATGTAGATGACTAACCTGGCTTCTGTACTCAGGGGGTAGGATGTTACAGCAACCTGGATTAATTATGTAGAAATGCTGGTTTCTTAGCCACATATAGAAGGCACAAGTATATGCATGCACAACACCGACCGCAGGCAGGAAAAGGTGACAAAATTACATGTGGCAATGCTATTTAATGTAATATATCCTCTAATCACCTGAGCAACCTGGTCGCTAAGCAGCATGTTAACACACTGACTGCGAGGCCAGCAAGGACGGGATTGTCGTGTTTACAAAACTCTGTTATTATCCTGCGGTGTTATCGTGCATTGTGACATCACTAACAATGCTAGATGACAAAAATGTGCCAGCCAAAAATAATCAATTGTTTTTTACTATTGAAATTTGCTATTATCACAATTGAGCACATCATCTTGGTCTCATATGACATTCTCAATCAATATAATAGTAGTGTGCAGTGGTAATGGTAACACTAATTGATGCAACTGTTTCAACTCTTAAACAAGAAACTTGCCTGATTAGTGACTGATGGCAATAATTGTGACATGCTTTTTCCTTCGAGGTAACACGACACACACTACTAAACACGACGTCCTCCAGCCATGTTCTTGGAGCACCTGCATCTTTTTATAAATGTATCGCCACCTTTCACACACTGTCCTCGACGACATTGTCGGTGGATGAGATGAGGGGGGAGGTGTTCGCATTGGCCCTAACAGCACTCCCATAATAAATCTCCACATAGCTCGCAGTGGTTTGCTTCAACTGCCTGGATGACAGCAACAAGTACCTCACGTACTGTAACTGTAAATCAGGCCATCTGATGACCGACGCAGTGACGTACTGCGCTTGACACGCACAGCAAGATAGATCTAACAGATTGAAGTGACAGCACATTTCTACTTATTTTATGGGTGGTTTATTGTCTGTTTTTGTGGCTCCGCTGTTGCTGCCAGCTTTGTTGGCCTGACCGGGATTAGAGTTCATGAAGTGACGCTGGTGCAGGTGTTCCAGCTGTTTTTGACATTTAGCAAACTCTGAGTTTTTTTCTGGTGCTGGTGCTGAAAGCTCACATTATCAGATAGCTTTTGATTTAAGTCACAATTTTTGCCAATTTCAGTGTATTTTATGCAAGTTATAGTTTTGCTGCTGCTTCTATTTTAGGTAACATTTTTGTATAAATGGAGCTGGGCACTTATCCAGCTTCCCCAATTCCAGCTCGTTGACCTTTAACCTAATTTTAACTCTGTGGGTTTTAAAATGTGTGCTTCTTGTTGCTAGGCGCTTGTTCTCACGCAGCTGTATCGACACACAGAGTGAAGATACTTCCTGACATTTTGATCCACTGTGAGTTGTTACAGGATGTACAATTTGATCAACCAGTGACCTGCTGAGCTGATGCAGCCTCGTGTCATTTTTTATGTAGTTTCAAGATGACTAGACAAGACTATTCAAATAGTTGCTATGTGAGCCTCATGTTGTCTGACATCAGTGGACTTGATCTTTATTACAGTAGAGATGGAGCACTTCCACTCTGTAATGCTGAAGTAAAACCTTAGTGTGTTGGTACAATATGACTCAGTAAGGTATCTATACTGGAGATGAAACTTTTGTGCTGAACATAAAATATTTGATTCAGACTTTTGCAGTTAGAATTGAGGTCTGGATTTGTGTTAGGCTGTCAAAGCTGTGACTAATTCATGTGGAGCTCACAGGTGGGTTCAGCATGAGTTTGAATGCGACCGAAAATCTGCATAAAGCTACAAAAAGCTCAGAGGGGGGAAATAGAAACCTCTTAGACTGAAAGCAAGATGAAGCGGATGAGTGAGTGGAGGAGAGAGGAGGAGTGTGTGTGTGTGTGTGTGTGATGCTGCCAGCAGTGCCTGCCTGTGGGCAGCCACATCCTCCTCCATCGCTCCCGAGCTGGGCCTGCAGCCCTTTCAGGCCCTCCAGAAATAGTCCCCACAATCTGCCTTTCATAGGGGGGGGACAGAGTGACGCTGGGTCGCAGCGGTGGCTGTGGCGCACACTCATTCACTTCACTCACTGCTCGTGTGTGTGTGTGTTGGCGTGCGCCCGCTCAACCCGTCTGCCGCTCAGATGGCTCGGCTGCGTGTTTGCGGCCGTCTCTCTGTGTTTGCTGTGTTACCGTGGCAACGTGTACCCCCTTCCTGTGGCTTGCGGGTTGAGATGATGAACTCTTGTCTTATACTGACCAGCAGCCACAGATGTTTTTTTGTAAAGCGTTAATGATGCTAATATGAAGTTAGCTGCAGTAATATTTTGTGCTAATATTGTTGTAGCTTTAAATTTGAAACAAAACTTTGTTTACACCTGATTTTATTATTATTATTTTTATTTAAATGTATTAAGTGAGCATTTAGACCATATTAGGATACCCAAACTCTCCACTGACACTTTAAGCTTTAACTTAATAAATGCTAATAAAGCTTCATCATCATTATACAGTGAGAAAAAGAACAGTGAACTTATTTTGAGCTTCACACTGGACAGCTGTCAGTCTGTGTGGAAACCTCCATCATATCATTGTTGTGATGTTGCCCTTGTCCTCTCTCTCTCTGTGTGTGTGTGTGTGTGTGTCTGTGTGTCTGTATTACAGCAGTCTGTCTGCTGTGCTGAATGCTTGTTATTCATGAGGGAGACGGTTGCCCCAGGGCCCCAACGCTGCCCTCATTCCCTCATTCCTAACACAGATACAGAGGAGTGTGTGTGTGTGTGTGTGTATGTATGTACTGGGGGTAGGGATGTAGATACATGCTTCCTCATGTTTCTTTACATATACACACGGCAACTCCTGTTGACAGACACTTATCCTCCTGTCAGATGCTGTATATTAAAATCATAATCCAAGGGTGTATAGGGCAACTATTTGTGTGCGTGTTTGTGTGTGTGTTGCTAAGTAAATGTGATCTGCACCCCGGGGGGGGGGGGGCATCTAAGATCTACCAGGAATCCACTTTAGTGCTCTGACACAGTTTTAAACACTTTTATAGGCTGTTTTGTTAAAGTTTAATAAAGTTAAAGGACATCAAAAATAGTCACCTGTACAATAGTGATTTGATGGTCACTTTTTGTGTGTGTGTGTGTGTGTGTGTGTGTGACTGTGTGTGTGTGTTTGAGGGGGTGTCAGGGATGCCCTCCTCCTCCTCTGCCCTTTGATGGTTTTCCTGGAATTCCGAGAATTTTCTCGGTCCCCTCTCAGGACAAAGGCTGAGTCAGTGCTGCTCCCAGTCTGCCCGCCGGGGCTCAAGGGAGCAATCGTTGAAGTCCCCTAGGGGGTGATTTCCAGCGTGTCCGGAACAGTTTTGATTTGAAGATAGCGGGTCGTTAGGAGCATTCAGAGCCACTCAAGCTCCGAGTGAAAAAATGCAGCCCTCTCATTCATTTGCGCGAGAACGACCCAGCGACGTAGCAGGGGGAGTGCAGGGGGGACAGAGGGCTGCACTGAGTGAAAGATTCAGAATTTTCTTGCAACAAAGTTGAACCCGACTCAACTTTGGCCAGATGGCAACACGTCATCTTGTGCAAAGTGCTGCAGTGGCCTTTGAGGTATGTGTGACCGCGCATTCCTGGATTACTTTGGAACATGATTGGCCCCATGAAAGATGTTTTCAATGTGATAACTTTCTAGAAGTGTAAAATACCCTCTCACAGGTTTATAACATCCTGTGCAGTGTTTTGGAATATGTGAGAAGCTTTCAGACTCATCAACCTGTTCAAATTGGATTTCCAGGATTGTATTACATTGTATCACTGCTACCT
Source organism: Scomber scombrus (assembly GCF_963691925.1). Lineage (NCBI taxonomy): Eukaryota > Metazoa > Chordata > Actinopteri > Scombriformes > Scombridae > Scomber > Scomber scombrus. The sequence continues at coordinate 4,502,326 of NC_084991.1, forward strand.
GAAGTAACACACCTCCACTCAAACTGCTTAATGTTGTAGGAGTCTGCTGTATTAGGCTGGTTGGCAACGCAATAATTACATCATGCTACTGGTGTTTATGGAGCTTTAGACTGTGCACAGATGGGAAAGGAACAGCTGCAGATGTAATATTACATCTCCTTTTTCTTAAGAGGAGCAACACTCAGATACCTGTAGCTAGAGCTGCATTAATGCAGTAATACAGTCACGTCACGCCCACCGCAGAGTCGAGCTGATCGGCACTTCAAGGCTGAGTGAGCGGTTCAAGTGATGGACGTTAGTTATTCTCTCAGGCTTGACATGAAGAATGAGCTGAATGCCGGCCAATATTCCTAATGCAAATTCGACTTCTTAATGACAAGACTGGAATAAAAACTGGCTGTAAATAAGAGACTGTGACAGGAATAAATGAATTCGAAAAGTTTACCGCACCGGTCTTCAGAATCAGTGGTTGTTTGTAGGTTTAATGTTACTAAGTGTCTTAAAGTCAGTACATAGTGAATGTTAGACTCTAGTCAGATCTAAAAGTGTTTAGTTTGTCCAGTTATACTGCAGGAGTTTCTGAAGTCTGAGGTTTTTCTGACACAGAGGAAATAACTTAATGAGTCCAAAGAGTCTTCTGATGTCTCTGCTGCAGAAACAGAATATGTCAAGCTGCCAAATATCACTATAACAGATGATAAGAAGCTCAAAAAGACAAACAAGCAGTCATATAAATTCTAACTGCTGCAGAAAACCATTTTTGGACTGCTTCTAAGAGTCTGGTAGAGTTTGTGTGAGTGTTCATCTATACTATGATGTAAGCTATATTCACAATTTTTCCAAAAACAGGTGTTGGAAAAGCGTTACTTCATAAACAGGGTTACCTTATATTTGGTCAAAACGGTATTTAGGAACCAATTATTACATAACATCTGAGGTTTAAATGATTGTTTCTTATGGTTGTTACTGCGACTGCTTGGATGGCTTTGTTTATTTGTGCAGTAAGGAAATCAATACCACAGCAGCTGTATCATATTGCTACAATGGAGTTACATTCAGGTTACTTATAGTGTTATTTCACCAAGTCTGTGTTCTGTGCAGTGCTCCGCAGTGTAACATTCTTGTTAGAGTTACTCAAGTTCGTTTTTAAGGTTGTCTTCACTCTCGAGGGGCTGCTAGTTTCACTTTAAATTCTACCATCAGCGTGACATTTCGGTCTAATTGTAATTTTAACACGTCTCTCAGCGTTGGCGGTCATTTTCCACTAATTGTCTCTGCGCCGGTTAAATAAATGCATCACCAACACTGGTTTAGTGAGCGGTGCTGGAAGATTAAGACTCATCTTTATTAAGATATCCACCAGGTCAAATCTGTCCCTTTCACAAAGAAAAAAGGAAATCTGCCTCCCAGACACCAACTGTGCTTTCTCTATAATCTCACGTGTAGCCTGTGATTGGTTTAAATATGCAGATAAAAGACGCCCATTGGGTCCCGACCTGGTTTGACATATTGTATTGTATTTATGGGTGCTGCTCTCCCCTCCCCCAAAGAGAGCTCTTTCTTGTTGAAAGGTTATGGAGATTATTGTGTAAACACGGGTTTTAGATCGCTTGTAGGCAGGGATGGATGACCGAAATGTGATATCATGCTGTTGGTAGTTTTTTGCTTGACTGCACAACTTTGAACATGGACATTTAACCCCTAACTCTAAAAAAAATGAGGAAAAGCTTCATTAGGGTTTGTAATGTGAGCAGAAGAGGTGAGCTCAGTCAGTAAATAACGCTTTAATGGGCAAAATAAGTTCGAAATAGATCACGTAACGATCTTGTCATCTCCGAATAAAGCTGTAACGAGCATTAACGTACATTAACTGTAAGCAGACGAGGTGAGCTAGGTTAGTAAACAAGGCTTTTTTACGAATAAATCTTTAAACGTATATTTACTGTGATCTCGGTTAACAAATTATGCTTCAATGGCAAAATAAGTTTCGAAATAGATCACGTAACGGTCCTGCCATTTCCGAATGATGCTGTTACGAAAATGTACGTAACAGAGAACTGTGTGTGAGGGACAAGAGCTGTCACTTTAACATATAAATGTAGCCAGCGTATGTTGTTTCTTTCATGACTCAACAGGGCTATATGAATAGAATATGAATAGATAGGAGTCAGTCCGAAAAGGTTATTCAACCACAGATTCAGCCTAAACTCTGCTGTCTGCTTTAATAGCTTGACTGTCATTTAGTCTAGTTCCTGTTTGGTTATGATGAGACATTCAACTGTCTGTTTTTTGACTACTGGCGGCCCAAGTAACACAATGTCATTTCCGGGCCATGCGTTGAGGTTGATTAATGGTTTGGCAGCAGAAAGAGTTTGGGGTTAATTTGCAACTGAAAAACAATCTGAAACTAGACTTTAGTTGCACTGATAACAAAGGAAAGAATAAGAAGAGTGTTTGGTTGAAATGATTAGAGGGATTTAGTGTATTGCTGAGGGAAGAGTAGGGCCTGTGTGGCAGAAGATAAGTAGTGATTGAGTGCATTAGCTCATCGCTATCAGGTTTCCTGTTGCAGTATTCTGGGGTAGCATACGGAAGCCTTGTTTGTGTGTCGGTCTAAAGGAGCCACTTGCCTTAAGACCACACTTCCTGTCTTTCATTGTGTGTATGACAAAGTCTAATAGTATCTGAGTCTTTCTCTGCTAATATCCATCAGCAACAGTGTGACATGATCTGTTGTCTTTAGTTGTTTTACCATCAGTTTTTTTTCTCGTCCACTTAAAGCCTCCTCTAGAACCACAAGACTCAGCATCATCTGTGACAGCATGGTGTCAGCACGCAGGCCATGTGCCTTCCTCATCATGTGATCATCATCTTCTGACAAGTCTGACATGCTGCCCACGATTTCTGTCACTCACCGATGTCACACCAGTCCTAAATGGCACGTTTACTGGTTTCTATTGTGTATTGTCCATGTCGTGTCTTGTCAGTTTCAGGAGTTACAATCTCCCAGTTAGATAATGTTAATAATTTCAGTTTATCAACTTCATAGTTTTGAACCAAGACCTTCAATATATGAATCAAGTAGCACGGGAAAAATAAGGTGTGCCAAAATTAGTAGATTTCAGCTGTGTCATTTATTTCTATAATACTACCTTCTGCTGCACAGTCTATATTACTTTTTCTAAGTATACTGAGCATCTTTAGTAATAGAACATGTTATGTTATGAAGGCCTCTCATTGAGACAGCAATGATTCATGATATGTGTACACACACCAGCAGTGAAATAACTTTAAAGTACTTGAGAGTTGTTTTACATAAGTGTATTCATGCTCATCAAGCCATGTGTGTGATCCTTTTGAACTTGTAACACCAGAAGGAGTCTGGAGGCGCAGATAGCAACAGGCGTGTAATAAATGCCAAAGAATGAAATGACTTGACACAATCAGGGATTTAAGGGGTTCTCCCCCAAGACAGGTTGATGTTATTTGAATATGAATTTTCACACAAGTTTGAAACTTTGGACTTAGAGATTAGCAAGAAGGAAAGTGAAACAAATGATCACTGATAAGGTAAGCAGCACCATGTCCCGAAGCAATCCTCCATGAGAACAGGATAAAATAAATAATATTCCTGACATGTAAAATACTGCGTGTTTAGAAAGAAGGCAAAACACAGACACTATCAGTCCTGTCTTGTCCCCTGTCCTCTGCTGCTGGTAGAAGGACTGTAGAGGGGCTGGTTTGTCTCAGCCAGTAACAAAGTTTACAAGAATATGATTAGTTTTAATACACGTTACAAGATAAGCTAAACAGCTATGCTACATACAGACAACTTTCATTTTAGCTTGTTTGGAACAATTTGTTATTAGCTTAACCAGCACACTGCGGTTGTGTAAAACATACTAGGAGACTATATTTATGCTTGTTGAACAGCTAGTTTCATTAAATACACTTTGGCTTTTTACTCGTGAAGGTTTTATTGCACTTATAGTCACGAGTGTAGTTGTCAACTCCAGTAAAACCACTGTTGCCTCTCTGCTGCTCCCCGTGTGTATGTGTGTGACACGGGGAGCAGAAGAGAGGACACAGAGGAGAGGCTGCAGCAATGACAGCCAGCTGCTTGTCGTGCAGAAAGCATATAGTGGAAACGCTGCACTGCCCTCTATGATGGGAGAGAACCAAACAGTTGACGGCTTGTGACCGGCAGAAGCCGTGCTGAGCTGGTGGTTAGTCGGGCTCTCTGTAAGTCCACTATGCTGCTCATTGTGACTCCTGTGTCTGATGGGGGGGCTGAGCCAGTGAGAGCCAGCTAGCAGAGGGTGGTTTTTCCACGAGTCATGTCGCAATTGCTTGTCTGCTCTTTAATTGTGTTGTGTTGTATAAATCAATTAGTTTGCCTCAGTGTTTAAACCAGTGAATACTGATTCTGGATACTTGGCAATGTTGATGAATTGTTGCGGCTGACGAACAGTAACACACTAACACTTAAACCAAGTGTGAACACTCACTGTAGCCCTCTAGTGTTTTTCCATTTCCTGTGTATTGTATAGTTCTCTTCCTCCTGCCAATTTATTCTTGGGGTTGACATAATCTCATGATGTCAAAAATACACTTGCTGAGTGGCAGTTAGCAAGCTTGTTAGCCTGTCGAAAGAAAGCTCACACAGTTTATTCAAGAGAATATTGTAGCATTGACTCCTGTCTCATAACTGACTGTAAACCATGCCTCGTGAATGTTGCCTTTTTAAATGCTGATGATTTTTAGCCTTTTGAAGACACAATTATTATCTCCATCTTTGGATTTCATCACCTGTGTTTAGAGCTGGTGGTTTTCCTTCACACACCAGCACAAGTGAAAATGACTGATTTTGCTATTCATGACCAGGCCACGGTCTGTCTGTTTTCTGTCTGGAAGTAGAACTGTTGAGTGTATAAAACCTGCAGTGAGTGGAAACTAGATGGCCAGTGTCCTGTGAGCATTGGCAGGTTCCCCCTCACTCTATTCAACGAGTTTGGCGGCTCAGACTAAAGCAGAGGACGCTTTTACAGGCGGCCACCTGTAGCTGCGGAGGCCAAACGAGAAAAAGAGGAGAAGTAAAAGTCGCGTTATTAATCATCAGTCTGTGACATTTTGATAGGAGTTAGATCTGAAGCAGCCGAACACGTTAAATTGAGTCTTGTCTAGTCTAGAGACTGTCCTTTCTCCGAGGCCATTTCCTCTCCTGGAAGGCTTTTTTGTTTCGGGTTCGGGGAGGTGGAGAAGAGGGAGCATTAGTTTTTCGCAGGAAGGATGTGAGTTTGCTGAAGAGCTTTTGCACAAAGGAAAAAAAGAGAAAAAAGTCCCACATTGTCTCCAGGGCAACGGCGGTTGCCAGATGGAGAGTGTGTTTTTTTTTGGTTTTTTTTCAGCCTCTATTTGGCTCCTAAATGGCAGCTTTGCTCAGCTTGTCGCTTTTTTAACATGCGTCGGCTCATTTAATTACGTAGGATTATCATCTGCGACACACCAGATTCAGCCTGAAAACATCTACTGTTATTTATTGTTTACTGCGAGCGGCTCGGTCACATAAAACCATATCGCATTGGATATGACCCCACGGGTGGCCCTCGGCCTGTCACCGCAGCGCTGCTTTTAATCAGAGTGAGTCATATAACTCAACAAGACTGACCTGCACGTGTGTGAATAAGAAAGTGCATGAATGAGTGGTTGTGTATTCATGTGTAAACAAATGTATGTGTGCGTGTGTGTAACAGCATACTGGGTGGACAGCAGAGAGATGTCTTCAGAGGATACTATCAGAGGGTGTGGAGCCTAAATATGATGATGTCATCGTGTAGTTTCATGTTTTTTTTACCCACAAGACTTGTAAATGACTTTAGAGATGTTATCTTAGTTCACCTCATGCACACTCTAATCATGTTAACGCTGTGAATCAGCTGATTTTGTAATGATATACAGACATTATTAGGATCAATATACATAAGCATTGTAATTGCAGCACATTTTGTTGCAGTATTAAGTTACTGATGGAAGTTTTCATCATTAAAATGTCGAAAACTTTTGGATAAAACTTCCAGACTCAACATTCTGAGCTCGCTTCAGACCAGCCTGTCTTGCTCATTTTGTGCGCAGTTGCGAATCTCTATACACATACACATACACACACACACACACACACATAAAAACACACACACACACAAATAAACATGCACACACAGAAGGGCTCAGAGCTCTTTTGTCCCGGCTGCTGCAGTCGCCGTGGAAACCGCCCGATGTCGTGTCACTGTGGTTTGGAAGGCTGCAAAACGAGAAGCTGCAATCTGGGTTTAAGCACCGAGAGCATGACACAGACCCACACACACACACACACACACACAATGAGACTGAGCCACACACTCGTTTCAACTCTTGACTGCCATCGTTCAGCGATCCCATGACCAGTCGCTCTCCTTCCATCTCGTGTGATCATCACCGTTTGTAGTGATCTGTGTGAGATGTCATCGCCAACTCTGACAGACACACATAACCGCACTATGTGTGAACCACACTTCCTCCCCTGCTCCTGCTTCTCTTCCTGCTTCTCTCTTTTTCCCCCGTTTGAAGTGTTTGTAACCTTTATTTGACCAGGTTATGTTAGGATGTTGTTTCAGAGACATTCAGACTGTGAGCGTTTTTTCTGGCTGGTTGTGGCATGAGGCTCTGATCAACTGTTCATTTTTATAGTGGAGATTTCCTTTAAATATGATCTGTTTTTTTATTTGACTAAATTCTGAATAAAATCAGACTGACTAAAATGAACTGCATACATAGAATAAATAGTTTCTTTGAACTAATTTCTTGTAAGAAAACAGGAGAAACATTGGAAATGGAGCAGTCCTCTGTGTAACACAATGGACTCATAGTTAAAGTCAAGTCAGTGTTATTTTTACAGCCCGATGTCATGAATCACAACTTTACCTCAAGGGGCTGTACAGCATTATCTTTAAACCTTTGACTTTGCTTCAGTTATTCTATTCATTTATTAGGAGAACTAATGGTGTATTATTGCTTATTAAATTATTCTTAAACAAACAAGTGCGTAAACAATAACTAACAGCTTTCTGTTGAAGTTATTTAACCAGTGCTAACTGTCTGCTGGCTAACGCAACCTCATTAGAGAGAGAAAACGAGGTTATGGCAGTAAGATGCTAGGAATTGTTGGGGCAAAGTTAATATCACTTTACTTCTGCTTGTCATACAACAGTCTGTTCACACACTTGACTGATAATGCAGAGAGTTACACTGAATCCAACCACATAACAACAAAATAAAGTTACACCCAATTCGACTCTGTCAGTCTAAATGTATCTTTTACTACAGTAAGAGCATAATAAGAAAAGAGTCTGACTAACAGTGGTAATGAAACAAGCATTCAGTCTGATTTTTCAGGCAGCAGGAAGTGTTAAAACTTTTCAAAGTAAACTCAAAACCATAATCTTTTTATAGTATTTTTATTTAACTTGTGTCAATAAAATGTAATTCTACTTTGTTTTATGTTTTATTGTTACTATAAAAGTTTTATTACTACTGTCGCACCACTACTACTACAACTACTACTATTACTACTGTTATGGTTTATTGTTACTATCATTCTATATTTTTATTTTCTTAATGAAGTTTTTAGTCAAGCTTTTATTAAACATTTTCAGTTAGTCTCTCGTCTCTTTCTCATATTTTTTTTATTACTTTTTTATATTTTTTATTTGCTCTTGCGTGATTGTTGTTGTTCTTCATCATTTATTCAGCCTGTCAATCAACTGTGAAGCACTTTGAACTACATTAACCTGTATGAAAGCTGCTATATAAATACAGCTTGATTCATTGGTTGATATTTATATAGCTGAAGTTAAAAAGTAAATGGAAAGCATCATATTTACATTGACCCCGACTTTCTAACCTTTTGTTTCCCTTGTAGAGCATTTTGAGTTGTAGTCAAAGTAAATGAGTTTGGTCGACAAAGCAGGAAGCGTGGGGGCCCTATTTGACTGCTGCACAGTCAGAGTTGAGTGGATGAAAAGGCTGTTCACAGTCTGCACACTGACACACAGTCACTGTACCAACTGAATGCATTGACTGTGAGCTGCTGATTGTTTGAACACACAGCTGCTGTTACACTTCTTCCAATCCATGAATCCATGAAGTGGATCAAATAACTCCCTTTTCTCAGGTGTTTGTTACGATTTCTGAGGCATTTACTCGTGTTGGAGATAGAAGATGAGATGTATAGTGTCTGAATGAGTTTCTATAATTCATGTTTATCTATATATTTTTATTCCTAAGCACGCTGACACAGGCTGTCCAGGAGAATATGAACGCAAGATGCACTTTACTGTTCAGTCAATGGTCACATCCCGAGTTTTAGATTCAAGGCTTTATGTTGAAGGAGGAAATCATTCAAATCAGGAAGAGGATGCAAAGACAATATAGACTGGGGGTGTATATGATAAAAAAGATCTAGATGTAGAGATAATGATCTATATGTTGCACAAAAGGAAAGTCTCCCGGTAATTAGTGGGCGAGGTCAGAGGTCAAAGGTGTTCAATCAGCAGTGTAAACAGTAGAAATACAGCATTCATGTTGCAAAATCATCTACCAGCTCTGCACAGTTTGCACGTATGTGACTGAACATTGAGAGATCTGAAGTCAGTGTGAACGTGGTAAACCCCTGCTGTTGCCCTTACACAACACCCACGTCTGATATCAGGCAGTCACATCCCCACTCCAACTCGTTCCAAAACGCTTTCACACCGCAGACTGCTACAGTCTTTGGAAATAACTGTCTTACATCAGCAGCCGCTTTTGTTACGCAGTCACGCATGCAGAGCGCTCACTACTACCTCAAACTGCTGCACTGTTTGCTGAGCCCAAACTTTTTCCCACCTGCTACACGCACACACACAAACACACACGCACACACTTGGATTTTTGCCTAGTCTATTTGTGGATTTAACCCGACCTGCATGACTGTGGCTAAAAGTATAACTACCTGACTAATTTTAAAGCTAAGAGGTGTATAATTTGTTTTGCACTTTTGCCATTTTTGATCAAAATCAGGAGTGTGTTCAACAGCAGCCAAAGTGTTTGATAGTGATTTATGTGCAGCCTCGTGGACCCATATTTTGAGTGAAAGTCCAGCTCCAGTCATACCGTGTGAGTGGACACGATAGTGATCTGTGTCACTACTTTGTAATGCAGATGTGTTTCTTAGATGTACACGCAGTCTGCTGCAGCTGCACCAGTCTTAAAGTTACTGAACTGGATCTGGCTGAAAGCAGCGGGCGTGACACGGATGAGACCCGTATCACGTTGCCTGTTTTTTCGGCCTGTCTTTAGAGGTAATTATACAGGACTTGATAAAAAAAACAATACGCAATCCCATTTTGTGCAATCACATTGTTATTATGCGATAGCGTATCATTTGCGGTGCAGATATGTGTGGGGTTTCCATTCATCGTCCACTGCTATTATGCAACTGTTCAGGTGCTGCCCAGGAAATTCAGCTTATCTCTTTAAATGTGATGTTTCAGAATTCGTCTAAAAATAATTAAACAGTGTTAGTTTAAACATTTTCACAAAAGCTGTATCACTGTATTACCGTCAGTCATGTATTAATTGCACTTTCCTTTTCACGCATACTCAACATGGGTGGGATTGTTATATTCACAGACCGTACCAGGCACGGAACTGTCCGTGTAGTTACTAAATTCAAAATGAATGTCGTGTTCTTGGAGCCTCACAGGTTTTTATCATGAGTAAATAGATTTAGGATAACTTTCTTTGTATCAGAATTAAACACAGCATCATTCAGACTGACCTGCATGTTATCAGAAAGAACTGGTTGAAATATTGTAAGCGAAGTTGAACTAAAGCCATTTAGTGACAGACAACAGTCAGGAGTGTCTTGGATGACTTTCCCTCTCCCACAGGACGACACATTTATCCTCTCGCAGGCTTTGTGACATTTATATAGCTGTCATCTGTGTCTGGTGCTGAACCCGCCGCGTTCGCTAGCAAACTGCCGGCCTGTCAAGCGACACGCAACAGTGTTTCTGCTGGGAGCTGGAAAGAATTAGATTTAATAACGGGTAGTTTGATCCAAACAGTGCGAATAGCCAAAGACACATTCCAGCCACGCTAATAAAACCCACCAAGCATGACAGTCCTTATCTGAGTAGTTGAACTCTTGAGCTAAATAGAAAGCTAGTTAGAGCTGCCTTTTTTCCTCCAATGTGGATTTTTAAACAACTTATACCTGCGTTTCTTTTTTAAATGTCATACTGTAACACTATATGTTATTCTATATGTAATAATAAAGACAAATTATAATCAATGTAGGCATGTTAGAACAAGTAAAATGACAAAATAATGTCTTTAACCATAAAAACAAGAAAAACACAGTGAAACAAGTGCACATGAATTAGATAACAAGAGGACACAAATCCACACAGCTTGTAGTGATTTGATACTTTCACAGTATTTATATAGCATATAGACCTGCTTTATAATCAACAAAAAAATGGACGTGTCTTTCTATAATATGTCCCCTTTAAGACAGAAGCTCTGCAGTGACCCCTGTGCTAACCCGCTCACATAGTTTCAGCTTATCTGTCTGTTGCATCATCTCTTTGGACTCGGAGCTCTCGTCACAAGTGATGGCATTCGATTTGAAGAATTTTATCTGTCTTGTGTTTCATCTGATATATATATATGAGATAGCCTCTTCACTTTTCAATACGAAATTCCGTTTATGTTCACCTGAGCAACTTATCTCAGCTTTCACCCAACCAGATGTGAGATATTATGCAAGTTGGAGTTTCAGAGAATTCCCTTATTTCCAAATGAGCTTCTGTATCTACCTCCTGTACAAACGCTGTTCAAAGGCTGGATCGTGTCCAAGGTAAACATTTGCATCATAGCTGCGTAGTTTTTTTTCTCCACCCGTGTGATTTTTGCATCACCCCGGATGTCCGAGGATGTGCCGGTCTGGGTGCAGGCAGGTTGTATGGAGTCATGAGGTCAGCTTTCTTATGCTTCTTTCACTTTTTGTGGCCTACAGTTTTTTAATTGGATCTTTTTATGAACTAACAAGTTTAAAACTGGCAGCTGGCTCCAAAATAGCATGAGGAATATTCTCACACTGCTGGTAAAGATTTCAAGCGCACTCTTTTAAAGTCATTTATGACAGCTCAGCGACCGTTTGAGACTTTGTGGGAGCAGTCAGGACTCCTTAAAAACAAGAAGTCAACATTATATCACTCTCTGCAACTGCAAGTGAAGCAGAACTTTGCTTTTATGAGCAGTCACAGGTTGAATGTGTTGAGGCGGTGTTGAACAAGGCTGACCTGCCTGAATGAAATTATTCTCGCTGCTTTGCCTGAACTTCTATGCCAAATCTGATTTAGTCAGAGTTCAGATACCGCAAACATAATGTACTGTATAGTGTAACAGTCTATATCAAGAAGGTATTTATGTGTAACTTTGGGTGAGAAGTGTTGGGTTAGAGATGCTCCATGCCTCTGGTGTGCTGTGTATTCATAAAGAAGGCTTATAAGCAACAGACAGAAAGCCTGTCTGTATATAATGGAAAATGCTGAGAAAAAACGTTCTTAACAGTTCATTAATGGAGGCGGATGTACAGTTGCTGCTTTGCTGACAAGCTCATTGTGTGTATTGAGTCAGACTCTTGACTGTCCATTAGTGCTATGAAAAAAGAGCCAATCAGAACGTTCTTGGAAATATTTAATTATTTTCAGCCCAAACTTAACTGAAGTAGAAATGGAAAGATCTTTCTATTTCTCTGTCATCTCCTTTCATGTAACTAAGTATTGGAAAGCTGTAGCAGTTGAAATGTCCATTTTTTTTTTGGCCGTGTCACAGTCAGTCACTGTCTCGCTCTGTGCCCTCTCATTTCTCAGAGTAATTGGTGGCTCTGTGAAGCCTTTAAGTCTTGTTTACATTCCATACATTCCCGTTGTATACATGCACAAGCTTCTACATCATCGTATAAGTCTGAAAATTAGAGTCTTGTGATGATGGGACGTGTCTTGAGTGTAGCATACCTCTCTAGAAACCAGCCCAGAGCCAGGAAAGAACTGGGTTTAGTCTGTGTTGATGGAAAGAAAGAAAACGACACAATGACAGTCTAAGTTTGTGTGTGTGTGTGAGTGTGAGAGAGAGAGAGTGTGGTGTGTGGTTCTTAGGCCAGAGTGTCACTCCAAACACTCATTTTCTGGCTCATTCATTCACTCCTCCTACAGCTGCAGGATGTCCTGCTTTAACTGGCTGATTAATCCTCACTCTGATTAACTATTGGCTGATATCTGTGTGTGTGCGTGTGTCTGACACACCTACAGCTCGTCATCCACACAGTTACAGAACATAACACGAGGCATCAGCGTCTCTGAGGAGAGTGTTCGGAAGTGACACGAAGTCCCAGCATGCATCAGCTCCAATACACTGTACCAGATGGGGTTTACATTTATACTTCCTGTATGATTTACTATAAAGCACAACTAGTAATGTATATGACTCTACTGATGAATGAACTTCTATGACTGTCCACATACTGTAACACACACACACACACACACACACACACACACACACACACACACACACACACACACACACACAGAGTTGTGGTATGTGCGGAGTGTCACAGACAGAAACTATGTCGACATTTCTTTTATTCTCTAACATTGGTGGTCCGTTTCAACGCACACACAAACACACACACACACACACACACACACACACACACACACACACACACACACACACACACACACACACACACACACACACACACACACACACACACACACATAAAATAAATAATGACTCAGTAAAAACGGGAACTCTCATGAACCTGCAATGAGGAAACACCCTAGGTAGGATAAAAATTCAGAATGTGCAAATAAAGTAAAAGATAATAAAAGATTAGTAAAATGTAATAACTGCATAAGAAAATAAAGCCTGTATAAAATAAAGATAAATAAAGATAAGAAGAAGATAAAACAATACAACAGCTAAGAGGAAATGTGATTAAGTAAAAACGGGCATAAAAGGAAGGTTATGAATAGTAAAACAATCAGGAAATAAAACAGCACAGTTAATGTGCCACTCAGTATCGTGATGTGTGGTTAATTGGCCCTAATTCAACTATCATGACTTTTCCCCCTCCCCAGTTTTTTGTGTATGTAACTAACACACAGCTCATCGGATACTGGATGTAGACTGTACTTTATCCAGTTATGAAGGGAGGCTGCCGTCACATAGTTGAATCTGTTAGCCAATCATTTCTTCTGCTTTTAAAGTGCAGCAGGTAAAAGCAGCTTAGTGTCAGTGTAATATTAGAGCATGCAGTTTCAGGAAAAGCATAGAGCAGCAAAGCTTTAATCCCTTATTTCACAGCTGTTAGCAGACACATGTTTTGGCTCATTTAGTTAATAAGTCTTTAGTCTTTTTAAGGCTTTGTGCTGTGGATGTTTGATTTCAGGTGCTTGTGCATATTTACTTTTGTCACGTGGATCCACGTACACTCACCGTTTGTCTGAAGCAGCTGAAGGAAAAGTACAGGGAGCGTTTGTTTTGATGCAGAGGATCTCTCCGTGACATAAAAAGCAGAATAAATGCTCTAAATTAAGATTTATGTGACGCTGACTCATGTTGAACCGCACATTTTAGACCGCTGCTCATCTCATATTTCATCTCCAAACAAAAAAAAGGAATGAACCTCTAATCTTTGACGAGTGGATCCCAGAGCAGCGGTCCCATGAGCATCCACATATCGTTACTTTTGCAATGGAGAGGGGACGACTTTAGCGTTTCCCTGTGTGTTTTGGGAGCTGGCCTACTTTCTGTTTGTGTATTGTGTTCTGTGATTGGCTCCCTCAGTGAGACCCACAGTCCCAAACTTTCAGGTTCAAGTGTAAACGCCGGTGAAAAACCTTCTTTATTTAACGCTGGATGATATTTCATTCTCTGCTGTTTTTTATGCTTATTCTTTTGTATCAGGGAGGATAAAGTGTATTCTCTGTGCGAATGAATGCTGCCATTAAGCGGCCCCTGCCTGGAACTAAAGTGAAAGACAGGGCTTGTGGTGGTTACATAAGTCGGGCCTTTGTTGGTGTCATTGTGCCGCCGTGATGAGCCAGGCCCCGGCCAACAGTGGAAACGGCCTCATTAACCAGCAGGGCTCTATGATTTCCCTGTCGTGGAAAACACAGATGGAATCGTTGTGTTTGTTAATAAAAGTGGAATCAACTGTACGCTGAGTATTGTGGAATTTGCCAAAATGTGGATGCAATTTATAATAATCAGGGTTTTCCTTACTTAGGGGAAGCACCAAAGCATATTTTCATAGTGCCCAATGAAAAAAATCATGAAACCAGTAAGAGTATTGATGAACTGGATTGATAAAAGTTGAGATAAGATCAAGATAAATCCTAACATACCATCTCTGCTGCTGATTGGTAGATTCATTCTGACTTTGGGAGCAAATCACTGTTTAAAATCTCTTCAATATAAGTCTCATTTTACCACTGCTATTTTGTTATGATCATTATTTTCATGTTGGACTTCTTCATGCTGATGTCTGACTGTACTCTATTGAAGCACGTTCTTTATTTCCATTTACAAAATCATTGGTATATATTTATGTATGATTACATTTTGAATACCTTCTAATTGAATTCACAAAAAGGTAAATGGAAAACAGAATTTGGGAAAAAGTAAATGGAATATGGAAAAAATTAAAACTTTAACTAGCTTTAACAAATCTCACTGTTTACTGGGAAGAAAAGGACCTGCTCTACCTTTTTTTTTTTTTTAAAGGAACTTTTGTCACCACTGAACTTGCTGGAACATCTGGTTATATCTACAGATGTTCCAGCACTATATTAGCGTATTAGTGTATTTTCTTCCTAGGTTTTAAGACACATGTTCACATTGCCATTCACAGTAATTAAAGCCGAAATGACATCACATTAAAATGTAACGGAGCATCTAAGTCTGTATACCAGTGTGTCAGATCAGCAGCAGGCAAAAAGTTAGTGTTCAATTGAATGTGATTATTTGAGTTTAGAGTTTATTTATGTGCAGATACACAAGTGATAAGAGTAATGAAATTAATCATTTGTGCTGATTAGATTTTAGGAAACTTATTAGAAACAAACAGACTGACCCTCTCTCTCTCTCTCGTCCTGTGTGTGTGTGTGTGTGTGTGTCTGAGCAGTGGATGGTGAAGGTCAAGGTCGCATTCTCCAGCGGTTTCCTGAGAAAGACTGGGAGGACAGCCCGTTCCCACAAGGCGTAGAGCTGGTAAGTCAACACTTAAAAAGGTGAAAACGTGTTCCTGTTCGGCTCAGCGGCTACAACAGGACACGGAACCCCCGTCCGGGTCGGGGGGGGACTTTTACCGACCCGGCTCACACGCAGGGTTTTTATCACACCAGTAGAACTCTTTAAGGGTTTTTTCACAGCGCATAAGAATGAACAGAACAGAGTGTCAGAGTTACTACGTGGGTGGGGCTCAGCTACTACACACACACACACACACACACACACACACACCATACTGGACACAGTGAAAGTATAGTATTACTCAAGACGATGACAACTTGATGTTTGTTGCTGTAAGAGCAATAAAATAGCTACAGATCACAAGTGGTGGCGTCCTCATGATTCGATTCGATTCCATTACCATTCACCCGTCAACGATCTGATGGGATTCTACTATGCATCATGATGCGTGTCAAAGTATTTCAATGTATATTACTGCATGGCTAATATTTCATGAATGAATAGGAACTTAAATATCTAAATTTCAACATAGATTCAAGATTCAGAATGAAATGAAATAATTAATAAATAAAAAAATAAAAAATAATTAATAACTAACGTGTAGTAAATCAATTATCTATTATCTATCTATTATGCAGTCTATTTTCCACACCCCCATCAACAGGCATAGTAGAAAAGTGATATTTTTAAACTTTTTTCTCCTCAGTCTCCCCGTCACACAGCCGCAGCGAGCTGATGAAGCTAATAGTGTATTGTAATGAACAAAGGTGTCTGTATGGAGGCTTTATCTCAGTTTGCCACACATCATAAACTGTGGCACATTCTTGTAAACTGAAGCTATTTGCTGAGCCGGCAGCCCCCTCCTCTCTGTTAGCAGCCATACCTGCAGTCAGTGAGGGAGGGACTGATAGACACTGATGTTATTATAAAATAATTAATCAAAAAAAAAAACAATTTTCAGGTAATGAAAAAGAAGCAGTGTGAGTATTGATAAGATAAAGATACAAATGAGTCTATCAGTCAGATTTGCTGGTAGCTCAGATATCCTGCAGTCCTTTCATTTCATTTCAATGCAGCTTTCTGTGTGGTGAAATTTGGTCGTCTGTGTTTGTTGTAGATTCTGTTCACACCCTCCAGACTTAAATTATTTTTAGATATAAGAAAACATGTTTTTACTGAACCAGTCATTGAGAAAACCTTTGTGTTTTTTTTGGCCCAATTTAACCCTGATATGAAACAGAGTGAATCACAAGGCTGTCTGTGACGTTTCTGGAAGAACTGATGATGGTGAAAATGAACCAGAGTGGAAGGTCTGGTGCGTCCTTGGTCAGTTCAGTGAATTAAAGAAAATAAAAAGATATATCTTTAATCAGCGTGGATTCACGAAGCGATCGGCTGATTAAAAAGCGTATCCGACTCTCCGAACAAGACATGAAACACACTAAACTAAAATAGCTTCATAAACAGTTTCGGTATGAATTGACTTAAGATAAAAGCAGCCAGTAAACGGCATGTGTAATATGTTTACACACACCAGTCACACGACGACTTCAGACCATTTAGTCAGCGAAGCAGCTTTATGAATTGTGACGGGAACATAATAAAAGTGTGCAAATATTGACTCTCTGTTGTTTGCTCACCTGAGTCAAACACATTAACATTCCACGTTTCACCAGCAAATATTTAAGTTATATACTGTAATAAACCCTCTACAATGTGTATAATATGTCATCTATTCACATCATTCAGTAAGTGCTGTGTTGTTGTTGTCATATTGTTATAATGACATCAGATGGAAAGTTTTTAAGACAGGTTTTATGGCGTATATGACAGCCAAGCCCTTTCTGAGTCACTGTGTGTGTGTCTTGGTATGCACCCTCATTTCTCTCTTTTTTTTTTCTTCTCTTTTATTTGTTTTTGTTCCTTGCCATCACCATCTGATGCCTCTTCCTCCTCCCTCCCTCTCTAGTTCTGCCAGCCCAACGGTTGGCAGCTGGTTCCCGAGCGGCAGCCCGCCTCCTTCTTCGTAGCGGTTTTGACTGACATCAACTCGGAGCGTCACTACAGTGCCTGCTTCACCTTCTGGGAGGGTCTGGACAACTCGCAGGTGAGGTTAACCCATCAGCTGTTCAGCGGGTTGGTGGCGCAGCAGCGATGACATCATCCCTCACTGGTTTCTCATAACGGATGCACGACCGTGTAGCTGCGTGGCTTGTTTTGCATACTGGCAACATTTTGAACTGTGACACCTAAGGGCCCTAAAATACCTTTTTGCCTTACACAATTCAAAAGAAACAACTATAAAACTGTATAAAACAACCATAGCTGAGTATGTTTTATCATTTTAGGAAGAGTAAAAGTATATTTCACTGCTTTTAACAGTCAAATCAACATGCTGTTCTGTCTGATTCATACATGCAATAGCCAAACTTAGCCCACTTGAAGGGGAACTCCACCAATTTTACACATATAACTGTCAGCATGTGTTTGGGGATGATGTCATCCGTCAGCGTTTAATGTGGCTGAAGACTACACGTTAGAAAAGTTCTTTTTAAAGTCTGGGTGTGTGGAGTTAGGAAGAAGAGCAGTACGGAGACGTCTGTAGTCTGCTCCTCATCTCTGCTGCAGGGTAACAGCTGCAGGATGCATTAGCTGCGATTAGAATAACACACCTGAATCTCCAACTGAATTACTGGCCTTTGAAATGCATTGTGGTTACTGTAGGCAGTTACAGGGAAGAGGAATGTGAGGAATAAAAAAGAGAAAAAACTACTGTGCATCTTCAGTTATGAATACTGTATGTAAAGCAGGCTTTTCATTTGGAGAGTTGATCTAAACCCGACGTGGTTTCTGCAGTAATTTGTGTCCTTGTCCTCAGCTGCAGAAGGCGGAGGCCAGCGAGGTGGATGAAGCCGACGAGGTGGTGGCCGTCGTCCAACCTGCTCAGGTTTTTGCCCCCAAGAGCCTGGTGCTGGTGTCCAAGCTGGACTATACCGAGGCGTTCAGGGTACGACACACAACCACAAATCCTAAATATTGTACTATTTCTTCATCCTGTATAATATAGTTTGCAATAACATGTTGTATTATCATATCACCATCCATCTTTTCTGAATGACTTTATTTAGTTGTAATAGTATACTGTTGGTTGACCTCTGACCTCTGTTTCCCTCCCTCTTGATTGAACAGAACTGTCTGGGTTTGATCTACACCGTCCATGTAGATAGCCTGCCTGTCCCCTTGGAAACTGTGATAGGAAACCTCCTCACGTGCGTCATCCCCATCGCCGGAGGCTCCCAGGTAATTGCTGACTGTCTGTGTGTTTATCACACAGGCTGCTGACCCCCACACCGAAGTCAAACATCATGATTTGAGCTGTCGGGAATGAGGATAAAGCGTGACACCGTTCTTCAGTGTGTTTCTTATGTGGTTGCAGCTCCTTTGCTCAGCAGCGCAGCTTGTTCAGACAGTTAGCATCTTAGAGCAGCAGAGCTTGGCGCAGCCTGCTAGCAGAGCACCTTGGATCAGCATGACCTGCCTCTGTGTTAGCCTGATACATCAGACATGAATCACCTGTGATGGAAGCGGTGCCCTTCATGCGTGTACGTGTGTAAAAGAGACTATAATGATAATTCAAATACAGAAGCGGCTGCTGCTTGCATGCACATCTCTCTGTGCATGTATGATTTGATCATTTCTGGATTACTATGTACAGACAGTCATGTGCTTGGAGTTGCTTTTACTGCACTGACAGCCAGTGTCATGTACAGCTCTTTTGACACTCACTGCACACTCTAACATTGACATGTCAGCATTATTTGATTCATCACTGATCATTCTCATTGTTATGAACTTACTGGTTGAAGTGAATGAGAACAGTTTGTGAAATGCAGCTCGTCTAAGCACAGATTCTTGACCCTTCTAAACCGAATCATTACATTTTGCAAGCAGTGTTCGTCATGGTAGAGAAACAACAATCTTCCCATTTATGTCCAAATAACACAAACAATTATGTTGGTGTTTTTTTTCTTTTAGCGTAACGTAACATGTTCGGGATGCAGACTCCGGCCTCAGCACGTAGGCCGAAGCTTTTCTGTCCACGTCTTTGTTCGCTCGTTGGATTAGTGAAATAACTCAATGAGTTACAGCAACAGTTTATTTCCTTCATGCTGCAGTTAGAAGACATTATTAAATAAATAATAACATAACAATAACATTGATAAAACCTCAATAATATGCAGCAAACTCAATTAGATGAAAAAAAAAAAAAGGTTCTTGTTCTTGGCAGTTTTTGGCATCTTGTTGCAGTTATACAAATGCATGTGCACGTGAACATGCACGTGCAGCATTGTGTGTAACTTGAGAGCATTTTTTGGTCATTTTAACCAGTTTGTTTTATTTTTTCAGCCATTTTTCACATTTTTTCAACTATTTTTTCATGGATTTTTTCCTTCGGAACATTTAACCACATTCTCTTTTTTAATCAGTTTTTAAAAAAATGCAAATAATCTAAACCAAACATCCCAATGACACATACTCACACCCATGGTGCACACACACTAATGTAAGTGTCTATTTTCCCTTTTCTCTGAATTCAGTTGAACCCCTCCCCGCTGTGGTTTTCCAGATGTTTTGTAACCCACATGTGTCATTTCTGTGCACCCTACTGTACACTGGTTCCTCTGTGTTACAGATAAATGAGTCCCCAGTTTGTAGTTTAGACAAGGTTCCTCAGGTGCTGGCCTGTGACTGGCTGCTGGCCTGTCTCCAGGTAACTTCCTCGTTTTCCGCAAGCTTCACCCAATCAACAACCCGCTCGATTTGTTCTATTGATTCTGTTAATCAAAAAAAAAAAAAAAAAAGCCCGGAGTTGTTTTTCTTTTCCTTTTTTTTTTTTTTAAAGGAATGTCATTTTCAAATCATGTGTGATTAATGGAGCTTTAACTATTTTTTAACCTGCTTTTTGTATATATATATATATATGTGTGTGTGTGTGTGTGTGTTTTGTGATCAAACTGTTTCCACAGGATCATGTTAAACATTTCAGCAATCAATTCATTTTTTCCTTCTCTTGCATTCATCATGATTTTATTTTATCTCAACTATCAATAGCCTTTATTATTTTCCAGTAATTTCCTCTTTTAAAACACACACACACACACACACACACACACACACACACACACACACACACACACACACACACACACACACACACACACACACACACACACACACACACACAATGGAGCCCGTTGCTATGCAGGTCCTAGTTCAGTTCCCGGCTGACCATATGGGATGGCAGATGGCCTTCTACCAGGAACGCGCCATCTGAATAGGAGAATCAGATCTAATCAGTATTAACACACACACACACATACACACACACACACACACACACACACACACACACACACACACACACACACACACACACACACACACACACTCACACTCACACACACATGAAAACAAACACTTATCGGTGCTCAGGTAACCTAAAGCGTCCACCCTTTTCCCCTCAATCAAACTGATAAATTCTGACCCAATCTTATCAGTGGCTTCATGATAGAGCTTCATATTACCTATAATGTTCCGTAATGTCAAATATAAGCTGAAAACACACACTTTTCACCCAATTTATCTCCCTTAAACTCTCTGTATTTACCCACACTGCTCATTAAGCCCCTTAGAAATGATTTGTACTCACTTCCCCAGTCTGGCACAAACATTCCTGTCCTGTCGAGTTTGAGGAGGACAGGCCACTTTAAAAAAGAGTAACACACGCTCACGCACACATTCCTGCGACCGTTTAATCACACAGGGGTTCCCATTTACTGAGATCACCCTCACAAAATGTCTGTCATTATCACGCAGTCTAGTGTGTGTTTGCAGCAACCTCAAAAACACACAACTCGAGCAGCGTGACACTGAAATCATCTCAGCTAAGTCACATTTTGGCACAGATAATACTTCAAGTTTCTACAAGGGGCTGTGTGTGAGTTGTATTATAAATATTTAAACATGTCAGTTACTAAAACCACTTGAACCCTGGTTAAGTGTCTCTCAAATGACCCAACAGGCATTTATTAGCTGTGAGAGAGACCACAAAGGTCAAATTAAATCCAATAAAAACCACACTATAAAAATCCATACTCAAAAAAATCATTTTTTTCTTTTCTTTTTCTTTTTTCTTTTTTTGACTTATATTTACATCCAATGTCTATACCAGCTATGTCCAAACTATTCCATAAAGGGTCATATGCCTGCAGGTTCTTGTTCCAACCAATCAAGAACACACAATTCCACCAATCAACCGTCTGAAGACTGAGATGAGTTAATTTAAATGAGTCAAGCCTGATGTGCTCCTGACTGGTTGGAATGAAAAGCTGCAGCCACATGAACCTTTATGGAATAGTTTGGACATTGCTGGTATAGACAGTCTGGTCTACACTGTGGCAGGCTGTCATGAATGTGGATACAGTGTCTGAAGACCTGCAGTCTAACCTCAGCATCCCTTTCTTCATATCAAACAAACTATATGTATGTATGTAAGAAACTGAGCAGTCATAGTTTCAGCTTGTGAAACAACTGAACACATATTTTACATGTCTCAACCATTAGGACGTTACAACACTCCACTTACTTATCTGAGTCGTTTACACAACTCTTAATGTGAAGTGAACTGCAGGCTGTTGGCCTAATGTGAGAAATACTGACTTTCAAAAACAGAATGGTGGCCTTTCACTTAACACAGAAGAGCGCATCTTCTCTGCTTAAAGACCCAACACAATGAATTCCTGCAATCTGTACATGACCCTGACCTCTGACTTATGTGTGTGTGTGTGTGTATGTGTGAGGTAACGACTTCCCCACTATTACTTTTCATATGGAACAAAGTCAAAAAGCTCATGTTTCCATCCGTTAGTGATGGAGCTGTTACAGGAATATATATATGTCTCTAAAATGAAAGCCTGTGTCCCAGTTGTTATGGAAACAGTTTGTCTTGCGGCCAAAGTCTCATTGAAGAGTCACACATTAGGTAATCTTGAGAAAAAACCCACTTAGGTCCAGTAGGTAGAGGTCACGTAGCCTGTGCAGGTTTTTCCCTCCACCGTCATTATTTTGGCAGCGTGCCTTTTATTTTGACGGGAAACACAGGGGAGAGGGAGAGACGGGTCCGGGTCGAACAGGTGCCTCTTCCCTTCTCTTCACCTCTCCTCTTATCAGTGGGATTGTGTCAGAGGGTTTGAGGTCAGAAGGTGATTTCAGGGTTTCGGTTTTAGTACCTGTTATGATTGTTCATAAGGTATTTAGGATGAAAACTTCCCCTCATCTGACCAGAATCGGTTGCAGTGTAATTTCAAAACTATGCAAGACAAAAGCAAAGTGTTCCTCTGTGGGATGTGTGTGTGTGTGTGTGTGTGTGTGTGAACTAGAATGAACTCACTAGAAAAAGTGAAGTTAAAGGACTCATAATGCATTCATTTAACAAATACGTGAAACAGTTTGAATCATGTCATAACGAAAGATGAACTTATCAGTATTTGTCACGTGTGTTTATTTAGAGTACAATGACATAATGGATCATTTAATGCTGCCTAATGATGGCTCTACTTTGATTTGCACGTTTATTTGTCATGTTTTTACTCAGCTTTCATCTCGCAGCTCATGTTTATTGTTTGTGCAGCTTCCTTGTGTTGCCATGCCGATACATTACTGTCATATTGTTGTCAAGTTTGGGCATTCCGTGCCCACACACGCACCTGTTGTTTCTAACCTGTGTCTTATCCTGCGGGATGTGTGTGTGTGTGTGTGTGTGTGTGTGTTTGTGTGCGCGTTTGTGTTTGCCGATGCTTGTGTACAGCCGGGCCAGGAGGAGAGAGAGGAGAGTTTGGTACGCCTACCTGACTTCATTCTCCCCCTTCACCACCAATCAGCGCTCAGCTTCAGCTTTCCTTTATCTCCACCCGTTTCCCCCTCTCAGCCGAGGAGAACCAATCAGAACGCTTCGATGCAGTCAATACGTGACCAACAACTGATCATTCATGTCACAAGATTAAAAGAAACATAACGAAGCTCTCAGCTTCTCCTTAGGACTCCTTTCATGTAACCGCTGTGGTTCTATAGAGGAAGTGAAATAGAAACGTCAAAATAAAATACAGATTCCACAGAATACTTTCAGATCAGTGTAGTGAGAGCAGCATTAGAGTTTGACCAATACTGGAGTTTTGGTGGTTGATACCAATATTATGGAGTAAAACAATTCCAATATCGATATATCAGCTGATATATACTTACAGAATATATACATGAATACACATTTTTTACAATGATCCATCAAATGTGGTTATCATTTTTGACTAAGATATGTATTCGAGACATGTTTTACAGTTTAGGAATAAAACTGGTATAAAGTGGCATCAGTAAACAAAAAGAGTAAACGTATGTATCAAGCTTGATTTAAGAAAAAGAATCAAATATTTATAAAATGCTGCCTGTATATAAAAATATTGACACATATAGGAGATCATATATAACAATATATTTGATATATTGGCGATAGACCGGGCTCTTAGCACCGTCAATTAAGATGCTGCTCATAGTACACACACATAGATTTAAGTAACACCATCAACTTCAAGTTCAAATCTACAACTGCACCATAAAATTGCAACACTCCTTTTTAAAATTTCAGTTTTTTAACATTAGAAAAAAGCACAAAGTTTGGAGCCCACACTGTTTGGAGCCTGCACAGAGTAATTCTACCTCTGTGCCTCATGAAAAGCCAGTTTGTGCTGAAACCACAGTCTCAGCACAGTAAAACAGAGCGTCATATTGTGCAACGAGTCCTCTGGTTTGTTTGTTTGCGTGTGTTTAGCACACTTATTATTCCAATTACAGCATGGCTTCTCGCCCGTGATCAAAACATCAGTATTGACTCTGTGCTGGTGCTAATGTGTCCACACCGCTCAATAAATAAGCAGGCTAGTGTGCTCCATGAGAGCCATGCAGTTATTAATACAATAATGCAGCTTTTTTATTATCATACTGGAAATGACAGAATGAATTGAACACATACCTGATTGGTCAGTTGTTGCATCACAGCATTGAATCCTTAACATCTCTTAGCGTGTATGGCTGCTGATGCTTAATGCTGCTGCTACTGTAGAAAGCATGAGATAACACACTCACACACACATTTACAGCCATTTTCAACACTTTACTTACACACATCGCAGATCTAATCACATTGATTAACATTACATACACACAACATAACATAACTACTAAGATCCTGCACATTTTTTCCTCCTTTCTAATCATCAGTACATAAAAATTGCACATTATCTGGATTGTTAAATCAGAAATCACACCCTCGAGGTTCATCTCATGCTAGAATGCTTAGTGGTATTGTATAATTGTGCGTGTGTGCGGGATTGATTTATATATTTTTTGCAGTGTAAAGCATCTCTGTCTCCACTCCCAGATACGCTGGTTATCCAAACCGCACACGAATCAATATTTATCGGCCCAGTTCTACAAAGTCAGTTTGCTTATCTGTAATCAGGGACATCATAATGAAGATAATCTCAGTGTGAGGGCTGTCCAAGTTTGACTCTTTTAACTTATTGGAAGTCACATCAGATAAGAGTCGCTGCTGTGTTAACTTTACCCCCCAGGACACGCTTCACGGCCCCTAAATGAATCATCCATACAGATTCAGCCTTGATTCCACTCGCGCTCACATCAGGCCGCAGCGGAAAAATCGCCCGCGCATGACACCTGCCATGTCGCTGGGATTTCTCTCATTGATACGGGTGTGTGGCAGCGCTGTGTTGTTTTTGCAGCGAGGCCGTTGGCATGGAGCCCTGCCCCCCCACCCCCCAAAGCTCCATTACCTCCCCCCCTGCCCCCCCACCCCCTTCCGATCAGCTGGAATGGCTTGTGTCTTCTTTGTCATGTACCTGCTAAGCTTCTGGGGATTTTTTCCATATCTCTGTCTCCGCTGCTGACTCACGCCGCTGATTCCGGACACGCACAGCTGTGATTAAACCACACTCCGTCTCAAACCCCCCCCCCTTCTCGGTCTTTCTGAGAAACCACATTTGTTGTTGTTCTTTGTATTTTTTCCTCACCTCGCTCCTCTCTCTTTCTCTCTCTCTCTCTTTCTCTTTCTTTTATCCGTAGCGGACAATTACATTAGGCGCAGGTGATCGGCAAGTTATCCAGACTCCCATGAATGACTCCCTACCCGTCAGCGGCAGCAGCGTGGCTCAGCTCTTCAGACAGCTCGGTACGCACGGCTGGAAAATGGGATTAATCTCACACCTGTCCTGTTTCAAAATGTTCCAGATGTTCCAGAGCTTAGGGATTTTGTCCAAGCTGCATCTAAAATGACACTCTATCTACTGCTCATTTAACAATGGAAAAAAAAAGATGATAAATAAGTGATAATCTTTAAAAAAAAAAAAATCAATTTACTTTTCACTATTGATTGTTTATTATATTATTAACCTTTATTTTACCTCGAAAGACCATTAAGGAGGAATCCTCATTTACAATGGTGTCGAGAAACATTAACAGCAACACAACAACACACATAACAATATTAGGTAAAAGAAAAGAAAATAAATAAATAAAAGAAAATATTAGGCAAAACTAAATAATATAAAATAAAAGTTAAATATATTTATATATGTGGTGTAGGGCAGGGGTGTCAAACTCATTTTAGTTCAAATTGATCTTAAGTGGGCCTGACTATTAAAACCATTGCACAATAACCTACAATAATATATAATATATATAGTATAATGTTACTATAATAAACCATGTACTTACTGTTAAAAATGAGAGCAATTTCAACAATATTATGTCTCATATTTTTTAAATTAATTTGCACAGAAACTGCTGATTGAAAACATTTTGCACAGTGATCAATATATGAATGTGTTAAATATGAACACAATATGAAAATAAAAAAAATATGCGAGAAAAAGTTTATTAAAAGTTTGTTTCATATGGTTTTAGAGTTACTAACCAGTAAAAGATAAAGTAAGACATCTAGCAAAAACCCCCAATATGTCATTTCTGTGTTACAGGGATTATAACTGTAACAGGATGACAGGCTGTAGAGTATGATATATGAATGTCTCTGTGTTGGATCCCTGGTGATGATGTGTCTGTGCTCTCTCTCCTCAGGTATAATCAATGTGCTGTATCTGTTCTGCGCCGCTCTGACGGAACACAAGATCCTGTTCCTGTCCAGCAGCTACCAGCGACTAACAGACGCCTGCCGGGGGCTGCTGGCCATCATGTTCCCCCTCAAGTACAGGTGCGTTCCCACTCCTCACTCCTCTGTCTTTAGAGCCGTGTTGAATTTAATGTCATAAGGTCCCAGATGAAAGTTGACTTGCAGCCTGTCTGGGAAATGTGCAGTTTTTAATTTCTATTTAGTGTTTTATTGTCTGAGTAACGAGATCCAGGAAAATGTTGAGCTCTGTAATTGGTGGTGATGCATTACGTAATCCAACGTGACGGTTTCCGAGAAAATAAAACCCTAAAAGACGTAACACACAGACAGCGAACTGTATTCAAAAACCAAAAACACTCTGCAAATATATACGTTGATGTATGAATAAGGTTTACAGAACAGGAAAACGGATCCAGCATGGCCGACACTTATCTGATGTGCTCCATCTCTTCCTGTTTACGTCTCCTCAGCTTCACATATGTCCCCATCCTGCCGGGGAAACTCCTGGAGGTCCTGAGCACCCCCACTCCCTTCATCATCGGTGTCAACTCATTCTTCCGCTCCGAGACGCAAGAACTGGTGGGTGTCGTCGATACCGCAAGAACTGATCCAGATTGATGCTTTTATTGTGAAGCAGTCGTAGGAAATGCGGCGTTTTATTAGCGGTGCTATTCTTCAGTAAGAAAAGGTTAAAACAAGACAATGAGGACTTATTTGGTGTTGTTTGGGTCAGTTTTAAACATTCCAGAGAGGATAGAAGAAGCAGAAAACAGCCACAGTGACGTGTTAAATGAAGAGCTGCAGATGACAGGCTCTTACACTCCTCCATTAACTTCTTTATTTTATTTTTTAACGTTGCCTTGCTGTGGAAAAACACTCCCACGTTGCCAGCATTACTTGGGTGGTAGCGGGTTATTCAGGGGTCAGGTCAGTACAATCACCTCACCACAGTCGAGGAACAGCCAGGAATTGTTAATAGCAGAGTATGATGGGAAGATGTGTGGTTTATTCCCAATGAGAACATGAATCAGACAGCAGGCGGTAATGCAGCCTGGAGCAGCAGAAAGTGCTGGGAGGAAATATACCAGCTCCACACAACCCATTATATCAATAATAAACAAACAAGTAGTAACATTAAAAAAAAAAACCAGCATGCACTAGCTGAGAGATAAAGTAGGAAAGAAATGTGTTAATGTGATGTAATAGAATCCTACTTAGTGTTAAAGGTTGAATATTAGAGCCTGACCAGTGATGGATTTTTAGGGCTGATACCAATACCATATTAGGGAGTAAAACATGTCTGACATCAATATATTGGTATGATATTTTACAGTTTAATAATACATTTGATTGTATAAAATGACATCAGTGCACTACAACAGTAAACTTCTATGGGAATTTAATAATTAGAATTAGCTATGAATAAAAAAACAAAACATGCGGAACAAACAAACAAAAAAAACATCTGAATATATTAAACTTGAATTAAGAAAAAGGGTCAAATGTACATAAAATGCTGCGTATATAACCTTAAAAAAACCCAAAAAAACATTGGCATGTATCGGACAACATATTCACCCATACCAGTATATCTGTGATAGGTCAATATCAGCTGACCAATATATCGGTCGGGCTCTAGAAGACACTGTTATATGCTGCATATGTTCTCTCTACTTGTGTCTGGCTTTAATTCCAATGAGGAGTATATGTCATGTAAACTCTCACTGACCCATTAAGCAACGGTTCGTCTATCTATTTTTTAATAATCTGCCATCTGGTCATTTTCTACCAGCTTACCTCTTCACATTGTTGCCAAGATCAATTACACCGACATACATGAGGATTATCAGCGTCTACATCTTACGATCAAAGCAAATAATGATCAGTTATCTTATGAAAGCCTGATGAGAGTGTAATGAGCAGAGCGTAGGGGACATCTGACCGCTGCAGGCCGCTCAGCGCACCGCCCTGACGGAGCCATTGTGTCACATAACAACGACGCGCAGTGTTTTTGTACAGCAGATCTCGATGTATGAGCGGCGGTCGGGGTCAGAGGTCACGTGTTGTTTTGTGGGCAGCCTTTCCTGCTGTCGGCGGTGAAATGTGAATTTCTATTATGTTGTTTGATAGCAAACGTCCTGTAATGAGCAGCTGCTGACAGAGACGACTTGTCTTTGTGTCTCTCTCATCTTTCACTCGCTGTAATCAGCTTGTTTATCACACTGTTGTTTTGTTATCAGAAGGCACAGAAGCAAAAATGAGAAGTGTATTTAATAGTGACTGATACTGGATTTTTGGGGTTGATACCGATATTCGGGAGTAGAAAAAATTCTGTTATCGATATATCAGCAGATAATCGTATATATATAGAATATGTACATAAAACACACATACTTTAAAATGTGATTATCAAACATTTGTGACAAAGATATGTAATGGAGGCATGATTATTTACAGTTTAGCTATAAACTTTATTATAATAGTAAACTTTACTGGCGATTTAATCATTTTAAACTATAAACTATAAATAATAAAACCCATAACACAATAAAAATATGTGTACATATATATTAAACTTGAATTAAGAAAAAGGATCAAACATTCATAAAATGCTCCCTTTATAACTTAAATATAAGTATATTGGCACTTCATTCATTTCATATAACATAAATGCGTATTCAGATACACCTGTGATTGGCTAATATTAGCCAATAATAATGGATGAACGATATATCGGCTTAATGATATATCGGTCAGGCTTTAGTATTTAATAGTGACTGATGAGGATTGTGTGTGTGTGTGTGTTTTCAGTTGGACGTGATCATCGCTGACCTGGACGGCGGCACAGTGACCATCCCAGAGTGCGTCCACATCTCCCTGCTGCCTGAACCGGTCCTCCAGCAGACCCAGACTGTGCTCTCCATGGTAAGAGCTGCAGTATAGAAAAAACCCCAAACACACACCCACAGTACAGTGTAGTGAGCACTGGGAAATCTCATTACCATCCTGTGGGTGGTTTCTATCAAGCAGTAAATTCCTCAGTAGTGCTTTATGGGTTGAGATGCCAGGAAGCTCTTTGAGGATTTTCTTTTTCCTTCTTATTTATTGCAATTCTTTTAGCTGGTTTCAGTGTTATTCATTTTTATGTCTGTTTCATTTTGTATGTGGTAGATGTTTTTCACCAATTATTTTGATAACTCAGTTTTTGAGTAGTTAAAAAGTTCTTAGGTTTCAGATATATTATACATATAAGATATATATATATATATATAGATTTCCTGGTTTCTTCAGTCTGCTATGAAAGTAAGCTGAATATATTTGGGTTGTGCACATTTCAGGAGGCATCTTAGGCTTTTGGGAACCAGGGATTCACATTTTTCAGTTTTCTGACATTTTATAGACCAAAACACTAACTTACTCAGTTGTAAACCTTGTATAACATTGTAATATAGATGTTAAGGAGCTGCTTTTACAGAGAAATGTGTCCAGGAGTAGCCTTTTAGTGTCTGTCACATTTTAAAAATACAGTCGTGGAATGCTGTTAAAATAAAGGTTGTAATTTCAATAAAAAAGCTTAAACCGAAGACGGAAACGCTGCTCATAGTGAGAACAGACTTCAGCTCGTACTTCTGTTACTAGCTGGGAACTTTTTGCATGTTTCCTGGACAAAATTCCACTTTTCATGCTTAGATTTAAACACATTTTTAAAAAAGTTTTTCATCTGATTATAATGTAAGAAACCAGTGTGCTTTATTCATCAGTTTGTGACAGGGCGTATGTTTGTACTACCTTGCACTGCAAGTGGATCAAACAGTTTTAGTTTCATTTGAGTCTTTTTATGTTTGTATTTAAGGTTTATTTTTGGCTCATTAACAACCATATCGCCTTCACACTCACAGTAAAGTGCATCCTATCAAGTGCTTCAAATTCTTCAAACAACACCAGCTCATATCAAGCCCTTCTCCACATCCCACAGCTTCAGCCCCTTTCTAGTATAACAGTACCAGCCTGTTCTGAGAAATGCTTTTTAATCTCTTTTAGGTGTGTAAACAAATGATTTCTCAGCTTCCTTATTCTCCCGTCTATACGACCGTACGGCTCTCATTTATCTCCTGCTTCCCTCTGGCGGCGCCGTTTGCTCCGTGTACTCGTTATGTTTTATAGTTTTATTTTTTATCAGTCGTCTCAGCTAGTACTATCTGGCGCTGGAGCTGGAAATTACCATCAGATTACTGGATTGAGATACGGAGAAATTGTTATGATTGCAGTCACGTGTAAAGCACAACAAGACTAGGATATAATCTAGTGTACAGCTGGACTGTTTGTGGACAGTGTGATGCAGAGATAACTTTTGTGTTTTGTTTACAGTGATACAGGTATTTAATCTGCTTGTTTGTTCATTTTTTTATTAGTAGAAAGATACAGACCATGTTTATGGTAGCGGCTGCACGCTTAACCCATAAAAGTCACCACCCCTGTTTAATCTGCTGTGTTTATACCATATTACATTATTCATTTAATCTGATGATTGTATCTTAATAAAGAAGACTAATGAGTTACCCGTGATAGACTCCAGCCAAAGGACAGTTTCCCCTCTGCTGGTTGTGCAGGGTTGGAGTTTCTACAGTTGTAAAAGTCAGTGAGGACGGAGGTCAGTATGTGTTTATTTTGGGAGAGGCTTGGAGTTGGCATCCGCTGTGTCTCAACTCAGACATGCAAAGTGTGTGTTTGGATGCTGCGGAGAGCCCAACATTTTGGAGGAGGTTCTTCCCACGGACTCTGCCTGTATTTTGGATTATTGTAAATGCAAGAAATGAATTGTTCCGTTTACTTCAGAATAGAAGCTAGAGATACCGTCTCTCTCTGCAGTCACTGTGTCATCTGCATAGAAAATGACTTTCTCATGCAAATCATTGTGGTATTAAAGTCACACTTTGACAAGGTTTGAAAAGAAAGTTCTCATCTTCCCAGCTTTTGCTCTCCATCCACACTGAGTCATCTTTTGTGACCATGGAAGATTCAATACTGCTAAATATATCAAATGTTTCATCAGATAGCGTGGGGAAGAAAAACACACCTTTTTTTTAACACACTAATCATGTAAAACACCTTCACTCCTCCCCATTCAAACGAGCTTTACATGAATACATTTTGAAAGTGTTGAAATTATTGGAATATTTATTAAATAACTGAAGTATTATCAGTTTCTACCATCAGGCTGTCATTATAAAGTCTCCTTTGGCAAAACAAAACACATACTGGAACTCCTTCACTCCCACTGCTATGGAATTTAAACATCAAATGAAACAATGAACTCCTCCATACCCATTATGCCACTTTATATGCACTCATTCCACGTATTATGTTCTACCCTGAGCTATTTATGCTGTATATTTTATTGTGAGTTTTGAATGCTGAGCCACGTCTAAGATGACGTTTTGAATCACCACAGGCTATATAGGCTGTAGCTGCTGCAGTAGTGGGCCAATCACACATCACATTAAATCAAATAACGCATGCTGTGATTGGCTACAAGTGAAACCATACAAATAGTCATTTTTTCTAGATCTGGGTACAAAAAGGATCAAATGCAGATATCATTGGATTGGAGAAATGTCAATACTACCTCTTATTAGGTTATTTAAAGGTACTTTAAAGGTGTTAAGTATTGATACACAGGCCTATAAAAGAAGACATTGAGGCATATTTCATTCTAATCTAAATGACCTCAAAAACGAGTGTTTACAGCAGTATTTAAAGAAAAAAGGAAGGAAAAAGTGTTAATGTGTTAAATCGTGACAGCAGCTTCTGCTCCTATAAGTGTGTCTGACAGTCCTCAAGCACTGAACCCTAACCCACTGACCACAGCACCTACTTAATGTCACTGCTCAAAATACATCTGACCGTCTTATAAAAACATTAGAATGCTTTTATTGTGAAATAAAGGAATCATTCCTCAGTGTTTATTAGTTTAGGGCTGCTTCTGGTTAACGGCTTCTAACCTGGAGACTCTTGTGCTCTGTTTTGGTAGAGAGAGAGAGAGAGAGAGAGAGAGAGAGAGAGAGAGAGAGAGAGAGGGACAAGCTGGAAAGTAGCCAGAGAGCGAGCGGTTCACTGGGTTATAGGTCTGTTTCCTCAGCCAACAACAGCTTTAACCAACACACATTTTTTATAAAGTGGGTGATCGTAGCTCCCAAGCGCTCAGGGTTCAACCTGCTTAGTACGACTAACGGCTCACATGGCCGAGACTAACCTCCTTCACTGAAATGAGACACAGGAAGAGATAATTGCAAAGCTGGAAAAACTGATCTGCCGGCTTCTACAGCAGGGCTTTAATTTCCTAAATTGTCTGAAAACGTTCCCAGGAAAGAGGCAGGAGCAGGTCGGGGTGAAGCCTGTAGGAACGATGACGCTGTAGATTATCAGGCAGCAACCGTGAATCAAGGCTTAGCTGTTCTGCTCTCCTTACAGGCAGCTCATTGGATGTTCATCTCTTGGCGCCGCTGCTGCGTCTGCTCAGTATAAAACATATTTTTTACACTTTGACTTACTCTTGAAATATGTTGTTTTCTTCAGAGCGAGACATAGTCAGTTGAATTTCACTTATTGGAAGAAATCACGCGATTTTTTAACGAGAAACAGACAGATTAGTACATTTCATTCTCGTATTTATCCTCTAACTAAAGTGGAAATGATGGAAATTTGGGGGGGAAAAAGTCAAAATATTGCTAAATGTATTATGCTCGCCTGAGATGGAACACTGTGTGACAAAATTCAGCATAAACAAACTGACTTATTGTTGCTTTCTTATTTGAGGTCTTTGGTTTTACTGAAGCGAACATAACAATGCGTTTCTTACATTTAAAATACTCCAAATACAGCCAGAGTCCCGTGGGAAGAACATGTCCTTCTCCAAAATTCGGGCTCCTCGAAGGAGCCCAAACACACACTTTGCATTACTGAGTTGAGACAGAGCGGCGAACGCCAGCCTCCGGCCTCTCCTAAATAAACAACATCCTGACCTCGACCTCAGTGACATTACATCTCCACAAACTCACAGAAACCAGAAGAAGAAAAAAACTGTTCTCTAAACTCACCAAACATACAATAATCAAATAAAGTAAAAGATCATGTTTAATATACGACTGTGATGATACCAAACAGCACAGACTACACAGGAGAGGATTATTTTATGGGTGCAGTCAAATCATGATGAACACAAAATTCTCAAGCACCGCCGAAGAGATAAGATCCGATCTGTGTGGAGCAATGAGGAGTGCACGAAACAAACAGATATATCATATGTCCATTATGTTTTCCACATGATTTTCCATCATCGCCAAAATATTCACCGAACAGTAGCGGATGGAAACAAACCGTCATTTCTCTTTTACTGGTCATCTGGAAATGCAGTTAAAATTTGCCCCACATTTGAATATAAACCTGGCTGATCACACACTGAAAATGAAGCTCACCCTATTATATCAAACTCTGACGTATGATTAGATGTATATATGTAAAGAAAAGAGTGCCACAGTAAACAGCAGACATGCCGGTGTAAACAACCCCCAAACATAAAGAAGAACTTGTGCTTTATCGTTGACCCACTTTCCCAGGATTCCACTGATGCAGCAGAGCGAGGTAAAGATGAGAGGTAGTTAACTGTGACTGATGCTGGGTTTTTGTTTGTTGTTTTTTTTTTTTTTTTTTAAGGTTTTGGATCCAGAGCTGGAAATCGCTGATCATGCCTTCCCCCCGCTGTCCACGCAACCCTCCAAACTCAAGATCCAGGTAAGAGAGAGAGAAGCTGTTTTAATAATAGGGATGTGTTCAATGTTTCCGGTGGACAGTAAAAGCAGAAAGTTGAGAGGAGAGTGAGATGAGGAATCGCATGCAGTAAACGTCCTGAGCCAGATGTCAGCTGGGAACGTTTGGCGGTTCGTGATTGGCACCTTAACCCCTCGGCTACCAGGGTTTTCATAACGTTACCGTCACCAATGATCCAAATGAGTGTTTTCTGTTTCTCTCTGTGTACAGAAAAGTCAACACGGCATTATCTTCAACAGTTAACATCTTAGATAAACAAACTCAGCGACTGCACGCGAGTTTCCATCACCGCCGATTGCAAAACAGACATTGTATTTTATTCCTGCTGGTATGAAAATGATGCGAAAGGTCAAACATTTTTACCAGAATCTTTCGACACCCAAAAGAAAACAGCAGCTGCAGGGATTCTTGGAAGTTTTCCTGACTCAGTTCATTTCAGTTCCTTATTCCATTCATTAATCCTAGTAGTTTTGGTGTGTGTGTTGGCTGTAGCTTCACTCTTCTGTATGTGTGTTTCAGGATAAGGAGATCCGGGGAGTCTTCTTGTGGCTGTTTGCTCGGCTCTTCCAGGGCTACCGTTGGTGTTTACACATCATCCGCATTCACCCTGAACCAGTGATCCGCTTCCATAAGGTACACGCTTGTAGAGTGACAGTGACTTAAAGAATATTCCATTGTCTTTTAGTTAACTGTTTATTAGCTTGTTATTTTTGTACACATTGATAAATATCTCTATGAAGTTCATCCCCTCCTCTCCAGTGGTTTGAATGTTTTTTTACAAACTAATGTCTGGTGATATCTGAAGAAATCTTGTTTATTCAGATCTGTAAGTCATTAAAATGAGTGTCATTCAGTATCAGAGGAACATGTTGCAATATGAAGTGATACCCTGTCTCCCAGTTTTGTGTGCCAGCTGTTTAAAGTCAACTTACTGGACTGGACATGTGGGAGCTGAAAAACACCCTACACACATTTCTTTTAGCCGGACTTTTCCTAATGTGACCCACAGTATACAAACATGGAAATAAAATGCATCATTCTTTAAAAATGTTGTGCAGCATACACACATTTTTATATATGCACATATACAAATTTGACCTGTCAAAATTCAAAAATCAGCATTAAATGTTATTGTATT
Source organism: Scomber scombrus (assembly GCF_963691925.1). NCBI lineage: Eukaryota > Metazoa > Chordata > Actinopteri > Scombriformes > Scombridae > Scomber > Scomber scombrus. The sequence goes on from NC_084991.1 coordinate 4,537,887, forward strand.
CATCATATTCTATACAATGTTCTCCTGCACTATAAAATAGTAACTGTGAATGTCTTTAATCAAACATTTATTAATGACTGATGGTGAGTTTATGAATGTGATTTGGTGTAGAGACTAATTATGAGTCAGATTATGAACAGTATGTAAAGGGTTAAAGAATGTTCAAAGAGGCCGACAGTGTTGATGTGTGTGTGTGAGTGAAGCAGAGCAGAAGAAGTCAGTGTTGATGTGTGTGTGTGTGTGTGTGTGTCTGCAGGCTGCCTTCCTGGGCCACAGAGCGCTGACAGAGGATGACTTCCTGGTGAGGGTTCTGGACGGCATGGCGTTCGCAGGCTTCGTGTCAGAGAGAGGTCCTCCGTACAGAGCCACGGATCTGTTCGATGACGTGAGTCTGGCAGCAACATGAGCACTAGACTATTTTTAGAGAGACTGTGGTGATGAATTACCTCTTCACTTACATTTAAAAACGAAAGATGATGATTCATTCACCAAGAACAGGGGAAGGAAAATGTTTTGATTTGTTATTAAAAATGCTTTTAATTTCATTTCTAGATTTGTGAATGGAATAAGGTGCATTCAGCTCATTTCTTAATAGTTTCTTGAAAGGTACATGTTTAGTATTTTGTGTTAAAGAGAATCAGGACTGAGAATGATGTTTTATGTAGGACTCAATTTGTTGTTTTGAGTTTATAATCTGTTTTTGTTCATTTACATACGAATGAATTTTAAATGTATAAATTTAACACTTCCTTTACAGTATTTCTCATTTGAGCACCAAATTAGACCGGTCCTTTCCAGGAAGCTTCTAGGAAATTATTTTGAAATTATAGACCCATAAATTATTATTTCAATTTTTACATTTTAAACGTTTTATTAATTCATGAACTTTAGTATTATTTAAACCATCAACTGGTGGTAATCAAACATACATGACTCAGATATGAAAGAAAGATGCTGAAATTTGAGATAAGCGTATGTCTTTGTCATGTTTCCACAGCTGGTAGCCAATCAGGTGGAGCGGATACGACAAGAGGAGACCTGTCCGCACAAAGTCATGAACCACGTCAAAGAGCTGGCTGAGTTGCTCTTCAAAAACGTACGATCTCAAATGCAATTTCTCAAAGAACATCTTAGCTGTTTCCTCTTCCTGTTTTATCATTTTCTATCATCTTCAATTCTTTTTCTCCCCCTCCCCTCCCTGCAGGAGAACCCTTACCCGTCTGTGTCCATGCACAAAGTCCAGCGGCCGTCAGAGAGCAGCCAGAACTCAGCGCAGATTCGGCCGCCCTTCCCCGCTCTGGACGAGGTGGCGGTGCAGCTCTTCATCGACCATGCAGCCGCCAAGCTCAAGACCGCACCGCCCGTGGTCAAGGCGGAGGTCAAGGACATGGTCCCGTCCGGGCCCCCACTGGGTGAGCAAAGACTCCTAATAACCTGCTTACGTCAGCAACCTTTAAAAAGATTGGACTAAGAATAAGAAGAGAAAAGGCACAGCAAAACGATGGGTAGACAGAAGGTGGCAAACACTTTACAGAAGGTGTCATTCAGCGGTTTTTTGGGTTTCACAGTTGGTACAAACTTATCACGTCACAAGTTCAGCATCTTGTGCACCAAACTTCCTGTGAGAACTTTTTCACTCACATCAGCTTCGCAGCGTGTGTGTAATGGGGTTGAGCTCAGTGCCACGGTGATAAATGAGCCTCTTCTCATCTCCACAGGAGACTTTGTGGACAGGAACGGCAACGTGATGGCCAACAGCGCCCGAAGGCTGGAGGTGGTCCGGAACTGCATCACATACATCTTTGAGAACAAGATGCTGGAGGCCAAGAAGGTAAGAACGACACCCATGATTACCCTGAAAATGTGTCGTTATTTGTTCAGATTTTTGTGCCGTCAATCACTGAGTTATTTGTCTCCCGTGTGCAGCTGATGCCGGCCGTGCTGCGGGCGCTGAAAGGTCGGGCGGCTCGAGTTTGCTTGACGCAGGAGCTCAATCAGCACGTCTTACAGAACCGGGCGGTGCTGGACGACCAGCAGTTTGACTACATCGTCCGCATGATGAACTGCACCTTACAGGTCAGCCGGCTAACACTGCTACAGCTAAGATAAAAGTGTTAAAGGGGGAACTCATCAGATCAGTTTCCTCTTCTTGAGTAACACCAACCAGCCTGTGAGGACAGCTGTAGAATGTCTTCAGACTGCGTTACAAACTGAGTGATGTTAACATTGGAAGAAGTGTGCATTTATCAGATAGGGGTGTTTAGAAGAAGATGCTGTTGAATTGCATCACACAAATGACTATATAAATAATTATAGTTTCCATAATTTCAGACTGTACTTCTGGACTGATGAACTAAAGAAGTCATTAAGATCTCATATTATATGTAATTACAGATACCTGTTTAAAGACTTGCAGGTATTTTGGATGTTGTTCTGTTGTATTTGTTGTTTTGTAAGCTGACTCATCACTCTGTTTGTGTTCAGGACTGCTCACATATTGATGAACATGGGATTGCTGCCGCCCTCCTCCCATTAGTCACAGCCTTCTGCAGAGTAAGTTCACAACCATGACTAAAAATCAACTCATCTCATGTGGTCTGACACCGAGCTCCTCAGAAGCTGCTCTGAATCTTTCTATATTTAAAGTTGCTGTGATCTCTAATAAAAGCACGTCTGTGTTCTTCTGACAGAAATTGGGAGCAGGCATCACTCAGTTTGCCTACAGCTGCGTACAGGAGCACACGGTCTGGACCACCATGCAGTTCTGGGAGGCCATGTTCTACAGCGACGTCCAGAACCACATCAAGGCTCTGTACCTGGAGACAGAAGACCAGCAGAACAACTCGGTGAGCTCTCGCACAGAAACGAATGATAAACTGCCGCTGTCACCTTTTTGTCCGGAGATCATTAATCCTAACCCGCTCGGTCCTCAGGAGCAGCAGCAGGACGGCTCGGAGATCGGCGCCCTGGAGCTGGCGTCGGAGCAGAACCGCATGTGGCCGACGCTCAGCAAGGAAATGCAGACGGAGCGCGTGCAGAAGGAGGAGAGCACGGTGTTCAGCCAGGCCATCCACTACGCCAACAGGATGAGCTACCTGCTGCTGCCGCTGGACACCAGCAAGAACCGGCTTCTCAGGAGCACGGGCCTGGGAGACGTGGAGAGCGTCAGCAACAGCTACGTCACCAACAGGTAGGAACATCTGTCAGAGGATACGCAGAGATACAAGGGAAGGAGGTCGTCATGTGTGCAAAAGTGTAAAATTGTCTCAGTTTGAGGCATGTAGAGCTTTTAACATTACAATTCAAACCTTTTCTCTCTGTTCCGCAGTATCGCTGGCAGCATGGCGGAGAGCTACGACACAGAGAGCGGCTTCGAGGACGCCGAGAGCTCAGACGTGGCCAACTCCGTGGTGCGCTTCATCAACCGCTTCGTAGACAAAGTGTGCAACGAGAGCGGCGTGACCAACGAGCACCTGAAGGCTCTCCACACCATGATACCAGGTAGATACTCGCTCGTCTCCCTCTGAGCCTTTCACACCAAACTCCACGTAATAATCAGCCGCTTTTAAACTCCAAAACGTGCCTTCTCCCTCAGATATCGTTCAGATGCACATCGAGACGTTAGACGCAGTCCACAGGGAGAGTAAGCGACTGCCACCGATCCAAAAGGTAACCAATTCCTTTTTTTACGTTCCGCTGGAGAAAGGCCTTGCAGAACCCCCGCCAGCCATGCCCACTCCCCTCTCCACCAATCCCCACAGCTCAGGCTCACAATGTCACGGCAGGTACGTCTCTGTCCCGCCAGAGACTTTAGAACGGTGTGACTCACAAGCACGCCTCGAGAGCAACTGCATGCCGGGTGACCGCTCTCTCCGTTTGGGAGGCACGCGGAGCCGCAGCGAGTGCCTTCAGTGTGAAGGGTGCAGTGTGTCGGAGAGGGATGGTGGCCAAACTGAGCTTGATGAGACATGTTGTGTCATTTCGCTAAAGACTGCATGAAGCTGCTCCACCCCCCCCAATAGTATTCTTATTACCTGTGAGCAGGTTTATCTACATTTTTCTTTAATCACACACACGCTCATCCACTGTGTTTAAAGATCAGTGTAGTTAATGTCAATGAGCTTGTGGGCTGAGCATCAGTAACATGTATATGATTTATAGCTATTGGGGAGGAGACTGTGTGTGTCTCTGTGTGACTGCAGCTGGAATGCAGACATGTGTGGCTTCAGGTGTTGCGCAACACATTATGAAACAAGTCACCACACTTGTAATTCATTTCCTATCAGCGGCAGAGTTCCTTAGGAAGCTCTTCAGGCCACACTGAGGGGGGGAAGGAAGTGATGTAAGAGTCCCGAGGACAAATCCAGCTTCATATTTCACACTGCTCATATTTACTAAAAAAAGCTCAAGTTAGAAAAAGGAGTCCTGTAATCAAGCTTTTGGATCCTCAGGGACGTTTTAAAACATCTTGTATTTCTGTGAAGGAATTTGAAACCAACGTCACATCGCGTAAACACACACGGATGAATATTATTATTATATGTTTCTTTCTGTGTATTTATATTCTACATCATCTCTGCCAAGATCCCACCAGTCCAGCTCCACTGACGTGCGTGTTGTGATTTTTAACATCAGTCTGAACTTCTCAGATATTCAGCATGGTGGTAACAGCATGAGATTGTGATGAGTGGAGTGTTTGCTGGTTGTCCATTTATGGCAGTAAAAGCTGTCACGTTTAATTATTGCAGCATGTTTGCATTTCATTCAGGTGTAACAACATCATTTACTGTAGCTCATTTTAATTACAGATGTATTAGAGAGTGTTATATAATATATAATGAAGAAAATGTTGGAGTTTTGTTAAATATTATTCATCTCAAGATCAGCAATAGAGATTGGGTTAAACTTTTTAGCAAAATTTTGTATTTTTACATATTTGCAGCTTGACAGAAATCATCTATGTCTTTGTGAAGTTTTTATGGGTTTAAAACAATCTATTAAAGTTTAAAATGATTATGGAGAATTCTCCTGACTTGACATCTTTATATTTTTCTCTATTTTTAAGACTCACATTGTTGTAGGAAAAACCTGAATCTGTAGCAGCAACTTTTTTATTATTATTTTTTTTGTTATGCAGAAGATTAAAATAAATAGAACCAGTCTGGAATCTTAAAATCTAAATCTGTTACAGACAGTTGTGACATTTACAATTCTCCATATCAATTTAATTCACATTCTTTCCACGGCTGCGTCATTCATCTTCCCTTCTCTCTCTCTCTCTCTTTCTTTCTGCTTCTCTTCGTCCAGCCCAAGCTGTTGAGGCCGACCCTGTTGCTGGGAGAGGAGCTGGTGATGGACGCCATGCGGGTCCACCTGATCTCAGACGGGCGCGAGGAGGCCACGGGGCTGATGGGAGGTCCGCCTCTGCTTCCTGCCGAGGGAGCCATCTTCCTCACCAACTACCGGCTCATATTCAAGGGCACGCCCACCGACCCGCTGGGTGAGAGACCACACACACACATACACACACACACACGATCAGCTTGTCCATCACAGTTTTAAAAGAGGTGTGGTCAGGTGTTTGGGGACCTCTATAAGTGGCTTTTTATCTGTGTGTTCCTGCAGTGGGCGAGCAGGTGGTGACTCGTTCCTTCCCCATCGCCTCTCTGACCAAGGAGAAGAGGATCTCCGTCACTTTACCCATGGACCAGTTTGTCCAGGAGGGGCTGCAGCTACGATCCTGCACCTTCCAGGTACTATAACATTCCCAAACTCCTGCGTTCCGCTCTGCAGCTCCGCCTCATATCTCATGACTTCGTCCGTTTTCCCTCTGTAGCTGATGAAGATCGCGTTCGACGAGGAGGTGGCGTCGGACCTGGCCGAGGTCTTCAGGAAGCACATGCACAAGCTGCGTTACCCTCAGCACGTCCAGGGCACGTTTGCCTTCACCGTGGGTCAGTGCGGCAAGCTGGTGGTGGAGCACAAGACCAAGGACAAGAACCAGTCTCTCAAGTAAGGAAACAAAACGGTGGTCTACTTTCTCCTCCCGAGGAAAGCATCCATCACCAAAACGAGCACAGTCACAGACAGGCTGTTAATCACTCCTGATCTTTGACCCCCCCCCCCACCTCCCCCTCCACCTTCCCTTCACATCCTGTGGGTCGAGTACAGGCCGTCTGTTACCATCTCAGTAATGGGTGTAATAGGTGTAACATCTGTAACATCAGCTGAATTTATGTTTGACCTACTTACCAAAGTCATTTATTTACACCTCCAGCTCAAGAATGTTCCCCCCATATTTCAACAAGAGGTCTCTGAACAGGAGCTGAAGGCCCAGTGTGTTACCTAACCTGGCTGCTACATTCACTACCAGTCTGTGTGAAGCTCTTAAAGCAGATATCAGAAATGACATGCCTTTTAAAAGAGTGATAAAATGAAATAGACCAACCAGGATAAAATGATGTAAGGGACAATGAGGGTCCTTAGATTGATGTAGGCTTTAGTTTGCATTATTGTGGGCAGGACACACAGAGATTTAGTCATATAGGGTGATCTCTGAGTGTGTGCTGGATCAAAGATCAGCTGTGATTCAGCTGGATGAACAGGAAAACAGAAAAAAACGACAGACCAGCGAGGCCAATTTAAAGGTACCTCTTGGTGCTTTCCTGTAAACAAAGAAAGTTCCTGTTTACATCCAGTGTGTGTCGTTAAATGCTTTGTTTGTTTGTGTGTGTGTGCGCGCCACAACCCAGGTGTGTCATCATGATTTTCAACTTATCGTACAATATAATTATAGACATGACCTCGATATCGTCCATTGTCTTCACATGGGTGTTTGTTTACATAAGAGAGTCACCCACATTTTATCCAACATGATGTCAGAATAAACAGCTTCACTTATTGTTTGTGGTTTATCTATTTATAGGCAAATCATATCCAGTTTTAAGGATAAATCCAGTACATAGATGACACCTTAGTGTACATTAAACAGGCGATATACCCCTCAGTCGTAATATCATTGAGCAAGACATCATTATACTACTGTAGGGAATATATCAAAGTTGTTTCATGTTGGTTTTGAAACGCTTGGCATCAACACTATCCTGGAAAAGGTTGTAAACAGCAGTGAGTGAATGTGGTTTCCTTTTTAACAATAGTTTTCTCTATGAGTTGGAACAACACCTGTAATAGACTGTCTCCTCCCCAGAGATATCCCTGCTAAATACTACCACCTACTGACAAGGAAGAGCAAAACAACACATAAAACGTACTACATGAACAATACTAATGTGGAGGTCAGAAAAGTACTTCTATGTATATGAACTATTTAACTCCCCAACAAATAAAAATGGTTCCAAACATTTCTAGAAACCCAAACTTCAAAAGTCTACACTCCCACTAGTGAACATATGCGGGGGGGGCTGCAGGTAGTGTAGGTTTTAAGTGAATGAGGTGAAGCTAGGGGTCCTGGCACCTCCCAAATACGTAAGTATAATATTTGAACTGGTGTTACTATGGTAACTGCAACTGTGACATACAATGGTCTTAAATTGATGATAATATTGTTTATCGCCATTATTTCTTAAGCAATATATCCTCCAATAAATGTAGTCATCATACAGACCTACTAACACTAACTGACTATCAGCCGTTTTACTGCCTTAAAGGAATCATTTTGCTTCAGTAACTTGTTGGACTCTTGTTGTCACATTGAGGTTGCCAAGCAACCACCAGAGACTCCAGCAGCCAGTAAATAATCCAACACACAACTGCTGGAAAACCACAACATGTCATTTTTACACTTTTACCTCCAGACAGAACCAGGCTAACAGTTTCCCTCTGTTTCCAGTCTTTATGCTAAGCTAAGCTAGCCAGCTTCATATTAACCCCAAGTAACAGATGAGTAGCAGGAGTGTCCTCAACTTTTAAGTATTGTATGCTGTGTGTTTCAAACATGCTCTCAGGTCTGCATTGACTGCAGTGAGTGGAGTGCAGCTCTTAATTCCCTCTGGCCCTCTGAGCTCTGGCTGCAACCTGCAAAGCTCATTTTGTCTCTCTTGAACATCGTCTTAAAGCCTTTTAAAGCAATAGTTCATGAATGTGTTGTATTGTCTTCTTCCTTATCATGTTTAAGATCGCTCTACATTTGTTTCCTGTTTCCTTTTTCATTTGTCTTCATTTAAAGTCTTAGCAACCAACTCTGTCCCGTCCCAAACCCCATGACCCCACACACACCAAACACACTCACACACTTCTCCCCTCTTTCTTTTCTGGAAATGAAAGGAGCATGTGAGAGAGAGAGAGAAAGAGAAAGAGAGAGAGAGAGAAATCTTTGAATAATTCATCATTGGAGAATGTGGCAACCCTTTTATCGTCCCTGTAGTTTCCATCTCTGCTGTGTGTGTGTGTGTGTGTGTGTGTGTGTGTGTGTGTGTGTGTGTGTGTGTGTGTGTGTGTGTGTGTGTGTGTGTGTGTGTGTGTGTGTGTGTGTGTGTGTGTGTGTGTGTGTGTGTGTGTGTGTGTGTGTGTGACAGCTATTAATTCTGACTCTGGCCCAGTGGCACGCTGACCCAGCAGCACACCAGTGAATTCATGGCTGTTGAACATTGAGTCAAATCAGCTCATTGTTGCTGCTTTAAGAACTAAGAAGCTCCAACTGGAAGTGGATGTCCAAACTCTTTGAATAGGATGTTCAGTGATGTCTTTAAATAAAAGTTTAACATCCTTCTTTCTCGTTTCTTTCAGGACACTTTCCAAAAACCTGGTGAAGAGCGCCAAGAAGACCATCGGCCGGCAGTACGTGACCAAGAAGAAGTATTCTCCTCCTACCTGGGAGAACCGCAGCAGCTTCCAGTCTGAGCTGGACGAGGACGAAATCTCAGGTACTGAGAAGGAAATAAGACTTTTTAGTTTAGTGTCCATTCAGTTTGAAACATGGTCAGTGGTTTCATTGATAAACCCAGTGGAGTCTCTTATTCATTTAGATGCTGACTTTTAGTGTCAGTTAACAAGTGGGGGTTTAAATCACTGGTTTAATATTGGTAGGTGTAAAAACAGCAAGTCACACCAACAAATGATCAATATTACAGCATTACAAAGTTAACAGACAAGGAAACTATTGCAGTGGTGCATTTTGGGTAATGTATTTCTGAAGTAAGATATATATATATATTTTTTTAAATGGATAGAATTTTCTTTATTTTCTAGTTTTATGACAAAAAACCAACTTACATAAACACTGACAAGGCACTCCTCACATAGACACACAGGAATGGATTTTGGTGTTTGATTCAAGCTAAAATGAAAATGAAAAAATATATATGAAATTATAAACATATATAAAATCGTTGAAAAATGAACACAGTATTAAACTTCCATAAGGTTGTTGAGACCATTTAAAAATGAATGGACCATCATGACCCAAAAACATTGATCCTACATTTCCCATAATGCAACAAATAGCATGATTTATTAGACCTTTTCTCCCTGGTAACACAGGCTTTCTTTTCAAAATGATGACATCATCAGGGTTGTCTGATCACAGAATGAGTTGAACCCTCCATGACTAGTGAACTGACTGAGTGTGTAAAATTAGTGGAGTGGCTCTTTATTCACAACCTCACTTAATGTAATCTTAAAGCAAGCAGCCAGCCTCAACCTCCGTTAAACTGGGAAACATCTGTTTAAATAATAAATAAACTACCTGACAAAGAGTAAACAAACAGCTGTATCAGTTGACGACCTTCATTGTTTCTTCCTGTCTGTCTCCACAGTCTCAGAGGAGATTGACCAGAGCTCCCTCACCCTCTCCTCCACCATACGCTCCTCGGACAGACAGACCATGAGCAACGTGGTCGAGCGAGCCTGTTGCCGCGATTACCAGCGCCTGGGCCTGGGCACGCTCAGTAACAGCCTGACCCGCTCCAAGAACGAGCCCTTCAGGATTTCTACCGTTAACCGCATGTACACGGTCTGCAGGAGGTGAGACACACGCGTACAGATAGAGGGATAGAGTGTGGATAGTATGTGGGCAGTGTTTAAAACTGTGTGTGTGTGTGTTGGACAGCTACCCCGGTCTGCTGATCGTCCCACAGAGCATCCCGGACTCCACCCTCCAGAGAATCTGCCGCTGCTACCGGCAGAACCGCTTCCCTGTGGTTTGCTGGAGGAATTCAAGAACCAAGGCTGTCCTGCTGCGCTCTGCAGGCCTCCACGCCAAGGGGGTGGTGGGCTTCTTCAAATCCCCCAATGCCACCAGTTCAGGTATAATAAAACTACACGCTGTATATTGGCATGAAAAAGGCTCTTTTTTTCAGGCGTGTCCGCCTTCCCTCACCATTACTCATATGTTAGTAACCAAGATTGTTATCTCAGAGCTACAGCAGAGGAGTAGCACTTGTAATATGTGTGTATGTATTTAAGTGAAACATAAATGATGTGTTTGTGTGCAGTTCCCTCCCAGGCAGACTCCACCAGTCTGGAGCAGGAGAAATACCTGCAGGCCATCATCAGCTCCATGCCCTCCTACAGCGAGAACAGCGGCAGGAACACACTGAGCGGCTTCACCTCCACACATATGAGCACCTCAGGTTGGCAGACTAACACACACACACACACACACACATAGAAAAAACTGGTATGTGATGTTGTTAGAGGAACCTGAGTTTTTTTGCTTGTTCCCACAGACTCGTCAGATAAGCTGAGGCAGCCAAAGATCGGAGCTCTGATGAAGCAGGTGATGATGGGCAACAAGGAAGACGTTCCTGGAACCTTCAGCAGAGGAGGTGAGACACGCCTGCGTCTATGTGCCCCCTGCAGACCTCAAAACAATAACGTGTCAATTCTTTTAAGTTTTTAATATGTTAGTGAAACTGGGACTGGACCAAGAGGATGATGAATGAGTTTATGCATCCCTTGTAGCTGATGTTTAGGATCAGCATGTGTGTAAGAAAGTGTGTGTGTGTGTGTGTGTGTGTGTGTGTGTGTGTGTGTGAAACCATCCTCCATTGTGTGGCATTGTTGGTTTAACTAGCCATCTCTGTCATTTGACCTCAGCTCTGGGTCAAAGGGCGAAAGTCATCTCCCTCTCTCAGCCCAAAGTGTCTGGCAAGGCCAGGACCCCTAATAGAGGTACAGTAGGCCACGTCCTGCTCCCCTTCCCCCCTTCCTCCCTCCACTCCTGTCTAACCAATCAAATCTCTTTAACAGTGTGTTTGGCGTCGTCCCTGGTAGTGTGCTGCTGTCTCTGCGGACTAATGGTCTGATGTTACTGTTACTGCTTGTGTGTGTGTGTGCGTGGCGGTGCGCGCATGTCTCAGCTCTCGTTTGTTGTTTCTTGTTTGATTCTTCTGTCTGTGGAATGTCTACAGAGTTGCATCATCACCTAGCTGTCATTGACTTACACATAGTAAACAGCGGTGGGTAGCTTCCATCTGTGCCTTGTTTTCCAGCATGGCTGCTATTTCGGCTTCTGTGGACACTATACACACACACACACACACACACACACACACACACACACACACACACACACACACACACACACACGTATTAAAGAAGAATTTTACCTCTTTACAACTGTCATGATAAACCGGAATGATCCTTCAATGACTGATAACAGAGAAGGTTTCCAGGAAAAGTTTGATGATTCATGATTCCAGTAGAAGATAATGATGATACTATGTTTGTGTGTGTGTGGCAGGTAAATGGGGCAGTATCCGGGGCAGCGGGCGTCTAAGTGCCTACAACCCAGACGTGGGGACGCGTCTGGCGGGGAAAGAGTCTCCGCAGCCCAACGGAGGGCCGAGCGAGGCGCTGTTCTTCCGCCAGCAGAAGGCCTACCTCTACATCATCGGAGACAAGGCTCAGCTCAAGGTGACCAATCAACGTCACGCTCAGTCTCACATGACCTCCCTTAACTGTGATTAAGGGCTGAACAAATAAAATGGGACCTGATGATTAAACAAATGTAGTAAAAGTGTGTTTAAGTGATGTGGTTGTGACTGTGTTCAGGGAGGGAAGCAGGACTCGTTCCAGCAGTGGGAGGTGGTCCCCATCGAGGTGTGTGACGTACGGCAGGTAAAGAACAGCTTCAAGAAGCTGATGAAGGCCTGTGTGCCGAGCACCACAACCACCGACCCCAACATGAGCTTCCTGCGCTGCCTGGAGGAGTCTGAGTGGATGACCCTGGTTAGTGTTCAAAATGTGAAGGTGTTGTTGTTTTTTAAGATGTTATAGATATGTGTTCATCCTAACTGTATGTGTGTGTGTGTGCAGCTACACAGGGTGCTGCAGGTGTCGGCTCTGGTGGTGGAGCTGCTGGATACAGGCTCGTCAGTCATGGTGAGCCTGGAGGACGGCTGGGACGTCACCACACAGGTTTGTCCAACATTTATACCATAACTCAGTTAAAAGAGGATTTAAAGTGTAATGTGCAGCAGCTGTCCTTCCGTCTCCTGCCGCTATATGACGTGCGTGATGTTCCCCGTGTCTGCAGGTGGTGTCCTTGGTTCAGCTGCTGTCCGACCCCTACTACCGAACCTTCGACGGGTTCCGGCTGCTGGTGGAGAAGGAGTGGCTGTCGTTCGGACACAGATTCAGCCACCGTGGAGCGCAGACGCTGGCCAGCCAGAGCAGCGGCTTCACCCCCGTTTTCCTGCAGTTCCTCGACTGTGTGCACCAGGTGGGTCAGCTCTGTTTGTTTGATCCTGAAGTGGAGGTCAGTAGAAGGACACAGTGACAGGGAGGACATGAGAACGTCTATAAATATAAAAACCTTGCTTGCTAAGATGCATTTTTTAGCATCTATGAACCAACTAAGGTCAGAATAAACCATTAATAACAGCAGATTCATCTCTTTCCTCTTACTATATTATATAATTGTCTCTGTGCCTGTATCTTTAAGTCTGACCTGACTTCCTGTTTTGCTGATCAGTGACGTGCATAGTGCCGGCCTTATCACATGCAGGATGTGTGGTTTCATTTAGCCTCTGCAGCCCCCAGACACATGACCCAGCTGTGTGACGTATTAGAGCTTTTATTACAGATGTTTCCTCTCTGTGTTCAGACTATTTCTGAATCAGAGACACTTGTTAACAAACCTCAGGGCAGTGTCAACACCCTCCTCAGCTTGTAGTGGTTTACACACCTAAATAAATGTGTTATAGTGACATCACTGCTCTGTCCCTCCACCCTCAGATCCACCTCCAGTTCCCCATGGAGTTTGAGTTCAGTCAGTACTACCTGAAGTTCTTGGCCTACCACTACGTGTCCAACCGTTTCCGCACCTTCCTGCTCGACTCGGACTACGAACGCATCGAGCTGGGTGAGAACATTTCTACAAGTTTACATCTTCTCAAAGAACGTATTAATTTGCAGATGATGTTACAGTGTTTGTTTGACTCTGTGTGTTTGTGTGTGTGTGTATGTGTGTGTGTGTGCAGGAATTCTGTATGAGGAGAAAGGAGAGAGGAAAAGCCCTCAGGTGTGCAAGTCCGTGTGGGACTACATCGACAGACTCAACAAGAAAACACCCATTTTCTACAACTACATGTTCTCTCCTGAAGACGATGAGGTGAGCACACACAACACACACGTAATACTCTGCAGTCATTGTATTTAATGGAGATAAAAGATTTTAAAGCAAGCTCTTGTGTGTCTTAGGTGCTGCGGCCGTACACCTTCGTCTCCAACCTGAAGGTGTGGGACTTCTACATGGAGGAGACGCTGTCAGAGGGGCCGTCCTACGACTGGGAGCTGAGGGGCCGGCCGGACCGCGTGTCGGAGGAGACGTCCGACAAACCCGACACCAGCGGGCCAAAGTCGCAGCGGCGCATCGTGTGGCCGTGCTACGACAGCCTGAGCAAGGTGGTGCCCGACGCCATCACCAAGCTGATGCAGGACCTGCAGAGTCTGGAGGCCGAGCTGGGACAGACATCGGAGAAGTGGAAGGACAAGTGGGACAAGATGAAGACGGCGCAGCGGACTGAGACCAAACTGGAGAGCAAGGTGAGACCAGGACCAAGATTGTAACATTTATGACAACTATAAGCATTATAGTTTGTTTTGTGAGGCTCTGATGACCATGAACACGTCCACCTGTTCACAACAAGTCTCCATCACTAAGAAACAAATCATTTAGACTGGTAATGATTGACTGACACTGAAGTCACATGAGATAATAACATGAAATAAAGTGTGTTCCATTGCCATCTTGTGGTGAAAAAGTAGATTGCAGGTACAACATTTGGAGGTTCATACTGTTAAATTGAGTGATTCAGATGCACTTTATTCACATTTTAACTATCACTGACCATTGTTCAAATGTTACCAAAGATTTTAGATTTCTAAATTTGTATTCCCACAAAATATTCCCCATGGTAGAGATTGTTCCTCAGGCATTTTTGGTAAACTGTCACTGATGATTCGTCTCTTCTTTCCCTCCTGCAGCCATCGTTCTCCAGCTCCCTTCTCATGTCATCCAACCTGAGCCACCAGCGGCGCTCTCAGGGTGTCTACCTGCAGGAGAGCGGCGTCGGTTCCTCCATCAACCTGGCTATGGACTGCGAGGCCAGCGCCACCTCCACGCCCGTCGGCGGCCGGCCGAGCACCAGCACGCTGTACAGCCAGTTCCAGAGCACCGAGAGCGAGAACAGGTCTGTAAAGACCCCTCAGAGAGGAGAGCAGTTTGTTGACTCAGACCTCAGATTTAAACAGTTTGATCACTTTGTTTCCATTTATTGTCTCACAGGAGTTTTGAAGGCATCTTGTACAAGAAAGGGGCATTGTTGAAACCATGGAGACCGCGGTGGTTCGTGCTGGACAAGACCAAACATCAGGTGAGAATTAACGTATGCAGAAAATGAAGCTGTGTTATTTTTAAAGTGAGCGGAAAATTCAATAGAATGATTATTTAATGAAGCAAAATGTACTTTTTAAACATATTCTCAGGATGTGAGTGTGTTTGTGTTTGTCTCTGCGTCTAACAAAAACTCCTCCATCTCCTCAGCTGAGATACTACGAGACCAGGCAGGACAAGGACTGTAAAGGCATGATCGAGCTGGCCGAAGTGGAGTCCGTCATTCCAGGAGCGTCTGCCATGGGAGCTCCCAAAAACATTGATGAGAAAGCCTTCTTTGATGTGAGTCTCTCTGGTCACGTTCACGCCACATCAGCAGAACAGGAAGAATAGGAAAACCTCCCGCTGTTCCCACGTGGGGGAATTTTTTACACGCTTTTTTACAACATGGTTCTAGCACTCACTGCCAGACTCTAAGTTACACCAGATAAATGTGAACTAAGCCTCAGTTGGATCCGTTTAACGGTGTAATATATTTGTAGAGATCTGTTATCAAGTGAAAGCAGCTGTATTAATGTTGATACTGGATTTCATTAAGACTCGGTGTATCTGCCAGCTGCAGCCAACGGTTTGTTAACACTCGTTCTTTTAGTGAGTGGAAGATATTACAGCTGCATGAAATCTCTTATATGTGGTTCTTGCTTACAGCAAAGACACTGGCGGGACTGTGTTTACCTTGAAGGCTGCTTGTAGCCTGTGTACAAAATAATGTGAACATAATTATTTAGCTAGTTTTTGATTTATTGGTTTAGTCTATTTAAAACTACATATTTGTATTGATATAAAACTGAGGAAATCATTCAATCCTGACAACAGTGAATGTTTGATAGTTTGACTTTCTACACGACTTCCACATTTACTGGATTATCAAAATGCTTCACGTTTTATTTTTCTGACATTTGATGAATGAGTCATTGTAGGCTTCAGGTTCTGTCACTACTGTAATTAACTACATGTACCAGCATGCATTGTGTTACGTTCCCACAGTGAAGCCTCAGACCAGCCCAGTTTGTGGAGGGAGTGTCAGCATCAGTTTGACTCAAATGTGTAAAGACAACAAAGATACCTCAACACTTCTTTTTAAACTTGTGAAAACACAGTTTGGTCTTAGTGCCTCAAATTTAGCTAAAGTTGCATTTTATTCTGAAAGGCTTCAATACAGCGAGGTGAAAATTAGCTTCACAATCGGTTTGGTCAAATGATTGTTGGTGAAAGTCATTCATGTCTAACTCCTCTCCTCTTCTCTCCTTTAATCTTTCAGCTCAAGACGACCAAACGAGTGTACAACTTCTGTGCACAGGACAGTGCGAACGCACAGCTGTGGATGGACAGTGTTCAGAGCTGCCTGTCAGACGCCTAAAAAAAAGATGCGGGACTCTTTACAAAAAATAATTAAAAGGAGCGATGCAACCAAGGAACGGATGAGCAGTGACGGGCATCTCTGTCAGCCAATCCCCAAGCGGAACAGGGAGAGAGGAGGGTGGGGGAGGGGGGGAAAGGGGCCTTTCACCACTTAAAGCTCTGTTCTGTGCGCTAGTGTTGAACTAATACTTCATGTGTCACAACGTTTCAGTGTTTTTGTTATAAAAAAAAGTAAGAAAAAGACAAAAAAACAACAACAAACAAACAAACAGATGTCCCTGAAGAACCACTCGCTGTTGTCTCATCATGTAGCTGCAGCCTCCCACCTCCCCGACAGTCTGACCACTTTCAAAATAAAATACAATGCATGTCGTTGCATTTGTGAGCGGTCCTGCAGCTCAAGACACAGCATGAAGATCTATTCCAGACCCTCCACCTGTGCAAAAAAACCACAACCCCTCCCTTCTCTGCTTAACCCTGCTCGCCATGTTCAAAACACTCCGGGGGAGGAATGACGGACGAGCTGCAGTCTTTAGCCGGAGGACTCGTTATAAGACTGGAAACGGATCTTTAAATAAAACAAAAACAAACAACTTTTATTTTGGCGGGTTGAAGGACCAAAGCAACCCAGCAGCGAGCGCTCATCCTTCTGGTCTCAAGAGGTCTCGGCTCTTTCTTGCCTCTCACTGCCTGATGTAGCCCCGTTTGCAGTATATTTAGAGGAAGTTTTAGGGGAAGTGGAGCGCATTGCAGCACGTGCAACAAAAGAGGGGGGGGGGGGAGAGAGAACAGGGGGGGTGCTCCTAAACGGTTCATGAAGGATTTCCTTTTTTTAAAATTTTTCCACACACATAAAACAAATCTCAAACTAGCACGAGAAGGAGATCAACATCATCAGAGAGCGGCAGGCGTTGAGGATTTATATATATATATATATATACACATATATATATATTACTGTGAAAGACACGAATCAGTCGCAGAGATCAAACAGAGCGCCAGTCGGAGATTACAGTCAGCGTGCATCGAGTGTTTACAAAGCAGATAAAAAAAACTTGCCCCTCACTAAGCTAAACTCTGCTCCTCACCTGCCTCTTCTCAACCAACACAACCACTATTCACATTCAGTTTTTTTTTTTTTTTTTGAAGGGATGCTGAAGGAAAAAGGAGGGATATATTTTGTTGTGATGTCTTACAAAAAACAAATCTATAGAAGGAGATCCGGAAGTTAGGAGACTAATGAACTGAGGGGGTATTAATGGGAGAGACTACAGTTTGTTTGAGAGAGATGGACAGGATAAATGTGTGTATTTTTTTCACTCTTGGGGGGTCTTGATGTCATAAATGTGTCCTGTGGGTGTTGCTGACTTTGCCATCGCCACCTTTTTGTGGAGGTGTGAGGAAACATGACTCAGCAAAAATAACTTCTAGCAACACAAGCCTCTTTAAAAGTTACATTTCACATTAAGTTATTTTGAACGCTACCTATTTCAAACTACCTATTCATCTGCAGTATTAAACAGTTCTATCAAATGGAAGCATACAAAGCACGATTCTACTTGTAGTTTTGGTTACTGTATGGAGAGCTAATAGTATTGGTTTTGCTCACCACTCTTTCGCAGTTAGACTGCATTTAAACCGGTTTCTTATATTATTTTGCTTCTTCCAAGTTTCTTGAACCTCTACGATCAAATGTGGCGAGTGTAAAGTCAGTCTGAATGGATACAGTTATGAAAACAGGTCTATGGAAGATTGAAAAGTAGTGGAATTAACCCTTTAATGATGTCGGGACAGGGGAAAGTCACTCAAAAACGTCTGCGAGCGCCGATCAGGTTAACACTCATAATCATTACATTACCACACTTATTGTGAGGGATGTGTTGAGACTCACCGCACCTGTTTTCAGACCTGTGTTGACACCAGTGTTTAAGCGTTAGCGCCTGTTGTACATAGACGAGACTGTTATAGTTATAGAGATTCAGTACGTTCAACTGGAAGGTTTCAAACATCAAGTCAATTTAAAAAAAAATTTTTTTTAAGGTTTGCCCCCCCCTCACCCTCCCCCCCACACAAAACCACTCTGACCCACACACGTTTAACACACACCCTACTCTGTAAAATATGGTTATACTGCTGTCTTTGTTGAAGATAAAAAATTTGAAATTGTAGATTTTTTTTTTTTGTGTCTAATAACTCCTTTGTATATACTACTCCAGATTTGTATGTAACGTTTATGGTAGTAATTTATTTAACTTGTCTCCTCAGTAAAGAAAGTTCCTCAAGCACCACTTTATTTTTAAATTAGGAATTCAATGTGCCATTTTGTTTATTTTCTGTATTAATGTGACTAATGCTTTTTTTTTTTTGGAAAATGTACAAGTAAACCCTCAATGTCTTTTTTTTTTTTTTTGGTTAATACGGTTGTCCTTACTCAACACCAACCGTATGCAAGAGTGGAAATGGTGTGTTTGTGAAAGAGGAAGCCTCTGGGCTTTTATTTTGTTTTTTTTAAAAGGCTGGTTGGATTTTACTGTGTTGCTCACCCACAGTGCTGCGATGTTGTGGATGTAGATTACTGTGGAAATAAACGGGATACGTCGAGTCTTAACTTGATGCTGGGTTCTGCTGACTTGACCTGCCGATAGCTTCACTGACTCCTTCTGGTGGTCGTTAAATAGTCAGTGGCGAGACACAGGGCTTTAGTTTCCACACATGCCTGACAAAAATATAATGGATCAATTAAAATACAGTGCAGTTGAAAATAGATCAAGATGTTACTCAAAGATGCCAAAACTAAAAGATTAAAGACATTTTAGGGATAATGGTGCGTTCACATCCTTAAAGAACTTATAACTACTTAAAACCAGGTTGATATGCAGCATTTGATTGATTCATGATGTCAAAGTGTACCAACACCCCCCGAAGTACACTTCTACATCACTGCAGCAACTTAACATTATTTATTATCACTTCATCGGCTCAGTATCCTCTTGACCAATCATTAGGTCTTTAAAATGTCCGAAAGGTAAGAATTAGGCATAATAGTGTCCCAAATTTCAAGATGATGTCATTAATGTTCTTGTCTGTATGCGTCTGGAGCTGACCACCTGTATACATCCATACCTGTCTCCAGTATTGTTGCTGCCTACGTCAGTTCCTCGAGGCGGCCAAACGCTCCACATGCACAGGTATTACACCGATCAGACAAACGGCAGGTTTTGTTTTTAGCGCGGGCTAAAGATCTAAAAGCTAATATAATGTTCCCATAACTTATACACATGTACGGGCTGTTCCAACAGGTAAAATTACACAGCGTTTCTACTATAACAGCTATGTGGGATACGTCACAGACCAAGAGTCCTTCATTTATTTAACTTACTATCATATATGATGAGGAAACCAGCAAATATTCATGTTTAAGATGCTGGAACCAGTATTGCTTGAAAAATCAAGTGGTTTAAAAGTAGTTGCTGATTAATATTCTTTAAACATCAAAAAAGACTTTAAAGTCGCTCACAACTGTTCTTTTAATAATTTATACAAGTTGTAGCTGTTTGTTTTAATTCAAGCTCAATTTTAGGACTCATGTTGTCAGCAGGAAACTACTTTGTAAATGCTCTCATCTCACTGAATATTTAATGCTACCACTTTAACAACAGGAGCTGTATCTGATAGAAGTATGAGCGATTAACAATCCTAATGGTAGCTGCTGTTCAAATATCAACTATATCAAACTCAAGTATCTGTGGTATTGCTGGTAATCATGCTCCTAATACTAGACTACTAGCTGGAGCTCATCAGTAACTGATCAGATGCAGGAGTGTCAGCAGCAGTCAGAACCCTGCTGTGAGAAGACTCGCTGCGTCCCGCCGTGTTGTGACTTCAGTCCACGTTCAGTTTAGACCCAGCTCGTCTTTTCACTCTAGTTTACTCATCTCTCCATGGTAACGCTCTACAACAAACAGCTACGTTAACCAGAACAACATGACATAATCCTTTTTTTATTTATTTTGTTTCATTTTTTTAAAATTAGAAATTGACCTTCTGAGCCGGGTTATGTTGTCAATCATGTCAATATAGTTTTTAGAATCAAAATAAAAACTGTGGGTTTAAATGTTGATCTGTGTCATTCTGTGTGCACTGACTCACTTTCATTTAAACTTTTCTAAATGGTTATAAAATATCTGCTTTTAGTAGAATATTCAATTTTTGATTACTCATGGTATGTAGTTATTATACTGTAACTTTTCAGCATCATTCAGGTTCTAGTTTTCAGACATTTCTTTACTTTCTTCTTGCTTTTAAACACTTGAAACTACACCCTTCTTTCTTTAAATTATGTTTTGGCCACTGGAGGGCAGCAGAAACACTGGAAACAAAACTGACATAAAAACCTTAAAAAGTTAAAAGTCACTCCTTTGAGCTCAGTTTTAGTCTCCACCAACTCCTGAGGTCTTTCTCTTTAGCTCCTAATGTTCAACCATGATCACCATCTTGTGTTAAAGTGTGTGTTTGGTGTTGAGCAGGTAGTGCACAGTGAGCTCTTCCATTGAAAACACTGATGAGAGCGGTGATATTGAACCGAAGCTGAAAGATGCTAAAACAAACTGTATAGTTCATCACTACAACCAGCCTCTCTGCTTACAGTCATTTCATTCATATAATAGTATTAATAAGAGCAGCTTCTTCTGTGTTTGAAGCTGCAGCTGTGAGCAGGCGCTGCTTCAGTCCTGTATCAGATCACCAGAGAACTGGCCTGCAGTGAACTGTGCAGGCTGTTTTTTCACACTGAGCAAACATGGACTTAGTGAAAAGGTCATATGACTTTATTCTTTTCTTGTATTAAAAATTATTCAGCAAATCTAAAAATTCCCCTGAATAAAGCTTCTTATTATCTGCTCACAACAATCTAATATAGCAGAAAAATGCCACAGATGTTATCAACCATGCTTTCATTATCTCAGTGAGTGTTGAATCTTCAGTTTGACTTTCACTGTGTACTGAAGCCACCCAAACTAACAGCTGCCTGCAGGGCAGCTCATATAAAACTGAGTGTGTGATTTGGAAAACAGGTGACAGTAACATACAACACACACTATTATAGTTAATAGACTAAAAGATGAAAAGCTGCCACTCAGTTGACTGAGATTATGTATCAAAGTACATAAATGATTTAAAAATCAATTTCTTTTTCATCTAAACCCCCAAAACATTTTTTATTTCATTTATTGTGTGCAATATTAAGAACTCTTGTCTTGTGTGGTGAATGGTTTGTTTGCCTGTAAACAATGAAGCATTTTTACAAACAAGTTCAGCACTTACTAAGACTCTTCAGGTTAAAGCTGTAAATTAATCTGAAATCATTAATTGGACACCTGACTATGATATTTCTAATTAAACGTAAAAATGACCCAGATCCTCTGCTGTTTTAACTACACTTAACATCTGTGTGACTTTCTTTATAATAAACTCTACTTGCATCAGTTAGTTTTGTTGTAGAATACCTCACAATCAGTGTCATACTGTTTAGTGGCTGCCTACCAGCTTCTGGGCTGCTGCGCTGTAGTCTGACCTCTCACCTATGACACTGACCTCCCTGCAGACAAACCAGACATAAATGTGTCATTAAAGGATCTTGATGAGAGAATCAGAGAAAGGTTACACACTCACACACTCACACACGACAGCTGGATCTTTGCAGAGTTGGAAAGACAACAACCAGACGGGCACAGCAAAGCTTTTGGTATTAATGTGGTCAACCAGACACTTTTAATTTCAATTTTTTTTCTTTTTTTTCTTCTTTTTTTTCCTTTTTTGAACAATGATCGTAGAACCTGATCGCTGTCAAAATGATTTAAGTAAGTACACCAAAAAAAAAAAAAAAAAAGAAGGCCTGGATTTCGGCAGAACCCAGAACCTGCCCTCTTTCCAATCCTGCTGCTCAGAGAGAGAAATAAAATTAAAACTTAAAAAAAAAAAAAAAAAAAACACTAACAAAAAAATTATAATACAGCGTCACTCTTACCAGATGCCACTCTCGCCCTGTGAGTAAGTGCTTGGTGGAAAGAAAGAATGAGAGAGAGAGAAAAAAAGAGGAACAGACAACAATAGTAATCTCAAGATTGCTTGTAAAATTACTTTTAAATGTAGATAATATTTGTATATAGGTAGATAATGTTTGGTTGATTCAAGGGGGATAGCAATAAGAACTTAAAGGTCAATACAATCAGAAGGTCTTAGCTCACTAGCTAGGTCAACAGAGAACCGGTTATACATGCACTAAAAAGAAGGAAAAAAAAAAAAAAAAGACAATAGATTTAAAAAAATCTGAAACCTCAAATTGAGATTATATCCAAATTTGTTTGCCCAAAACTACACCCAATGAGTCTCTGACACTAGATTGATTCTTTTTAAAAAGAAATATGTTGAATTTCATTTTAAATAAAATGGCTAATTGACATTATTGCACATGAGCAAAAGACAGTAATACTATTAGAGCTCTGTTCATCGACCCGCCTCCTCCTCCTCCTCCTCCTCGACAGACCCTCCTGAAGCACTTCAAAACATTCAAGACTAACCTGGTGATGTTTCGACAACAAGAGATGTTTCAGCAACAGCAACCAAAAGAAAAAAAACAACGGAAAACAAAACAAACAAAAAACGGAGAAAAAAAAAAAATAACGGGAATAATGATTAAAAACCTTGATCTGGGTGATGAGAGGACAGCTAAGACAGCCAGCAGAGATGAGGGTAGAACACTTACATTGTGCTATAATGTACAGTAAATGGCTGCATAAGTGCTTTTTCTTAAGCTTGAAGAAAAAAAAACGGATTCAAAAAAAAAAAAAAAATCATTGTTGAGGCATTGTTTAAAAATTAGCCTGTGCTATCCGTTCAGGGGTGACGGTGTAAAATCCCTAACAATCGGGTTCCAACAGCTTTTTCAACGAGTAGGAGAGAAAAAATCTTTCGGGACATTTAAAAAAACAAAACAAAAAACGATGATGATGATGTTACCCCTCGGAATCTGTCGTTTTTCAAAAAGATCGCTGCTACATTTAAAACCGCACGTTAATTATGTGCAACATCGGGGGTGGGGGGGGGGCTTTGAAGATGATTCCTCTACACTCCATCCTGTCTGTTGGGTTTTTTTTCTTTTTCCCCATATTTCTGTGTGTGTTGTTGTTGTTGTTGTTGTTGTTGTTTTTATTACATGTTCCGTCACCTCATTATTGGTGTTGATTGGCAGTGTCCGGGGTCCAATAACATGGCAGAGTGATTCAATAAAAACACCGTATAGTCGCAGTGAGGTTGGTTAAGGGAGAGTCACTCTGGGAGGAGGCTGACAGTCCGCCCTTCGCCGTCCAACCGGTTGGGTTTCGCCGGCGGCTCGCGCTCAGACCGGCCCGTTGACGGACACTTCCTGTGGCGGGGGCGTTTGCTCTCTGTGAGAGGTGACAGAGGAAACATTCAGATACACACACAACACAAGTCATGCTTTGTTTTATACATCAATTTATTCTTCAATCAATGAAATAAGTTGAACAAATCCTCTGTGTTACACTGTGAGAACAGAAATATAACTGATGAGTTATCCACATGCAGTAAACAGTGACCTGATTTATTTATATTTGAAGCCAAATACTATTTTTTTCCTGTTTTGCTTTATTATATTTTGCAATGTTTGTACCTAATATTATTTAGGTCAATTATATTTGTTTATTTAATATTACTATTATACTGATAGTGGGTTTGTAACTCACCTGCACCACTTACTGTTTTTCTCTGACTTTTATTTTACAAATGTGCAAATAAAACAATAAACCTATACATAAACCACTGAAATACATCTATTGAGACAAATCTGATCAGCTAAATTATAATGAATATGTAGCTGTGTTATTCATCTGGTAAGTTACAATATGTTATGAGGTCATATCTATTAGGATTTACATGAGTCTTGTCTTTACATTGTATAAGATTCAATGTAAAATATAAAAAGGGCAAGTTTGTGTTAGAGGGCAGAATATCTTTGTTAGTGGGCCACATTTGGCCCACGAACCACTATTTGCCAACCATGGATCAACTATATAAAGCTTTAGCACAGTATTCAGAACAAGCTACACAAAGCCTGCAGCCTCCAGATGTCTTTAGGGAGAGTTAAAAATGCTAAATATTTCAGTTCGCTGTTTTCACTTTATCTGAACTCTGATCTGGAATTTTGCCTTTTCTTTTTTAGATTTCCAAAAGAAGAAGAGACAAAAATGATCAACACGGCTGTTAGAATCGGAGCAATAGAAACAATTCCTCCAAACGTCACTCGTTATTCTGCGTCCTGTTTCAGCCTGTCAATCACTGACATGTTTTGTGCAGGATTTCCTCCAGCTGAACAGCAGGAACCGCTTTCTGTACTAAAAGCACTTTCACAAAATGGGTCTGTCCCCACTTCACCCTCCAATACTGCTGTCATTTCCTCCTGAGCACATCTCTCCATGTGAAGGAGCAGAAAGAAACAGGTTAGCTGTGCTTTCCCTCCACACTTTGCCACTTTATATAAATTTGAAATGTCTTTATTTTGACTATTTGTTCAGTTGAAGGAGTCATTTGGTCTATAAAATGTAGAACATGACAAATGGCCATCACAGGATGCCAAAGACACAACTGTGACTTGTGACGGTGCTTTTATAAGATATATACTGTGCAGAATTACTTTGACGATGACGACATTTCCGTAGCTCGGTCATTATTTCAGCATGCTGCGTGTCGACAGGCGTAGGGTACTTACTTCCTGTCGGTCTGTGTGGTTACTGGTGAGTCCTCAGACGGCTGCTGTTCTGATGCTTGAGGAGGATCTGACAGAGAAAGTTTCTCCAGAGACACCGGACTCTCCTCGCTGCAGGACACACACACAAACAGTTAATCATTAGTCCACACCGGCACAGATTCAGCACAGTTTTTAAAAAGGTTATGTCAGCAATGTCTCCTCCTGTTTGAGTGTACCTGACCTTTGACCTCACCACAAAAAGAACACACATTCTATTTTGGGCTCAGGAAACTCAAAGTGCCTTATTCAGCATTTCAGACGTGTATGGACACATTGCATAACAGTGTGCGTAATGAGGGATGTGATTATTGCGGTCGAAAATACTCCCTGAACACATCCTGAAAGAATTAAGAGCTAAAATATAATGAAATTAGTCCACACCACGCCTTGGATTTATTCAGGATAATCTGGATAACAGTGTGTTACTGTGTGAAGCAAATTGTGTTACTACTAATACTGTTAGACTTTGTTTCACAGAGTAAAACAGCTTTGGTATCTTCACTATGACTGAGAGTACAACAACTGAACTGGTACATGGTGTATTTGACTTTAATATTTAAGTATGTGGGATGTATTAAATTATTGATGACCTACATTACTTGTGTTAGAAATGAACTGCGTTAAATGATCTAAAATAGTAATTTTTCACACGACTGGGAAAACTAACTCAGTTCAGTCAGGTTACAAAGTTCTTCTGAAGCTCAGTTTAAGCTCAAGTTTGTGAACCAGAGGAGCTCCTGTGTTATTTTTTTTTTTTAACTTAAAAAAGAAAAAACTGAATGAATCCAGTAATTTCAAATCCCATCCAGGCTATAATTTCGTCCATGTGGTAATTATGTTTCAAATATAGATGTTTACACACAGCAGCGTTTTTGTGTATGAGTGCAGAGTGGACTGGTCAGCAGGGGAGGTTTTTATCGCTCAGCATCTAACAGAGACGAAGCGATGTCGAACCTTTTGAGGTCAGCTGTCTTGTTGCCGGGGGCGCCGGCCGTTTCCGAGGCGATGGCTGCGGCCGGAGGAGCGTTCCCGGCGTTTTTGTCGTCCTCCTCGCTGTCGGATCCCCCGGAGGAGCTGCTGTCTGAGGCCACAAGAGGAGCTTTCCTCCCTTCTCCTGCCGGAGGAGCACCGGGGGAGGCACTAACATCTGAAACGGAAACCAAACGGTGTGTTCAGGAGCGGTTAGGGGGGATTCAGCCAGTCTGCTGAGGTGTTGAAGATGCGGGCGAACACTCACCGCTCTTCTCGTGGTTTTGTTTGGCTTGTTTATCTGCGTCGCTGCTGCCCGAGTCCACAGGAGAGCTGCACCTGGGTTCAGTCTCTGTACTGTAGGAAACCACGAGGAAACAGAAAAACGGTCTCAACACTGTAAAGAATGACAGCTGTTCCTACAAACTCTCAATTTATTGTTTAATACTTCAGAAATTCTTCTATTCATTCTGATGGCCTTTACATTTTCAAAATATCCATTTTCCTCTTTATACTGCAGCCACAGCAGACCTTCATTCTATAAGGAACATGATCTCCTTCTACAGAGATGGTCACCTGATTGGTAAAATAGTTGGCTGGTAAATAATAAAATGAATCTCCAATACCTGTTAAACTGGTTCAAGAGGTTTAAGCAGGTTCAATGTGCTGCATAATAAAGTTGTTTTCTGTGTTATTCTCTCACCCAGAGAAAGGCTGGAACTCAGTGAAGTTGGCCCAGCCTGTTTCGTGTGTGCCTGTTCCTCCTCCAGATGAAGTGTCCCATGATGCCGGGGTTTGGGATGCTGCGTTCCCTCCAGACTCCCTGAAATTCGCTGTCCAGCCAGGACCTGGGAACGTGGCAGAACAGCTTGTTATTTTAAAAGGTTTGTTCCTCTCTTTTGACCGTTGTATTTAGCCGTGTTCTGTGAGTCTACCTGATTCTGACGTGTTCTGCTCAGAGTCCTCGTCCTCGTCGGACTCAGATCCGCGGTCTCGCTCCCTGCCTCCGTTCTCCATGCTGCTCCTGGAGCTTCCCTCGGAGGTTTGAGACACCCCAAACCTGGCCGAGAAGGAATGATGGGAGAGATGTTTAGAAGATAAAAAGGGAGGACAAACAGAAGACAGAAAAAACTCAATCTCATCATCAGTTCTACCTTGTTCTGGATTTAGCTTGTGTTGCATAGTTTATCTCCTTGTCCTCCCAAATGTCCTCTTCTTCTTCAGCATCGTCAAACTGGCGTATCCTCTCTTTACAGCAGGCTTCAAAAGCAGCCGCGTTGGCCTTTGAAAAAACACACACTTGAATGAAGTTGATCTTTTTGTGTGCCAGTGAATAATAGGTTAATAGGTTACTTATGATTCTGTTAACAGCATTAAACTCTACACAGCTGTAGCAACATTAACAGAACTAGTTGAGATATTAATAAAAGCAAAACAAGTGATTATTATACTTTCTTTCAGTGAAGGGAATATTTAAACACTTACACTATTATCATCAGCATCTAGATTGAAGTTTATTTCGGCAATTCTGTCAAATGTGGCACTGAGGAGAGAGAATAAGAACAATTTTAAAACAGTGGAAAAAGTGATCTTTGAATCAGTTTAGCAACTAAAAACATACACATAGACTGATGTATTAAAATGAATCATATTGTGTGTGCTGAGAATGAATTAAATCAAGTTTTAAGCTCTGGTTTGGAGGATTTTTTTACTCTGGTTGGGATGCAGAGAAACATTTTCCTTAAAAGGGCAAAACAAGCTGTGAAGCGCTGTTCCTGCTTACTTGATATTTTCATCATGCTCGCTGAACTCCTCGTCGTTGAACCCAAACTGATCCACAAAGTTGGCGGTCATCTGTTGGATCTGATAGTCAGAGAAGGCCTGGGGAGGGTTGAGAGGACGCTTTTTAAGGGTGATGTCATAATAGACGGTGTTGGAAAAAACAATGGCGACAATACTTTCGTTGTCTTTTTGTTTTTCTTGGAGTCTGTCTCACCTGTTGGAGCGACAGGTCGTTGGGGAAGGGGCTCTCCATGTCGTCGTCCTCGCTGGATGAGTGCATGTTGTGGGTGCTGACCTGCAGGACACAGAGGAGAGGTTTGGGTTTGGTGTGCTGATGTTTCCCACGTTACAGAGGCCCTGTGACCCTACTATCCTGATTTTCTTTCAGTGCAAAGGCCTACCTACAATTTGTTACCAATCCTCTTCCTGCAAATACTGAGCAGGTATCAATGCTGCATCACTACTTACTGTGAAGTGTGAGTCTAATAATGAGGCCACCATATAAATATGTCTGACTTGTGTTGCTCACATTATTTCTAATTTGTTAAATGACAAATTTGAAGAGAAAAATGTGTGGAGAAGCAAAGATGGATGTCACGTAACCGCTTCCTGCCCCAAAAGTGAAGGGTTGTGTCTTAGATGGTAACCCTAGATTTGTAAAACTGTCGCACATGTGCACTTGGTTCAGCATGTGTTAGCGACGAGCCCCCGGGCTAAGTGTCGGGCTTTGAAGCCAATCTGACATCGTGGTTAAATCGTGTAATTGCAACTTCCGTCATGTGATGCCACTGGGCCCAAAATGACTTTTTCACCATAGACTTCCATTGTGAAAGAGACATCTGTAAATCAGTGGAAACATTTCTTTGGAGCGTCACAACCACCAAAAAATGATTGTTTCACTATCAGAATTTGATCCATTTGATCCAATAACATTTGGAAAATTTAGAGCCACATGATTGAATTATATTAACCCCATTTAAATTAACAGAGGGCTGAAACAGAAGTTAGCCAACTCAGCTCATGGATGAATAAAGAGAACTCGATGCAGTGTTGGAGCCCCGTTCATTCCTATGAAAGCTGCTCAGTGGAGCATGAAGCCAAAAAAGTTCTTCCTCTTTCACATAGCTTCTGCATCGTTGGGCCCATAGAGCAGCACACTAGTGACTAAAGCTGGCCGAGCTGGCTACTTCCGGTTTAGCCCTCCAGCTAACATAAATGACAATAAAACCATTTTATCATTTGTGATGCTCTGAAAAACGTTTCCTCTCATTTACAGATGTCTCTTTTACAATGTGATCCTATGGGGAAAGTCTTTTTGGGCCCAATGGCGTCAAGTCATGTTATAATTACACAGTTTGGCCCTCTGGCAAATTGGCTTTAAAGCCTAGTGCACTTCCTGGGGGTCTCTGGCAGGTCTGCTCTATGGGTCGCATGATCCCACTGCCTCATCCTGACTGACAGCTGCCCTGCCACTGAGAGGAGCTGCCATAGAGAGGTAAACCAGCCGCTAACTAACAGCTACAGCTGGTAGTGAATCACAGTTAAAAACGTATGTTCCCATCTCCCAACAGACACTGCTCGGCCGCTCGGCTTGTCTGGGGGTTTGAGGGTGGCTGTCAATCATGTTGTCACACCCCCTTTTATATATTGTCAAATAACTGATTACAAAAAAAGAAAAAAGAGCCCTTGAACAAACATCTGCGTGATAAGAACTACGTTAAATGACAGAAACCATCTTTAAGAAATATTTATTTAGCGTGCTGTCATGTCGTCTTCCTCTCTAAAGAATCTATGCTGAGAGGCTGGTAACGGCTGAGAAGCTGCTCTGACACTGTGCTGGGCTGCTCTCGCTCCTGTCCTGACTACCTCGCTGCACTGAACACAGTGGGCTTAAATTGGGAGAGAAGAAGAGCAGATGAGAGGACTTTAACAAAGAGAAATTAATGCTGAAGTGCTGAATTGTACTGAAACTACATCTCACCAGCTCTACCGTGTTCCTCCTGTTAGTCTCTCTCAGGGTCTCGTCCACGAAGCTCTCCCAGCGACCTCTGCAGTCCTCTGGCAGCTCTGCATTAACAGTAAACCACTAATCAGTAAAGTCATCACTGATCGCTGAGGATTTTATTTTTTTTACCAATTTTTCAGTTAGATTGTGTCTCATCTGGTGTTACGCCAGATGAAACATGTAATTACCTTTGATGAGATCAGTGATCTGAACCTGTACTGGTCCTTTCTCCAGGTTCTGGACCACCATGTTGGAAATTCTGGTCAGATGACCCATATTGCCTCTTCTGGTGCCGCCCTCAGCCCTGAAATCCAGTCATACATGCTTACTTTCAACAGGAAGAGTAACTACACTCTTACACTTCTAGATGTATTTGTCTGTATTTAAATCACACACTAAGCATGAAGAACAATATAATAAATAGCAGTCATGCATGTAAAGAGGCTCCTACTGTATTTTATCATTTTCCTCCCAGGCATCAAGGATCTTTTGTACCAATCGACACTTCTGGAAGAGCTGCGAAGATGAAATCAGAAAGTGCATCAAAACCTTACAAACAACACAGCAGAGAGAGTTCTGGGTGTAGTCCGGGACGTCAGAGATACTGAGTGTAAGCCACCTACATGTGCCACAAGGGCATTATGAATGGAGGTCTGTGGTTCACTGGGCCCGCCTGTCTCCACTGCCTCCCCCTGTGCCTCGGCGGCCGATGTTGCTGCAGGCTTCCCGTCGTGGTTCTGGAGGCCTGGGCTGGGCCGCTCCTCTGAGGAAGGGTGGTTCAGGATAGCCGCCACGCAGAGCTCCACTTGGAAGTGCAAAAAGTTATTCCAGGAGTATTTGAAGAACAGATCCTGTGCAGGGAAAGAGAGAGAGAGAGAGAGAAGAGTGTAGAGAAAAGTCATTGAAATGCTGCAAGAGCAAATTTTAAGAGGGAAGAAGTCAGGGCAGTATTAGATAAGAGTGGAGATCTCCACTAACAGCAGGAGATACACATGACCTGAACAATTTTAAGCATTTCAGCAACATGTACAATTGGTTCTGTGCTCCTCTAACAACAAACAAAGTTTATTAAAATCAGATGAGGGTGTTTAACCCAGAGATGACCTCTTAAGTACCCTCATATTGTTTAATGAGGGCAGTGGAGAGTTTCAATCCTCTGTTGAACTGCTGTAAAGAAGCCACACCCTCTGCTCTTTGACCAGGTGGAGTGATAAAGATAACCAGTGCTTCCCTGACTCATGATGACCAACCTTGGATTAGCCAACCTTGTGTAAATCTGTTTCTAATGTTGAGAGATGTAACACAAAATCTGACTGAATGACAAACAGCAAAGGTTTGGAGTTGTGAAACGTAGTCTGGATAAGTCAGGTTTAGTGTACCAGTAGTAGGTCCATGGTGTCAAGATTGCAGAGCTCCTGGCAGATACTGGGGGCATTGGTCTGCAGCAGGGCGGCCACCAGTCGGGCCACGTGAAGGCGGGCGTTCCCCAGTGGCTGCTCGAGAACGCCGACGGTCGTCAATATTGCACTTTTCTGTAGAGGGAATGAAAAAAAGTACATTAACTAGTGTTGTCAATGCATTTTTTACTATAATAACCAACAACACTGAGTTTCAATTAAGTATTGCAGAGCTGACTATTAATCCAATAGTTTAATCATTGTTTAACAGGGCTGTGAAATATGACCAAATCTCCCACCATGGGTCATTTCATATCCAGATAATCAACATATCATTATACAGCACATTTTTTGTACATTTAATGAATAAATAATTTCTGGTCCATGTCAGACTCTTCAAACCCAAAACACATCCATGCCACATAGGTAGCCCCTCTTTTAGGTGTGTTTTGTCTTATCTGAGCCCCTCTATGTGTTATGTGTTGTGTGTGTCATTTATTAATCTAATCCACACAAACATGGACTCCAAATGATGAAAAATATTAAACAATAGGTGTTTTTCCATTATCACACAATATAAATCATCATTTAGCGCAGCCCTATATTTAATAAACACTTTCTATGTTCTTGTGCTTATTTTTTTTTAATTTTTTGCTTCATGTGTGCATTGCAGCTTTACCTTGGGGGGATCCAGAAGAAGCTGCTGGAAGTCCTTTAAATGGGGCTCAATGGCATTTAAAATACTGCTGCTGACAGTGTAAGACCTTTCATAACCCTGAGAATACAGATCCATCAGCCCTTCCAACCTGGAAGACACAAGCACACGAAAACATCCATTCACTACACTTAAAATGAAGAAAACAAACCATTTCCTTTTCCTTCCTAAAAAAAAGGGAGTAAAATTAAAAAAGGCTCCATGTGATTGCGCAGAAGAGCCAGAGCAAGAAAAACTACTATCTCACTGTTTTATTTACAAGAAAAACATGACAGGAAGCACTCGGCTTGTTGACTCACCCAGACCTCCTAGTCTCCAGTAAGGTAAGTAGCACTTGAGTTCCGTTAACGATGGAGGCCTCGCTTCTCTCCCCCTCAAACATGTTCTTGAGGAGTCCTGCTACACTCTCCTGCCTGAACATTTGAGATAGAAACAATTTAATGATGACCTTCTAATACATTAGTTCGTTTTTAGTCAAACTTTCTTATATTAATATAAATATTAAAGTGTGGAAACGGCAAACAAAACTCACACCTGCACAACAATCCTACCTGTGGCTAAACAGGCTCTGCCAGGAAATGTTTGTTTACACACTACAAGCTGAGCTCAGCTTTTTTAAACTCTTAATGCCAGATAAGGAATTTGCAAATCTGGAGTAGACAATGACATAGGAAGGAGGAAATCTGACTGTTTACAATCCTCACTTCTGTGGACATGTACGAGCACACGTCTGATCACAACTTCAGTCTGAACTCAAACTGGCTTCAAAAGGAGAAAAACTAATTATACCCAAAATCTAATTTTGTGACACCAGTGACCAACAGCGTGGGTCTGCCATCAAATGTGCAGACACAGCAGTGATTAACTCCAGTCACAAACCTTTTCAAATTTCAGCACTATCAGATTTTGTGTTTTATGTGTTTGTATGTCTGCAAACTTCTCTTCGTTCCCCCACTGAGGGACGAATAAAGTTTTGTGAACTGAACTGAACTATAACACAAAAGCAAGGTTTTTAATCACAAGCTACACAATACTTTATGTACTCACTCTGAATGCCACAAGCTATTGTTCAATTCTGTGTCGCTAAAAAAAGAAAAAAAACCCCAGCTGGATGTTACTTTAGTCAGTGATTGTAAACTTACGACTCTAGCACAGCCAATAGTGGGTCGACCTCCGCATTCTCCTGCATCTGATTGGCCTGGTCTCGACTAAGGCGAATGATGTCACAAAGCGTTTGGGACGCGTTTGATTGTCTCTGAAAGGGAAATGAGGGGGTCAGAAAAGCGAAATCAACACCCGACTGGCTCCAAATGATCTGAGAGAGGTCAACTCCCAGCATGCTTCACGCTCACCTCCTCATCTTTGCCGGTATGGATTAGCTCTGTGAGTCTCTGAACCAGCTTCTCCTCATTCAGCCACTTAGGGAAAACAACATTAATAGCATTAGATACTCAAAGGCAAGTATTTACTTAAAAAGGAAGGTATATACAAATATCTCTAGAGCTTACATGGAGGACCTCCTGCCTCAAGGGGGCAGGCTCCACACAACTGATGAGGCGAAGCAGCAGGTCCATCATGGCAGAGGCATCTATATGTTTCAGCACCAGACCAATGAAACCTTCCTTTTTCTTTAGGAAGGTGATCACCTGAGAGAGGGAGGAACATGTGATCATTTATCCAAATAGTTTGCTGTACAGTATTTGTTAATATGCTCTCCTCAGCAACCTATCACCCAAGCCTAGAAGTTGTTGTACCTGTTCAGTCTTCCTGGCGATGAGATTGCCGATGGTTTTGCTGAAGAAACTGGCCA
The DNA here is from genome assembly GCF_963691925.1 of Scomber scombrus. Classification (NCBI taxonomy): domain Eukaryota; kingdom Metazoa; phylum Chordata; class Actinopteri; order Scombriformes; family Scombridae; genus Scomber; species Scomber scombrus. Next base: position 4,571,608 of record NC_084991.1, read on the forward strand.
GTAGAGGGTTGAGGGGCGGGTCCTGCTCCAGAAAGTGGTACAGCATCTCGAGGAGAGACTCTTCCGCGCCCAGTTTATCGTTTATAATGGACACGTCTGATGTCAGGAGCTCGCACGCAATGTTGGGAAACCTTACGAGGAAACGCAGGACAATGAGAGTGAGGTTTGGTGCGATTAGTGATTTTAATGTGTAAATTAGTTCTTGATTATTTGAAGCTAATTTTGTCTAAAAGAGGTCATTATAATCAAAAAGGGTTAAATCACAGTTTAAAGCTTAAAAATACAAAAACAGGATGTAACAAAGTAAAATAAAAGTAGAGCTTAAGGGGAAGCTGAACACAACCAACAGTTGCATTATGACTATATATTTTCTTTTGATGAGAGCATGTGACTGAAACTAAACTAAAAACTAAACTAAAACTATATTAATAATGAATGCATGTAAATCCAATGGATTATATACTAGGTGTGGTAGTATCACAGAGACACAAACAGTACTGAAAACCTGATTCAAACATAAACATCCATATAATCATACAACCCCATTACTTCTTTTATGTATCTGTTCTTTAAAAAGAACTAATTTAATCAAATAATCCTTTAATATCTTCAAATTATAAGAAAATTTAAACTGAAAGACCAGCTTATTGAAAAGTGTCTTCAATTAGGATGTGACTTAGTAGCATGTAGCCAAAACATGTGTTTACTTTCTTTTTACCAGATGTATAGTTCTTGTTTTTTTGTGTGGGGATATTTTCCAGCTGTGTGATCTTTGTGTGATAAATTGGATAACACTACTAAACTGTAAACAGCTGTACTGATTCTAAACATATCCTGTATAATGTGTTTGTCTATTTTTCTCCATTCACACCAGTCACTAGTCCCTGAGCTCTCACTTAAAGCGGCTCCTCTCCTCCAGGTCCGCGGGCGGCTCCGTGGTGATCAGGCTGACCAGCTCCTGCATGCAGTGGTCCTGGGAGAGGAAGAGCAGAAGCCGGCGGTTCTGGGCCTTGCACTCCTGCAGCACGTCGTCCTCCTCCATCAGCTCCCTCAGCGTCACGTCCTCCCTGTCCAGCAGCTGGTCGATGTGGGAGGTGGTGTGTAGGTCGAACTTCCAAAACATGGTGGCCGCTGGGACGGGGGACACAGCCCTGAGTGGCCCGGCGGGTGGCCAGAAACAATAAAAGAAAAGGGGTAAGAAAGTAGAGTGTTCAGGGGAAGGAAGGTGGAAGAGGAAGTGTGGGCGGGAAAGTGATGTAAACAGAGATGTAAGCCAGGACATTAAACTAATAGCTGAAACAACAACAACAACATAGTACTACTATCCATTGCAAGAACTGTGTTGTTAACCGTTTCTAATAGGTGTCTTTTAATTCATGGTGCATCAATGTAAGACTGATAAGATTTTGCAACAGAAACAACAATATAATATAAACCCATTAAAACAGCCTATGTATAGAATGAAATAGCATGTATGCCATCTGCTCTATAAAATGTAAACATACATTTGAATTTGAATAGACACAAAAGCAACTTATTTAAATAGCAAATTCAAATATAATGTCATTTACAATAAGGACAGCAGTTGGATTAAAGCGGTCAAAGTAAATGCAGTCGTAGTTTATATAATTACAAATAGACGGAAATGCCGGGCAGTAAACTGCTCACACATACCAGTGGATGAAATGTGGATATCTTTAATCAGACCTCCCCCACGGGCAGGCAGGCATTTGTATTTGTGCAGACGACAGAGTGTGTGGCGAGGCCTGGCATTTATCAGCATGGGTCTCCTCTTTAAAACGCAGGCCTCTTTAGGAGATGAGACGCTGAGAGGCTCACCATAACCTGCACGGCGGGGAGAGAGAGAGAGAGAAAGAAAAAAGGGGGGAAATTATTCGACTGTGTGCCGAGATTTGAAGAGAAATGAGTGTTCGCAAACCGCTCAGACATCATTTTACATTTAGACAAATACTGTGTGTGAATGAGGATTTAAAATGTATGTAATGTAATGTAATTCAAGTTTGTTGCACTTTCCAAACTTGATATCTTAAACCTAATGTAAACTAACTAGGATGTAAACGGATCTCATGTGAAGTAGGATGTAGATGCATCTATAAATAATTATAGTATAATCTTACTGTTCACATACATGTATCTGTAGGTAAACAGACTCACTATCAGTCACGAGGCTCGTCTGGTGTCTGTCCAAATGTCGGCTAATGACTGTGATGTTAGAGCAGACTGAAATAACCTCGCCTCTCCTCCTCGTCAAACTCCAATTAAATCAACGTTTGCACAATGTAGGTTTCAGCTGAATGAATGAAGAAGGTGACATGATGCTGCTGCTGTGTGTGTTATTTCACCCTTTTTGTTCGGCAGCATTTTGCAAGCGTGTCACTTCTATTTGTTGTTGTTGTACAAACTCTATTTTGCTCATATCAAAGAGAAGCTGTCAAAATCTATCTCGAGCTTCATGTCAGTACAAATTCATGATGACACCCCTCTCTACACAGACACTAAACACTATAGGACACACGAAAAAGAAGATGTAGGTTATATTTCCTTTAATACAGCTGCTTAAATGATTTGAGTGTTGGCCAACTTTTATCAGCTGTATAACGGAAAGGAAAAACACATAAATAAATGTAACTGAGACAAACTACACTTAAAAAGTATAATGTAGGACTGTGTATAAAGTTCTATATGACCTGGACATCCTGAATATTAACCTCTTCAACTGCAACAGACCTTTTGGTGGTTTTATTGATCTTATTCACAAAAGAATATGAATAAAAAGGCAGACGGCACATATAGAATTTATCTATGGGTTGAATGGCAGATCACACAAAAAAGTGTCATAACCATGTGTGATATTTGCTTCAATTAAATTCAGAAAACGTATTTATTGTTTAAAGTTACTTGATGGGAAATGTGGAACCAGCACACTTCTACAAGCTGTAGTTAAGTTGTGGGGTTGTTGTTTTTTAGGTTGTAACAACAACCTGAAGAACTCAACCCAACAAATGTAATAATGAGCGGCATGCCTGCATCAATAAGTATTAACTCTACACAATAGCAATATTCACCATGTAATGCTAAAAGAAAATGCCCCACAAGACTAAACTGCTGAGTGCATCCTTCAGGTTTTATACTAACTGCTTTATGAGCCTGTATCTGTCATACTTATAAGGCTTTGGTACATTGTTGTTCAGGCTTGGAGATGACTGTGAGAGTTTATGTGGCTGCTTCCCCTGGCTGACACTTGAATCGGGGGCTGGTTACTGTTGGTTAAACAACCCTGAAAGCACACCCGGCCACTGCTGCATGTGCGTGCTCATCACTCTATACTTAGACAACTGCTGAACAAGATTCGGTGGACGCTCCTCCGTGTCTCATCAGCGCTGCGGCAGAGGCTTTTAAAACGCCCGCTATCTGATGACGGTTAATGGAGAAAGCTGGAGAATCAAGTATTTAATGTTTTTTGTGACTAAGCAAGTACGTTCAAGTTTTTTTTTTTCCTGGTGCGGTTGCCGTGGCAGCGAAATCTAGACAACCCTAACACACCGGCGGTGCCAAAACACTACTGCATCTGCTGGCTTTTATGGAAGCTACCGTGTCTCTCTCTTTGAGAAACACGTTATCAGCTGTTGATCGTGGAAGTCAAAACTGAAGGAGGAAATCAAAGTGCTTCCTCCTTTTTTCTCTTCCCGAGGAGGACCCTTCCCCTTGCACATGCACCACCAGCAGCCGCAGCAGCGGCGGTGGTGTCGGTGGCGTCCATCTGGCATACATTTACAGAGTACACAAGTGCAATAATAACCCCGCCAAACGCTCCCTGTGGACACTGAGCAGGAAAGCAAATGCTTGACTTTACATCCAAAATAGAACCCACCAGAGGCGACCTCGACAAAAACAGTCTACTGGCACATATGAAGTCTGATGAAAAGAGGAACAATGGCGCACATAAAGGGCATACATGTGCGATGTTTCAGCTAACAATAGTCTGTAATTAAGCTATGATATAATGTGGAAAAAAACAACGGAATACCACCTACAGTTTTACACAGGCTCTGCTTTTTTTTTTCCAAATTCTAATTAAAAGACGCAATCGGTGGAGGGTGAATGTTTATCATCATGCTTTGGATACCTCGTGGATGCAGCAGCAAAGTGATCAACCACTCTGCAGTGGTGCACTTCAGAGGGCAAACAAAAAGTACAATCTCACCCAGCCTGTTGCTCCTTACTCACACTTAGATGCACTGCCACTGTAAAAATGAAGTGAACAGACCTGTTTATGTATTTTAAACACAGATGGTATTGAATGCATGATAATAACGTTTCTTTTATTCATATTATTAAACACTGATTGCCCTTATGGTTTAGTAGGCTGCTAAATATAATTAGCCATCATTAAATCTTCTCACTTGGCATTACAGGTGGTAGCTGATGATGTACAAAGTGATGTTTAAAAGGATGGATCCATCAGTTTAAAAAGAAGGGAAAAAACATGACTCTGCATCCCCGTCTGTAATATTTTGGTTGCGGAAGAAGGTCCAACAATGAGAGAAAGACAGTGTGTGTGCAGCTAAAGAAATGTAAACTGATCTGCTGTAGCCTTGGCATGAGTTGCACATCAACTGACTTGTGGTAGGAGCTCAGATGTCTGTTTACTTCAACTCCAGAAGAGGCACGACAACCAAATAATGCCAGATTAAAAATAATAACAATTACAGCCGTCACGTTTAATGACATTTCTCATAAGTCATGTTAAACACTAGCTCTTTTTTTCCTTCTTTTTAGCCTCTGGTAACGCACATATGAATCCAGTCACTTTATTCTGCACTCAACATTTGACTCGGTTCAACATCAAAACTATCATTGTAGTATTATGAGGCAGATAAAAGCGGAAAATACATTGGCGTTAATCTCAATGGCAGCCAGCTATAACCTTTAAGGAAAGCGTCTATGTTAGGTTAACTAACGTAGTCATTTAACAGCTTAACATTTCTCAAAGTTAGCTCATTAGGCAAACAATAGTTTGTCAGCTTTGGTGAGTTTTGTAGCTCCGACTTGTCTGTTTAGCAAACAATTTAGCTAAAGTTAGTTCCTCCTTTCCTCTGCATAGCACGCAAGCTAATTAGCTAAGCAGCAGTTACCGTGTACTGAGCAGAGTTCACTTCAATATATATCTCCAACTTAGGCTCAACTTTGTCTCTGCAGCGTCGGAGTTAACGTTAGCTAGCTAAGAGCTCAAACTCACCGCCGTCTTTTAAAACTTACCTTAGATTTTTAAAGTCCTCCGCTGTTCCTTTTCTGACTGTGCTAGGTTGTTGTTGGGAGTTTTTTTTTTTTTTCGTCAAGCAGCCAGCTATCCAGCTAACTATCCGCTAGCACACATCAGCCCGTGAGTGATTTGTTTTGAAGAAGGGGTCAGTCTGCGACAGCACAGGCTGCTGTTAGCTAACGTTAGCTCAACTTAGCTAACGTTAGTCCAAAATGTAGCTCAGAAGTCTGTCAATTGAACAGCGCCCCGACATTAACGGCGACTTCACGTTAATAGCAATGCCTCGTATTTCAGAGAGAGAACGGGTATGGTTCGTACTCACGCACAAAGTAATTCAAACGCGAAGCTAAGTTTAGCATGCAAAGCAGGAAAAACTCAGTCATATTTTTCGAATCAAAATGGCGACATGGTTACGAGAGCGCGCAGTAGAGCCACACGAGGACGAGCATTGACTTCAGACAACTACACAAAACACTTGGTGAATGATGCGGCACTGTTGTTTCTACACTACTTCAACTAATTTTCAAATTGTTAGGTTCTTAACATTCTTATAATGCACTTTAGCACCCCCATTTTTGTGCATATGCCAGACAAAATGTCCCCTAAATAAAAAGGTTACTAGTGTTCTTCAACCCTTAGTCCCATGTTAAAGGTCACTCTTTTGCAACTAAAAAAAATCTGAAAGAGTAAAAGTGATTCTGAACAAAACATAGTAGAAAAAGTATTTTTGTTTGTTTTTTGCCTCGTTTTTAGTTTTGTTTTTTTGGCCATACAAATGTGAATATAAAGCATGTAGTACCTTTTAAAACCACTTCTGTATCAAAGCTGTTGATAATGGCAGTAAAAATGAGCTCTTGTTTTTTGTGAGGTTGTGTCAGGCGAAGATCAATTTGCCAATTTTGTGCCAACTGGCACAACTGATATTAAAGATCTTTGGAGTAGGAAATGATCACGTGTTTTTGAATAAATGATTAAAATTGAGTAAATTACTCCCAAAAAATATGTTGTTTTCATTTTTTTTAAATACAAAAAAAATTCACATACTATGTAAATAAAAATACACTATCTTTTTCCCCACAGTCAAAGTCTTTTGCAGTCTCTTTTATCCTGGCATCCACTGAGGTAAAACTGTTGCTTTCCCCCCAGTCCATGACCCATACAAGATATGCTGTAATATTGTTGTCACAATTTTAAGTTATGTGCACATCGACCTACCTCTTATGTTAATGAAAACAGTTTCATTACACAAATTGTTCAGTTTAATTAAGGAAGTTTCCTCCAAATCACAATGAAACTGTTTTTTTCTTTCTATCCACTAGCCTATTTATCAATATTGAAATTTCAACCAATCCTAAAGTTTATAGAACATTTATATATTATTCCTTTCCCATTTACTCGTCTACAGAATGCCACAAAAAAATCATTTGAAATGACAAACGAAATGCTAAAATGAATTGTACAATGTGTTACATTGTATAGCAACAGGAAAATGTATATCAGCATTGCTTATGCAGATGTAAGAAGCTGGAAAAATGGCTTTGCATTTAATTAGACATCATTGATGACATCATCATCAGTTAAGCACTTTTATTATTTATCTCAGCACTGATAGACATTATCATTATGTCTGTAGAAGTCTTAAAGGTAACCTCTGTGTCACACTATGTCCCAAATTTATTTTTTCAGAACTTATTTTCTTCACTCATCTTTTCATTTCGCACCATTTTTGGTTTCCCCCTCCTCATTCCTCTCCTCGCCTTCCCTCTTTTCTCCCTTCCTCCCTCTCTTCTTTCCTCCCTTCCACTTCCCCCTCTCTTCTTTCCTCTTTCAACTTCCTCCTCTCCTCCTTCCTCATCTCTTCTTTCCTCCCTTCCACTTCCTCCTCCTCTCCTCTTCCCTCTTTCCTCCTTCCTCTCCTCCTATTCCTTCGCCTCCTTTCCTTGCCCGTCGTATCCCACAATGCATTGTGTTCACTCGCTGGATCATGGACCAAAGCGGTAAGCAAAAAGCTCACTCGGGCCGACGTTGGCAAACCTCTTATTATATTGTATCTGTTTTGCAGTAGGACTCACTTGTATCGCTATAAGAGCTGCTCATAGAGCAACACATCTCGCTCGCAGTCCGTGGTTTCGCTGCGGTGTCCTGTTATCCTGTAGAACAGCGTTGAAGCTAGCGTGGTGCGGGTTAACTGTTAGCTATGACTGGCTAGCGATCACTTGTGTGCACTAAAAGTTGTCAGAAAGCTAAGTGCTAAATGGATATAACACACAGGGCAGAAAAGCAACGATGTAACGGAGTTAATAGAGGTATGATAATGAATGGGGAACGATAGCAGTGCCTTATTACATCAATGTTTAGTAGCGTAGCGTTAGCTAACCGCAAACTGCGACTGAGTTGGGGCGCGAATGCTACCTGGATGCTAACTAAGAGCTAACTAATAACTAATGGCATGTCTTCAAGATGTTTACTGAAATGTATGAATTGAGTTATTTAACGGTGCTTAGCTTTTCTTAGCGCTAAGTTCTAAAGCCAAACGGTAAATGATATATTATATGGGGTTCTATTTGATAACATAGCTTAGCTTGATACCCAAAGTTAAGACGCTATTAGAGGTTAACTTAACATAGACTATATTAAGTCTGTATACAGCCTGTCTGTATGTATATTAGCTTGTATATAGTTTATGTAGGTTATTATGGCCTTATGTCCCTCTCAAACCCAACCGTGAGGGCTGCGGAGCTGTGCTTATCCTCCGAAACGCCCCTCCACAAACCGTCCCAGCCAAACAGCTTAATCCTAATGTTATGTTGTTTTCACCACAGTGCGTTTGCCTCGCATCTTTTCTGTAAGTCTAATTCTTAAACATCCTCAAGACATATTTTAAGAAAAGAAAATATTCTACTTTTATTGTAATATGTGTCTGTTTTTCCAAAAATAAGTGAAATTAATTTGTTAAAATCCATCAAAAGACATTTACTCTCTGCCTCCAGAATCTATAAATATTAGGGATGCACCAAATGTGAAATTATGGACCCATACAGATTTTTAACATAAGAATTTGGCTGATAACGGATATATACTGATACTGATTTTATTGTTTGTTTATTTTTGTTTTTTGATGAATTGTTTAAAGTTATTCAGCCCATTATTACACTATATTTGAATGAGCATCTTTAATAACTTTCACAAGAAATAGTTTTTTCTTGCTTCAACATCCCTTTAGCAACAATTACCAACTGAATCATTTTCTGTACTTCCATAGCTACTGCTTCTGTTGCTATTACTGTCTTGAGTTTTATCGTCAGCAGCCAATAGCCAGAACATCGGCCACTGACATCAGCGAATTGTATCTTATTTACCAATGGGCCGATGTTAGTCAACAAGGGGTATATCAGCCGATACTGATATATCGGTGCATCCCTAATAAATGTGCAAATATTGTTAATTCTAAACGTTTTCCTAATGTGTCCTATTTCAATGTGAAGTCCATTCTCCGTGTTTGTGCACTGGAGGCTTCAAGTTTCCACATCACACCGGTGTAAGTTGGAATACTGGACCAGGATTAGCTTCCAAACCAGTTTCACACGTCAAGCTTGTAGCCCCCCCCCCAAAAAAAAGAAAATCAGGTTTTCAATGAGCACAGTGAAACTCTCTACTTTCAACAGATGAGTGTGAAAACAAACTGTACATGCATCATTCTGCACAGTAAAGCTCAAACATCCAACTGTAGGGACAAGAAGAAAACCGCATTACTCAGCCAGATTTTGCACTTTCCAGAATGCTGTACTCATCATCTGCAGACAGAGGTGTGTTTGTGATAAAATATTGTTTTATCCTTTTGAGTCAGTGTCCTATATTTTGACGTGCCTCATAGAGATTCCTGTCTAACCGCAGTGTGACACCCAGAGCAGCACCGTGAGTTTACCTCTGCTACCTTCCCCCCCAACAGATAATGATCTTCAAGGAAGCGACGGCTCTGGGAGTCTGGGCGGCCCGGACGTTCGCAGACGAATCCCCATCAAGCTCATATCCAAGCAGCCGATAAGAAGCAAACCTCAGCCCCGCGCGCAGAGACCCAGCAGCAGACCATCTAAAAGTGAGGCTGGAGCTGATGGTGGGTTTGTCTCTCACAGTATAGCGTGCCCCTAAGCGTTAGGTTTCCAGTCTGCTTTTAAGCTTAAGATTACTTCATGCAGTCAAAAGAAAAAACAGGATTATAGCGTTTGTTTTTGTTGAGATAGTTAGAGATTAATCACAGAGGCTGTTTATTTTATTTTGACAGTCACAGTGTAGGTGCAGAAAACAGCAGGAGTAAGAGGTGTAATGACATGCAGCAAAGGTCATGATACTCTGAGAAACGAGGTTTAACATAAATCATTGACTCGTATTAGCAAGCAGTGTTTACATGCACTTGAGTAAGCAGCTTACAGTCAGTTTTTCTCCAGAAAGCTGATTTATTAAACCTGGTTTCCACAGGTAGATTTTACTTCCTGGAGAACACCAGTTTCTCTGACAAAGATAGATAGATAGATAGATAGAAAAATTGATTACTTAATTAAACCCTGAAGGGAGGTTAAGTTGTCATAGCAGCCAGGTGTAGTACAACACAATAAAAAAACAACAGATACAGTAAAAAACAATAAAAACAACAACAGAGAAACATAAGGTGCATCGCAGAAGTTCAGTTCACAGTTTCAGTGTGTTAAAGTGAGAGTTTGATTAAATAAGGAGCTACGTTTGAATAATAGTAAATAGATAAGGTGCCGACAAACTCACAGAGTGACAGACTTCGTAATACAATGAATTTAGTGAAATGGTATAATAATATAATAAACTATAATATAATATATATACGTTAGCAGATTTCTAATCAGCTTCTTACAAAAAGCATGTTCAAAATAACAAACTGCTGACAGAAAAGTAGTTGTAATTAGTGTAGTAATTTACAACCACCATATACAGTCATCTTATAGTTAGTTTTCATCTGCAGCCCCTTCAGTAAGTCAATATTAAAACATATAACAACACAATAACAAACAGTATAAAGCAAAAAAAAAAAAAAAAAGGGCATTTACGAAAAGGCCACACACAATAAGTAAAGTGTCCCTGTGTCTAAAATAATAGCAATAAAAGTGTGACTAAAACTAGAACAACGTAGTCCGTACATGTCTAAATAAGTCTATTAGCACCGCTCAACATTTGACTGTTAAATTCAGGCCCATTCATGCTGTGAGAAAGAGCTGTCTCTATCTCTGCGCTCTAACACACAATACACTGCGTATATAACACAAGACGAAACCAGAGAGCGAAATGGAATGCAGCACAATAAGAAATAGATTCTCTTGTTTTCTTAATCATTCAAAATCTTAATTAAAAAATAAAATTTGATTAATCAGCCGAGCCCTTGTGAGCTTTTACCATCAGGCTACCGTGGCAACCTGTTTCTAGTGTTAAACAAATATCCTGTTAAGAGTCATTCAGTGTCAGTGTCTGCCAGGGTCATAAATCTCAATGCTTTTACTGAGGCAGTCTTTCTGTTGTGCCATTGACATAACTTGATAAAACTTTTCTATTGCAATATTACAGAAACATTTTGATACTCAGTTTTTTAACATGGCATCATTTTTGCCTGGAAATATAGTAAATACTATGATTTAGACAATATAGAATGTGTAGTAAAAAAAATATCAAATATTGTAGAATATTTCAAATAGAAGTGCAACATCATCCTGTTTACATCTTTCTAACCACTGGAGGGCGCTTATGGATCGTCCATGTTGAAGTATTACTTGAAAAGTCATTTAGGCTGCTGCTGAGAAACCAGACAGACATGAAACTCTTTGATACCTAATCTCAGAGAAAGAAATATGTAAATGCATGTGAGGACAAACTTAACATTTTTATTTATTAATACTGCAAACTTGAAGTTGGAGGAAAGCTTAATGTAGACATTTTTAGTTTTTAATTTGCGGTTTTGACTTAATCTAGTGTGGGAGACCTAGTCCATCACTCATTGTACATTTGAATTACAGTTCAACAGTGTTTAAGGGGTTTGTCTGCATCATTAATACTTATCTCTTGTGCGCAACAGATAATTTTGGCTTCAAGCAGGAGGAGAGGTTCGACTGCGGCGCTAAAGCCGGAGACGTGTTTGCGACTCAGAGGAGATTCCCCCAGGCGCTGTTTTGGGATTATAAGGTAACATCAGCTGTGGAGGATCTAACAACTGTCACATTTTCACTTTGAGCACTAATACCAGGTTCATGCATACAATCAGAAATATCGTAAATGAATTAGTCTTCCATTTTTGTCCTGTGGTGTGAAGAATTGCATGCTCAGTTCGTTACCTGTTATTCTCATGTCTCGTCCCTTCCGCAACAGCTGAATTTGATCGGAGAGCGGGATGAAGTACCGATTCACTTCTGCGACAAATGCGGTCTCCCTATCCAGCTGTATGGACGGATGGTAGGTACTCTGCCCCCCTGACTTCTCTCCGCAGACATCCTGAAAAAAAACATCAATGACTAACTCCTGCTTTAACTCCTCACCTCTCAGATTCCCTGCAAACATGTTTTCTGCTACGACTGCGCTTTGCTTCACGAGAAGAAAGGAGAGAAGATGTGCCCTGGGTGAGACTTCTGAACTACTTAAATGTTTTGTAGCTTTCAGGTAGTTTTATGATAAGATGCCGTTGGAGAGGCCATGCATGCCTACTCTGAAAATACTATGATTGAACAGGAGGGGGTGAGTGGCATGCTATCAGTAGTTTATATCATCATAGTGAAATTTAACTTCTCACTTTATAATAATAGAGCACTTTTCTGAACTCATGTTACAAATTGCTACACACAGCTAATTAAATTAAAACCAGCTGGTCATGCAAAGCAGCACAATTAAAAACAAGCCAATCATAAAACAGTTATATTAAGACTGAGAAAAGTGCAAATAGGCAATGAATCAGTAAGATTCATCAAATCAGTGATCCAAGTAAAGGCTTGTCGATAAAAGTATGTTTTTATACTGTATATTGTCACGTCTTGTCATCTAGTAATTAGTATCACAAATGTTTTTTTGTTTTTTAATGTATTTACTGAACTTGGTGTAGCATTATTTTGCTAAAAGGTGCATTTAGCTTTGAGCAATAAGATGAGAAAAACCTTTACCGATTCGATAAGAGGACATTTGAGTGTAAGCAATAAAAAAGCAAGATGTTTAATTTAACATAAGAATAAAAAATAAACAAGATCAAGTCGACCTCAGACTGTGTAAGTAGCAGCAAGTCAGTGTAGTATAGTCTGATTTGTGGTGTTTGTGTGACTGATGTTGTGTGTATGTGTGTTCAGTCTGACCCTGTACAACTGCACAGACCCGGTGCAGCGTATCGAGCAGTGCCAGCGCGGTTCCCTCTACATGTGCAGCGTGGTGCCGGGATGCAAGCGCACATACCTGTCCCAGCGTGACCTGCAGGCCCACGTCAACCACCGCCACATGAGGGCAGCTAAGTCCTCGGCCGGCCGCCAGGAGCCCGTGCACCTGCCCCCATCGTCCGAGGTCCCCGACCGGTTCCGCGTGCCTCCGCCTCACTTAGCCAAGAACCACGTCCACCTGCCCAACCCGCTCCAGCACGGCAGCCACGACCCCTACAGCCAGCCACCGCCGCCGAGCGCCCACGACGCCCCGCCCCCGAACTCGGCTCACGGGCCCGACCCGTTCCGCATCACGCTGACGACACGCAAGCACAGCAACCTCATCACGGTGCCCATCCAGGACGACTCCTCCGCTTCCTCCCGGGAGCCCCTCTCTGGCGGACCCTCTCAGCCCCCTCACCATCACCCTGGGGACTATCCCGGCCAGCCACCTGTGGTGTCCCACTCTCACCACATGATGGCGCCACCGCAGCAGCACTTCGGACCCCCACCTCCCCCACCCCCACCCATCAACCACCCCATGCAACATCCTCCCCAGGCCTCTGGGACACCTCACATGGTGTACAACCAAGCCCCTCCTCCCCCCATGTCCACAGCCCCCCCACCAATCACTCCACCGCCTGGGCACATCATGGGTCAGATGCCCCCTTACATGAACCACCCACCACCAGGACCTCCACCGCAACACAGCGGACCCCCCGTCAACGCCCCCCCTCCCCATCACTACAACCCCAATTCCATGCAGCAGTTCTCCGAAGACCAGGGCACCCTCAGCCCTCCGTTCAGCCAGCCAGGAGGGCTCAGTCCCGGGATGTGGCCTGCTCCAAGAGGGCCGCCACCCCCGCGGATGCAGGGACCCCCTCCACAGGGCCAGATGCCAGGGCCCCACCACCCAGATCAGGGCCGCTACCGGCCGTATTATCAGTAAACTGCCAACTGAACGGAGGAGAACCAGTCTGCCACATTCTGTTCATACCACTTGTCTGCATAATGTGATGGTGAGCCTCAGGGTAACAGGATGTAGGATTTTTGATTTTGATAAAAAAAAAAAAACTGCCCCGAAGCAAATGTGTATGTGGTGCACATTTTAGTTAACTGTACTGAACTTCCCGCTCAACATACGATAGACTTGGAGAAGAGCAGGAATGTCCTTTTTTTTTTTTTTTAATAGCTTATGGTAAATATTTCTGTATATACGTCAGCTGACTTCACGCATATTACTGTACATTGAAAGACGTTAACTATGTCTAAATAAATTTTTAACAACAAGTTCGCATCTCATCTTTGTTTGATATGAAGACTGATGAAGGATCACCTCACAGGAGGATTTAAAGGACGTGAGTTTATTTTGGTAATTAAAACAGGTTTTATGAAAGGAGACAAGTGGCAGTAATTAAGTGTGTCTGTGTAGCAGTAACCTATTCTTGGAACTTGCTGTCATTTCTCATTTCTGAATTTGTTGTAGCTGAATGTTTAAATCCCTCTGGGTTGATTGCATGATGTGATGCCCTTTTTCTGGGTGTTTAAGAAAGAACCTTCCTTGACTTAATGCAGATCTCATTTGAATAAATAATGTCCATTGTTATTAAGGAGACATTTTTTCATTGTGATTTTTTTTTTTTTAATGTGCTTCTTCCAGCTGAGGTCTGGGAAGTCAATACTGCCACAGTTACATCTGTAGTATTTCTTCTTGTGTGTCTTTGTCAGTTTGCTTTTCACTGAATTTCAGACATTAATGCACAACATGCTTTGTACTAAAAAAATACATTACATTCTGTCTGGTGTATGAAACACTATGGGAGCTAGTGTCTTGTTTATGAAGGATTATCTAATACGTTTGGAGCTTGTTTGTCTTCTTCGGGTCCTTTTATTATTCACAACACTTTGAAAGTCTGGTTAGAAAATGGTTATTGTCTTTTCAAACCTCGGTCTGTGTTTCCATGTTGGGAGTCCAGTAACCGACCTCACTCATGTCAGAAAACCTTACCCTGTCAGCCATGGACAGACATTTACTTTTTTTTTTATCGAAGTCTAGTATTGTCCTGCAGATGTAACACCTTTTGCTACACAAAATGCTGTCACACTTAATTTCAGCTTAAAATATGGTGCGTTTATTTTAAAAAAGAAACGGGTACAGTAGTGTAACACAAGTGTCATGACAACAAAGACTGGTTCATCTACATTGAAATCACATGAAATGAACAGAGTTATAAAAAAAAAACCAGCATCTCAAAACCAATGTATTTTTAGCAGTAAAGCTCTTGAAGTGGCTTTACGGTGAAATGGTCTGTAGGTGAATAATGGTTCTTGTAGACAGTTCCTCTACACTTTGGTATTTTCCAACTTAAAAAAGAAAAAAAGTGTTAGCAGTGAAGTAAAAAGAGTAAAGCATCAATACTGCTTAAGATAACCTTTATAGATTAACAATAATTGATTGCCTGTAAACCCAGTTCAGATATGCAGTGACCCACTTCGGATTCTGCTTTCATGACATCCTCAATTGACAGAATCCTGATCCTGATGTAATTTCTTTCTTTCATATTCCGTCATACCAACCCTGACAAGTCATAATGATGTATAACCTACAAGTACTCTTAACTTTTCCTTACCACATAGCCTTCACTTTTGTGGCCCTTGTGTTTTTCCAGCACATGCAGCATAGCGTCATGAAGGGTCGGGAAGAACATGGATGTCAGGATCTCATCGTCAAAGAACATACAGCTGTGTAGCTTCTCCAGGATGTAGGCTGTGAACCAGTGTGAATGGTTAAAGGACTGTATTTACTGTATATACGTGCTTGACGACCTGCATGAGCAGAGCAGCAACCAGGCACGCGGAGGTCACGTTTCACCTCGTGTGGTCATTACTCATTCTTGGATCTGGTGCTTTGAAGAAAAGCTGATGAAACTCACCGTCACATGACACGATGTAAACGTCCACATCAACACGGACAAACTCTTTGAGTGTCTGTGGAGGTAAGCGGCAGTAAACAGTAGGTTTTAATTATATGGACGTTATAGAACTAATAATACAGAACAAAGATGTCTCATCTGGAGTTTCTTATTCATTGTTTTAAAATGTCCAGCTTTCAGAAACTAACTCAGGGCTTATTTGTTAGGAAAGGATAATAAAAGAAGAAGGTTGATTCCAAACTTCTAACATGGCATCAAGGTAAGAAACACCATTGACCACGTAGTCCTATTTCGGGAGAAAACTGTGTGGATGTCCCAGAACTAAAACCTTGTGTAATGTTTACCCATTACTGATGTGGGACCTTAGTTTAAGTCTGAAAGTCTTTTTTACCATTTTAAGCCCCTTCATAGCAGAGATGTCCAGGAAGGAGACAGCAGAGAAGTCCAGGATCAAGCTGTGAAGATCCACTCTGGGAACACTGACGTTTGCGGGAAGCTCAGCATTCCAGTTCATCCTGAAAGGAAGGTCCTTGAGGTCAGTGGGCTGGGCCAACTCCTCTTTGTTCATGTAAGATCCATCGGTTGTTCGGCTGAATAAATCCATCATGCCTTTCTGTATGAAATATGTAGTGAAAGAAGACTTTTAGAAAAGCTCCTTCTTCTTCTTCAGCTTGTTGTAATTTGTAGTAGTCTTACCTCTGTAATGTCACCACCCTGTTCCTTTAACAGTTTCTTGATTTTCCTGACAGCCTTGTTCCTCTTCCTCAAAACCCTCAGAGGGTTAAATCCAACCTGGAACGACAATGCGTTGAGATGATGTTAGCTAACGTCTGATTTATTCCAAGAGAAAGGCTAACTGAGGCAGAAGAGAGAGATGTGTCGTATACATACAGCTTCTAGAAGCTTGTCCCTGAAGAACTCAATATTTGCGAAGAAAATAGGCGAGGGTATTCTGAAGATTTTTACTCCCTTTGGTTCAAATATCTGAAATGGAAGCAATCGCATTAAAACAAACAGGATTCAGTGGACCGGACCGTTGTGACACTTTTTTGTGAGTTAGTATACCAAAAGATGAAAAGCACCAATCCAGATGGACATAAAAGAAACTTTGAAAAAAATGGTTACAACAGTAGATTATGCAACTTAACAATACTTACATGGAGGTAATCTTTACGATCTTTATAGAGGTCGGTCCCTTGGATGTTAGCCAGGATAGAACAGCGGGGGCTAAAAAGACACAAACAGAACAGGTCAGCTTCTAGACATCCTGAGCCAGTTACAGCTAGTTTTTGCTGTAAGCTGATATAAAGTTATCATCCTTCATGATTTTTCATTTTTAAGATGCACATTTAATCCACGTTGCTTGATCACATTTTGACTTTATCACTGGATAAACTATATGCGGTCATTTTGGTTAGATTGTTCACTCCATGGGAGCTTTACCATTGTTATAACCAGAAACTTGCTATAAAACTCTGCAAAGTTGAATGGAGCTGCAGAGTCGCTGATAGTTCTCTACATCACTACAAAGGGACACCTATTTCTGTAAAATATTGATTATAGTCACTTCACACCTTTATATGTCCAAAGGGCCTGTGAGCAAAACAGCACACTTTTACTTGTTCATTCACACTTTCAAGATAAGATAAGATAAGATTTTATTGTCATTGTACAGTCACCTATACAACGACATTGGGACAAAAGAGTCAACTTAAAGAACAATAAATCCAATTTTTATGATTTCATGGTGTACAATTAGACTATATTTGAAGAGGTCACTGGTTAACTCATCATGTGCTATGATTCAGTTTTTAGCTTGAGTCTTTATTGGAACACAAAACTCCCCAAAAACCAAGAAAAAGACAAGTGACTTTCTAGAGACCATATAAGTGTAGAGGTCTTTTTAGCCTATTTAAACAGGAGTCAGAAAGCACAACTGTCATTAATAACCTTCTAAATCTCTGTTATATGAAATTGGCTCAGTGAACCGTGACAGTGTGACAGTGGGACTTTGAAACTGAAGCAGCTATATTGGAATTCGGCCATCGTTCATTTCAATATTTACACTTTTGCTTTTCCTACTACTATGACACGTCAACATGACTGAAAACCGCCGCATTAGCTCTATCGATGTTGGCTGGCATACTTACAATTGAGTCCTGAAGACAACTGTGAGCAGCTCCACCCCTAAACCCACCGCCAGACCAAGATCCAGTCCCAGCAGGATGGAACCCAGACACGTTCCCACCCACACCACCTGCAGACAAACAAACACTGTAAGACAATACAGACCAGGCCAAATACGTAACCGAAGACATTTTTTGAATACATAGTAGTTTTGGCAGTAGACTATAGGACATTTACACATTCTGTTTTGTCCCTCCTCCACAGGTACAGGATTTCTGTAAACTGCATCAACATGCCCTTCAGGTTGACGATGACCAAGGCACCCAGCACAGACTGCAATCAAAACAAAAAGTGTAAGAAAAAAATATACCATTAGACTTATTGACATACAATGTATCTGTTGCTATCACCCATACAGAATATGAATCATCATGACACCAAATTTCATATATATACATACAGTACCAGTCAATGGTTTGGACACACTCTCTCATTCAAGGGAAATGGAAGGTGTGTCCAAACTTTTGATTGGAAATGTGCCACTTCCTGTTGAACACATCATCAGACAACACACTCTCACCCTAGGAAGCGGCTCCAGCAGGAACCCGAGTGCCACGGTTACAATCATCGCCATCAAGGCTGATATCAACCCTGCAATCTGCATTTGTAAAAAAAAAAGGTTAATGTTTCATTTTAAGATGCCACTGAAAGCAATGAGTGTAATATAAACGGGATTGTAAAATGAGACAATATACAGTATATCTGTAGTGTATTGTTCCCTGTAAGAGATTAAGGATGTAGATCCATATTGTAATTGGCGAGGTCGGTTTTTCGAACCTGTGTTTTCCCTCCTGAGCTCTCCTGCACGGCCGTCCTGGAGAGCGCTGTGCTGGCCGCGAACGACTTGAAGCTTGCGCCAAATATGTTGCTAACCCCAAATGCAATGAGCTCCTACATGAAAAAGACGGAATAATGAAAAGTGAACTTAACAATAAAGAGTTTATCTTTGTTTAAATGCTACTTGTTTTTGACCTATGCCGCAAAAAAGCTCACACCCAACCTTGAGATAAAAGCAATATTCAGTCTAACTTTATATCTTCATAGCCCCTGTCTTACTCTCATATTCACTTAGTATCAGTAACCAATTAACTCTATTTCTGCTATCAGAGCCAGACAGTGTTGTTACATGGAACTCACCTGGTTGCCATCAATGGTGTAATCATGTTTGATAGAGTAGACTTTGGCCACGGAGTAGGCAACGGCAAACCCCACTATGGCTACAGGAAAGGCCTCCACAACACTTTCCTGGAAAACCTCCACACTGGGCGCAATGGGAGTCTCATACCTGAAGGCAACACAAGGATCTGAATACCTGACAAACCCAACTTGTTTTTAGTGTGTCATTTATTGATGTAGAGAGCTTGAAACTTACCCACTAACCATTTTGCCAATGACATCAACGTCATATATCTTCTCAAAGTTGAAGCCGTAAGACACCCCGCAAGCTATGATAGTCTAAGAACAGAAAAGACACCTTAAAGTATTTGAGCAACATTGAAAACGACTTTGACCATTGACAGCTGCTGGATATGTTATACTCGGAAGAACTGAGGTAATGAAAAGTCATTACTCACCACAATAACTTCTATAGGGATGGGCACTGGCAGCTTGGCTTTGTATTTGTCACTCAGCTCCTTCGCTATGAACACCACCAGCATGATCACTATCGACATCACCAGGTCGCAGATGTTGGTGGAGGTGATTTGGACAAAGATCTTCTCCAGTGTCTGCGTAGAAAGAGCAGACACTTCACTCAAACATTGTGAACATGATACAATATTAAAAGTTGGTATAGTTGGTTGTATCTACCTGGACTTACATATATAATAGAAAGTGGACCACTGATGCCTGGAACAGTCAACCCCAGCACAAACTTGAGCTGGGACACCAGGATGTGGATGGCAGCTGCTGTGGTGAAGCCAGACACCAGAGTGTCAGACAGGTACACAACTATAAAGCCCACCTGCAGGACACCCATGGCAAGCTGCACGGGAGAGGAAAGTGAAGAGATTAGCTCGGTAAAGCAAGGAACGTTTAAAATGCTCTTCCCGATCATAGGGAGTCAAATCTACCTGGAAAATCCCCATGAGGAAGGTGACAGAGGAGGCCACCAGAACCCTCTGCTGGTCGTGGGTCAGACCCTCAAATTCTGTGATGTTGGCCGGTGGTCCTTCATCTGGCACCAGGCGGGTCACCACAGCTCCCACCATCAGGCTCAGGACTGGGAAGGAGCCTGCAGGAAGGTGGGTGTGGAGGGGTGAGAAGACGCTGTTTAACCAAATTACACCCCATCCTATCTCCTCTTGATCATCATCAATAACTTTTTCACACTAGACTCTTCAAGTGTTGTGTTTATGCTCCATGACAGAAGGCTTGTTTTACTTGGGGACAGTTGGGCACATATTGAATGGTAAAAAGAAGAAATTAAGACTTTTGTCCCATAGCATGATTCATTTTATTGGGGGGGGGGGGGGGGTCCTCAGATGTTAATTGAGAGTTGTAACTTGAATTTATATCAATTTAAATCTGAACACTCTGGCAGATATACTATGTATATATAATGGAAGAATGGAAGAATGATGGAAGAATTACTTGTTAACATTACTTTGTTTTAGGAAGTCAAATGACTAAGTCGCTTTACTTATTATGCAGAAAAAACAAAGTAAAGATTTGACAGGGACTCTCTTTTTGCATGACGTACCTACAGATATGTGTCTTGACGTTCCGAGGAAGAAGTAGGTGAGCATGGGGAAGAAAGCCGTGAAGAGGCCGTAGCTCGGAGGCAGCGAGGCCAGCAGAGAGAAGGCAAGTCCTGAGTGAGACCACAGCAAAAAATAACACTACTGAAAAAAATGTCCTGTCATGCTTTCAGGATGAAGATTTAATGGGTATTAATAGAAAAAAATAACGTCTAAATTTAGGTACATTTCTAATAAGGCTGCATATAAGGACAAAACAAGCTTTAGATGATGGCTGCTAAGTTATTAGAAAAAGTTAATTCTGGGGGAGAAATGCAGCATCATATACATCATGTATTAACAGCTGATGAACCAGTATTGGCCCAAATATCAATAAAACCATGATGGTTTTACTAGAACCTGGTATCAGTTGAAAATGGAATACTCTTATCGTACCATAAACCCCCTTTTTCTTCGGAAAGCATTGTAAACTGCATTGTCTTTAATGCTCTCTTATCCCACCTTATGTCCTCCAAAACCTGGCCAATTTTGGTATACGGTATAAATTATCACTCAATTCTGTGTTAGACCTTTTTTACCAACTTCATTCCAACTTATTACCACAGGTTTAACACATATTTTTTGGAAATTATGGTCAAGTATTTACAAGTATTTTGCAGATTCCAGATCATACAGAGGATACAGGAAGTGTAAATACTCTGTGGACACATTGGCACATTCCACTTGATACTGAAAAAGTATTGCGATATGATACCAAGCCCTTGTTGTGACATAGCGTTCCTTACACACAGTCCAGTCACCTGTTAATGAAGTTAATATGCAACGAATTACATTCAATGGCAACATTGATTTTTCCAGTAAGAGATAAAGCAATAAAGATGTGAAGATCGTACAGTGCAGGAACAGTCATATGGTGGAAGGAAGACATCATTTTATATTAATAGTGAATGGTGTTAGTTGCCTGGAATGCATTTATAATTTGGGGAATTTGGAGACACAGAATCAAGCTCTTCCTGTCCTGCTCCTCACCTTGCATGATGGCCACCAGTCCAGTGCTGACTCCGGACAGCACATCACCCAGCAGCCACTCTTTGACCCTGTAGGTCCTCATCCAGCCAATGATGGGGAGAAAAGAGAGTACCGCATTCTTGGCACGCTTTGAGTCACAGCTGTATGAAACACAGATAAAGCTTCTGTACAGCGATGTCTGTCTGTAAAGTTTACAACTGGAGGATTTTTAAAAGAACTTACGTCAAGTACTGTTTAACATGGTCCAGGGAGGTTTTGTGCAGCCTGTAGATTTTCTCATGATCTTCTGCAAAGCTATCCTCAGAGTACACAGGTCTGTCCACCACATACTGCTTCCTCAAAGTCACCATCCTCACACCTCCAGGAATCAGTATAATGTGAAAGGTTCTGGAGAATAGATCCTTTAAAGAGCCTTTGCCTTTGTTTGACCAGACCGGTACATGAATCTGTGCGTGTCTAATCTGTGATCTGAGATCAATCTCATCACAGCTTCTATTTTGTCTTCACTCTAACCAATCATTAACACAAGCAGGTAGATTTATGATCCATTGTCTTATATCAATGTAACTTTCTGTCATGTTGTTGAGACATGAGGGAAGTTTGCACATCTCGTCTCTTTGAAAGCAGGGCTGCAACTAATGACTATCGCCACTATTGATACTGATACCTTTCGAAATTAATAGTTTAATTATTAGGTCTATAAAATCTCCATCACATCGAGTCCAAAATAGTATATTTAAATTGCCAGTTTTGTCTGACCAGTGGTCGATAACTCCACCAAGAAAACTCCAAATCATTAATATATGAAATGCTGGAACTAGAGCACATTTGGTGCTTTTGCTTAAAAAATTACTAACAGAATTAATACATCAAAAATGTTGCTTATTGATTATAAGTTGAAGTTTCTCAGTCAACTGATTAATCATTTTAGTTGTACTGGGTTATCTGGGATCAACAGAAGTAGTGTACTATTTAGGGCCTTAAGCTTAGTGGTATCTCGGTTAGATACATTGCTGCCAACTGTGGTCTGAGACTGCAAATTTAATGATGCAACGTTCACTCAACTTCAAATACATTCACTGAACATCACTTTTCACACAGTAACAGTATCATATGCAGAAGAAAGCACAATTTAACAAGGAAGATAAGGCATTTTTTCCGTGACTCCATTTTTATGATTACTATAAAAGGATATGATAAAATAGAAGCAGTGAATGCACCTGTGAGACTTAGGGTGAGAATTAAAGGAGGGAAAATCTATCAACCTCATCTTTGCAGTTGTGTTATAATGTTATATTAGACAAGACTATTGCAGTGCCTGTTCAAAACGTGCCTTGTTGGAATGAGCCGGTTGCTTTTCTCAAGAACCACATATGTATGTATCAATTAACAAATGTATCTAGCACTAGTTTTTCCAAGGTACCAAAGAAATTCAAACATTGAATGTAATTATTCAGTTTTGTAAAACATTTATTTCAATATTCCAGCCACTGCACATTCATTCTCATTCATTTCATTGCTTTTGTTCCAAACATCCAACATTATTCTGAGAACAGCGTGCCAAAAAAAGTTCATTTATTGTCATTGTTGTGAAAATATACAGTAACTATACAACATGTCAAATGTATTACACCTAAAATTTTCTACAAATTCACTATGTACAATATAAAAAAAATACCATGAAATTAGATTTCTTACATTACAGTGAATACTGTATGTAAACTTCAGATGGTCCGATTTACAAAGTCAAAAACAGTATCTCGTTGTTCATTATATCAGTGACAGCATGATCAGTAAAATATTCACTCTTTTTGCCTTCATTTTTCTTTAACTAGAAATAATCATCTTCTCATTCTGAAGTTAGAACTTGGTTTCTGGATCTGGTGCCTGTGGGGGAAAGAGGAGTTTTTGTTTCAGTAGGTTTCATTTTGGGAGAAGGTGGAGTTATAAAAATGCTGCTTTTACAAAATAAAATAAAATAAAATAAAGAATTATGGAACCATTAGGTTACTCTAGCATTGTATTTATATCATAGGAATGTATTTTTTGTTCTAACTGTAATAAAAGTGCTATAAATTCACTTTTAATTGCTTTAGATAACCTTTAAATCTACTAAAGGGGCACTACATAGATACTATAGCAACTATAGCAACTTCATTTAAGGGTGATTTTTGACCTTATTGTGATAATCTTCTATGATATTACTTTGATACCTAAACAAGATATACACACTATATAGACTATAAACCTTTTCAATAATGAACATTTCAGGTTGTGAATAAAGATAGACATTAGTGCATTTAATATATAATGTCAGTTGAACAATGGACTTTGTCCCAATAAGATAAACCAATATGTAAAATTAAACAATGTTTTTTCCAAAAAGCACATTAATCATGATAATGATCAAGGAAGGATATTGCTTAAGTAAAAAAAGATGAAAACTGCATAAATGAATACCTACATTTCTATCTCTGCTCCTGAGACTGCCTCCAGGGTGGTGAACTGTGACTGTTGTTATAACCTGCAGATCAACATGAATAGTTAAGCATGCTGTACAGGTTTACAGCACTAATATATATATATATATATATTTACACACACATATATGGCAGGTTATTTTTCACTAAATAAAAAAACCTTTTTCTTCTTTACCTTTTCAAAGTTGCATTTCTTTTCTGTGGACTCTGGATGGTTCTCGAGGGTGTGCAACATTGCGTCGTGCAGTGTCAGGAAGAACATGGATGGCTTAACTTCGTCATCAAAGAAGCTACAGTTATGCAGTTTCTCCAGGATATAAGCTGCAGGCAAGAAGTAGATGGTAGGTTATATCGTACAACCAGTTGTCAACAGCATCAGTTGCTCATTGTGTCATGATGATAAGCATTTTGCTTTAAGATGTACATCTATATACTTATATCTTGTTTATTTAAAGTTCTTTACAACTCACAATCACAAATATTAATATATATTCTAGACTAAGTATACAATACAAACTAAATGTATGAAAAAAGGAAGTTAAAGAGAAATATCAATTAATGAATAGTGGAAAAGGGGTAGGATTAAATAACTTTTTTTATTTTTTCCTACTCCTTTTTGGCTATGTTGGTGTTTTATAAGAGTGGGTTTACTGATTTCACTGTGTATTATACTTTTCATAAAAATTTGGTTTTTTTTTGCCTTTTTGTTTTTTACATGCTCGAAATAAACATTCAATCAGTCTATTGATGAATCAAGTATTTATGCATAAGGTGCATGTTTAAAAATGTGTATTTGTGGGCAGTAATAGATTACCAAAAGCCCACAAGCGACTTTTTGTCTGATGTGAGTGATATGAACAGGTAATGGCATTAAAATTATGCATTTGGCAATAAAATGTTTAAATCTGGAAAATACACCACAACAGTGATGGTCGAATAATTTATAGGTAAACCCAGCAGTTTGATGTTTCATACTTACGATCACATGCCACAATGTAGACCTCAACTTCAACCCGAATCAACTCTTTCAGTGCCTGCAACAAAAAACAGAGATGGCTGAAGAACAGTAGCCTCGGCAAATGAACCACTACAGTCGCTGCTGTGAATGACCGACTCACTGTTTTCAGTCCTTTCAGAGCAGAGATGTCCAGGAAGGAGACAGCGGCGAAGTCCAGGATCACCGTGTGAACGTCCACTCTGGGAACGGCGATGTTGGCCGGAAGCTCGGCGTTCCAGTCAATCCGGGTGGGCAGGTCCCTGAAGTCTGTCGGCAGGTCCAGCTCCTCCATGTTGCTCTCATCCTCTGATTCGGTGATGGGTCTACACGAGGTATTCATTAAGCCTTTCTGTAATGGCAAAATATTGTTCATTCATTTTCTCACTTATTGTCTCTTTGTTCAGCTAATTTATTAAAAGACTGCAAGAAATTTGGGAGATTTAACGATTCTCAAAAATGAATCTTATCGTGATTGATTGTGATATTGGCATGGTTGGCATTTTAACAATCCACTACAGAGGGTGGGGTGCTAAGGAGTTAATAAAACTGATGAAACATGATCAGTAATAAAAATAAGCAAATTTGCTTTGTTCCGTCTTTTGAGAACTAAACTGACCCCTACTGGTAGGTCTGCCTTTCTTTAATTGAAATATTGGTCACTTCCGATACACCCTGTAGTTCTACCTTAAAAGTAAAAATGGTAAGATTACAACAACTGTGTGTATATATTAAAAAAGTAAATATAAAAGGGTCACAGGCATGGTTTATCATCCTTAAATAATTACTTGAGATAAGTGAAGTACCTTGTACCATCTACTGAGCAAATGCCATCAAAATCCAGATGTTTATTACAAAAAGTCATTTGAAACTGGGCCAATGGCATAATAATGATAGTAATGTTTATTTATTTATTTTTAATTATGTATTTATTATTGATCATGTAGTAGACATGCCGTTCTACACTGCTGACTTGAATAGAGTTCATCATATCAAAAAAGGAAGAGATAATGCCAGCATAAAAATTGAGCAACTTACACTTTTATGGCTTTGTCAAAGTGTTTCTAGAGTACAAAAACAAAGTGTGTTGTTGTTATCACTGCACCGGGTCAAAGTCATTACTTACTGATGTCCATTGTAGATCACCTTTCTTCAGAAGTTTGCGGATCATCCTCAGTGCTTTATTTCTCTTTCTCAACACTCTCAGTGGGTTAAATCCAAGCTGTGCGACAGATGGAATCAAGTCAAAGATTAGATAGCAATCGGCCTGTTATGGAATGATAGTTTAAAGATGATTTTATTATGTTTACGGCACATTTTATGGCATTTTCCAATGAATCAGATGCTGTGTTGAAAACTAAATTAGCTTAGTTGAGGGGTTTGTATATGAATGACTATTTTTCTAAAAGGATATGACAATGCGCAGTGCACCGTGATACTTACAGCTTCCACCAGCTTGCTCCTGAAGAACTCAATGTTGGCAAAGAAGATTGGTGATGGAATCCTGAAGATTTTCACCCCTTCTGGCTCGTATATCTGGTAGAGAATCATAAACTCATTATAGTCAAATGCCAAAATCACAGAAAAGTAATAAAAAGTCTAAGTAGGATGCAACATAAAACAGAAAGAAGAGCACTGGAATGAGTCTTATCACCTCTTTGGTTCACATAAGAGCACTAAAAAGATAGCTTTGCTTTATCTGCACATCTAAAAACCTATTTCAGTATTGATGGAATTGGAAAACCTTTGAGGAGCTCAGAGCTCCACTTAATCCCAGTGTTGGAATCATTGGTCAAAAATACAGTTAATGTTGCAACATAAGTTTCAAAAAGACACCTGCACATTCAAGCCCACTTACACTGATGAAATCCTTTCTGTCTTTGTAGATATCAGTTCCCTTGATGTTGGCTAGCACACTGCAGCGAGGGCTGAGAAAAAAGAAATAAAAACTTTATCAACCATTGTTGGAGCTCTGGGAGGCTGTGTTTAGGCACTGTGGTGCTTTGAGGTAAATGCAACATATTCACATTGACGATGCTGACATGCTGATGTTTAGCAGATACAATGCTGATCATATTTACCATCTTATTTTAAAAAATGTCATGGTAATCGACCCAAAAGTTGTTAAGATTTTTCAGTCTGGACCAAAGTAGTGGGCCACCTGATAGACTAACATTGTCAGCCCTAGAACCCCATAGCTAGTACAGCTAAAAATTGGAACATTAAGGACTTACACATTCAACAAACCATTCATACTCTCAATTTATAATGGCTGGTGAGATTTACAAAATTTACAAATTACAAGCTATGACATAAAGAAATGTAATTATCATATTTTGCTTGGTGAGTCACTAGTAAGATACTCACAATTGAGTCCTGAGGACGACACTGAGTAGTTCCACACCAAGACCTGCAGCCAGTCCGAGATCCAGTCCCAGTAAGATGGAAGCAAAACAGGTACTTAACCACACCACCTGTGCATGGATGAAGGTAAAAAACACAAGAGTTAAAAAACAATGACAATTATTGTCTTTCAAGTATTCAGAGATTCCTGGCTTTTAAACATTTTTTTTAAATAAAATCCAGGCTTACACAGTCTGGTTTGTCCCTCCTCCACAGGTAGGGGACGTCTCTGAATTGCATCAGCATGCCCTTCAGGTTGACGATGACCACAGCTCCCAGCACAGACTGTTAAAACAATGGGTCAAAGGTCAGCTGTGATCAGTTAAGAAAAAAACCCTGTACATCAGAATCTAGAGATTGAGTCTGTTTACCTTCGGGAGGGGCTCCAGAAGGAATCCAATTGCCAAGGTGACTATCATCACAATGATGGCTGACAGTAAACCAGCTATCTGAAAAAGGCATATGAGGCACAGTATGTTATACTGCAGAGATGAGGAAGATTGCCTTGAAACCAATGCAAGTTCAGGTCTCCAAACTTGGCTCAAACTCAAACTGGATCTTTCTTAGATTCAACCAGAATTACACTTTTTGGGGAAGGGTTCAATATTTTAGTTTACCTGAGTCTTGCCCCCTGTACTCTCCTGTACTGCACTCCTGGAAAGAGCTGTACTGGCTGCAAAGGACTTGAAGGAGGCTCCAAAGATGTTACTGACTCCAAAAGCGATCAGCTCCTAGAGGCACATCAGAGACATGACACGCCTTATCATCAAAAACCCCCCTCAGGCTTTTATCTTAATGTTGTAAATGTCACAGTGTTATCCTGTACCTGGTTTCCATCTATTGTGTAATCGTGTTTCACAGAATAGACCTTTGCCACAGAGAAAGCCACAGCAAAACCCACTATGGCCATTGGAAAGGCTTCGACTACTGTGTCCTGGAAGATGTGCAGGTTCGGGGCCACAGGAGACTCGTACCTAAAAATGAGCATTGTCCGTTAATTGAAATATTTCTCTAATGTGTAACACTGCTAATTCAATCTGAAACTACCTCAGATGACATTTTTTTATTGTAGTTATGGCTGATAACGGACGGAACAGGGTGACATGGCTTTCATATTATCTATATTTATACATCACAGATTAAGTTATTCTGTTCTTTAATGACTTTTTCCACAACTGATTAATACTGATGGGTGTAGACTTACAGATATGCTAGCATAATGCACTTTTTGACCGTGAGTGACATGACCCATTAATTACTGTGTTCTAACAAATAGTGAGGGTGCCTTATCGACACCAGCAAATGATACAGCTGTCATTCAGGCATCATTTTTGTAAGATATTCATTCATTTTGTATTTCAAATGAAAGTCTTACAAATCTGGGAAGCTTAGGATAACACAAATTAAACTTATATTAAAAGATTTTTTTGCTACTCTGTGGCAGCGAAAACAAGCAACACTGACATATCACCATCTTTTAAGTCAAACTTATCAGCAAACAATTGCCTATTAACACATCCAGCAGATAACAAACACCATTAGTGTTCGTTCATTCATATCTGGCATTCATATCAATAGCTGATAAATGTAGAATGTTCACTAGCTAATCACTAGTCTTGTTGTGATGAGCAAGTAGCATTAAGCGGTTTATGTTTCTTGCTGAAAAAAAAGCAGATGAAAGCATTGACACCGGAGCAAAACACTAAAAGGCCCTTAAAAGCGAAACAATGAGCTGAAAGACACAGTCTTAGCAATAATTCCATATGGGTTAAACTTTTTTACTCATCTTACCCTTTGTTATAATTTTAAAAAAAGATTGTCGCAACTAGAAATGTTCTTAAAGGGTCTTTAGCTTTCTATACAATCAGTCACTTTCAAAGGGAGAGCACAATAGAAGATCAATGACAAGAATAGAAACATGGGGATGTGCAGAGCCTCTGCTAGCGTGGGTAGATAAGATCAGTGGATTGTGAAAATACATGTGGTATTAGACTGGGATTTGTCTGGTATTAGTCTGGTTGTCTAGTGCGAACTAAGCTTCAGAGTTTAAATATCACTTTAAATATTGAGACCCAAATAACATCAAACATTTCTTTGCTTTCGTTATTCTGTAAAGTATCTTACCCCTTTGGAATATAGCCAACCACATCAATGCCATACTTTGTCTTGAAGTCAAATGCATAAGAAACTCCACATGCAATGACAGTCTGAGGAGGAAATGACACGTCACTAAATGACAGCTGAACAATATACTTAGTTTCATGATGAGAGATATTTATTAACTTATGATTTAGAGTTCCTTGAACTGATGTGAATGTTTTCTTTTAAGTGCCTTAAATGATACCATAAATTAGATTAATGATTGAATGATACTCTAATCTAGTACAGACCTAAACAGTTGTAATCAAAATAGTGTTA
This sequence comes from Scomber scombrus, assembly GCF_963691925.1. Classification (NCBI taxonomy): domain Eukaryota; kingdom Metazoa; phylum Chordata; class Actinopteri; order Scombriformes; family Scombridae; genus Scomber; species Scomber scombrus. The sequence continues at coordinate 4,601,441 of NC_084991.1, forward strand.
TCATCACTACTGTTTATATGACTAACAAGCCTTCACTGCCTCAGGCTATGGAAACATTTATAAGGATCGTGTTGCACAATCTTGCTCACCATTATAACTTCTATGGGTATGGGCACAGGCAGCTTGGATTTAAATCTGTCATTTAGCTCCTTCACGATGAACACCACCACCATGATCACCAAGGAGATCACCACATCACAGACGTTGGTGGAGGTTATCTTGTTAAAGATGATCTCCAGGGTCTGTAAAAGAAAAGAAAAATCTCGTTGAACCTTTGTCTAAGAGGTAGATGATCCACTTCTCTGAATATGATCATCAACAGCCAGAAAGCTTTAACATTTTTTCACTTACATATATGATAGCGAGTGGTCCACTGATGCCCGGAACAGTCAACCCCAGCACGAACTTCAGCTGTGATACCAGGATGTGGATGGCAGCAGCTGTGGTGAAGCCGGACACCAGGGTGTCCGACAGGTACATGACGACAAAGCCCACCTGCAGGAGACCCATCGCCAACTGGAAAAAACAGAGATGCCATGTTGATGATGAGGAAGTATAGGAACATAAAGTTTTTTCTATTACATCTGAATCTAGAGGGGATTCACACCCAGATACACTAAAGGTGCAGGGATAGGGCATACAAACTCTGCTCATATCTGTATCACTCTCTGAATCAGTGCATCCTGGCTTCTAATGCACCGAATACATCAAACTGTTGCAATGCTCTGTGACATGGCCAGTGTGTGTCCCATTTAGGGTAACAAAAGACCAAAGGGAAGCACAAGTTAGTCACTGTGCAACTCTGTCTCCTAGAAATTACATTCATATGCTCCTTAACAGCAACGGCAAGTATGTTTAGATGGGAATATAATGCTACCAAAATTCTGTTTTCTTTCAACATAATGGGAATCATTCATTCCTTTTCTAGTCAAGAGTTAGATAAAATTCATATCCGCCTGTTAAATATGAAGCTGAAATTAGGAGATGGTTAGCTTAACATAAACCCAGTGAGCATGGGGAAACAGCTAGCCTAAAAAAACTAGCTTAGCTCTGTCTGAAGGTCTTTTAGCACCTGTAAAGCTCACTAATTAGCATTTTTGATATAGTTTGTTTTATCTGTACAAAACCCTAAGCGTTAAAACAACGGTTTGTGTTACTTGTCGGACTATTTTTTGAGACGTCACGTGTTAGGTGTATTTTGTTACATTTAGCCAGTGCTAGGTTGGCCCCTAACTTGCTCCCATTCTTTATATTAAACTAATCTTCTCCTGGCTCTAGCTTCATATTTTCTGCACATATAGTACCAGTCAAAAGTTTGGACACACTTTACCATTCACATCACTGATAAAGTGTGTCCAAACTTTTGACTGGTACTGTACGTGATCTTCTCATCTATCTCTTCGCAAAAAGTGATTTTCCCAAAGTGTATTTCTCAAAAAATCGAACTATTTCTTTAAGCAGATTGAATCAAGTACCTCAAATATTAGCAAAGGCTCACTGTTATTGCACCTTTAATCTTATTAGTTTTTTCATTAAAAGGTGGACTTCAAATGAGGGTTCCTTAAGGACACCTCAGCAAGGCAGCTGTGTTATGTCACAGGACTGAGATATTGTGTCTCACTGTTGCACGAGTGTCTAAACCCACCGTATCACTCTGACATTTCACCTCATTAATTACAGTTTATATTGCTTTGTTGACAAGATAAACAGCTGTTGAAGGGAGTGCGGTGGGTGCGTTTAACCTGCATGATCCCGGCGAGGAAGGTCACAGAGGACGCCACCAACACTCTTTGCTCGTCTCTCGTCAGGCCTTCAAACCCTGTGATGTTGGCGGGCGGACCCTCGTCTGGGACAAGTCTGGTCACCACCGAGCCAATCATCAGACACAAGACTGGGAACGGACCTGCAGAGAGAGAGAAAATGGGGACATTGAATAAGACAACACACTTACTACTAATGAATAATCTCACCACAAACACACCTACATAAACTGGTCTTACCAACTGAGATGTGTCTGGAGGTGCCAAGAAAAAAGTAGGTGACGACAGGGAAGAAGGCTGAGAAGAGTCCATACCAGGGTGGCAGAGAGGCCAACAGACAGTAGGCCAGACCTGGAACACACACACACACACACAAACACACACACACACACACACACACACACACACACACACATACGCACACACGCACACATTTACAACAAAAGAATTCATGATTTGTTATTTCTTTAGTAATACCACATTTTGTAAATATAAATAAAACACCTATTCTGAACATTAACTATTACCACTGCCACCATAAATGTCAAATAAAATGAACCTGAATTAAATTCCCAATGAGAACTATAAAAAACAAACTGTAATGTAATGGAACATTTAATATTGATCAAAAGACAGCCGAATTATTACTGAACAGTTTAGACAAAGAAACAGGTTGACTATGAGGTTATCATATATTATCAGATTAGACACAACTGTTAACTGTTAGTCATTAAACAGTGGCATTAAGAAGAGGAAACAAGTGAAAGCAAAACTACATCAGCTGTAAACAAAATAACCAAGCAACAATTTTATATTAATAGCACCCTTTTTTTCCAATACGAGTCAACACATCAACACAAATGAATAATGGAGGATATTTAATCATAAACAGGATACATCTTCTCTGTTAAGAATGTTGGCAGTACCGTGTGACTGGAGATTCATTTATTTAATTTACTCCCTTTACTGACTCATGCCCTGTGAATTAGGCTACAGATAACTCTGAAAGTTTTATCTTCATTTCAAGGCCAGATAAAATATTTGTACACGGCAAATTAGTGTCAAATGCATCAAGACTCTGAAGTTTTAGTAAAAACAGGTCATTTGTCTTATTTTCTACCAATTTGGAATAACTGCTTTCACTGAAATTGCATTCCATGTCTACGCTAACTCTACTGTTGGTCTGTGGAGGGCTGCAGTCAGGTCTATATGACACACAGAAGTTGCCAACAGCTTGTTTTCACCAACCAGAGATGTAGGAATTTCACCTGTTATCCTCCACAATTCTACTACGAGTTGCCAGTGCAGCGCAGAGAATGACCAAGTTGTCAAAGACTTGCATTTTATGCGGTTTAGAGTGTGATTTAAAGTAGTAGGTTAATCATTCATTCGTTATTTACCTTGCAGGACAGCTACAAGTCCAGTGCTGACACCCGACACAATGTCACTGAGCAGCCACTCCTTGAATCGATAGATTTTCATCCAGCCGATGATCGGCAGGAGAGACAGAGCTGCGTTCTTGGCTCGTTTGGCATCACATCTACAATGAGAAACAAATATAGGAATATGAGTCATACATGTTAAATAGCAAAAAAACAAAGTTGTAGATGGATGATATTCACTAGAAAAAGATCTTGACAGTGGAAATGAGAATAAAATACTATAAAAGTATAAAAAGCTGATTTACAAAGACAGGTGATCCTTAGGAAACACACATACGAGGCTGTATATTGTTGGATTTGGAGGCAGGAATGTAAGAAGTAACTGGGTTCAAATAAACCATTCAGCACTCAGTTTATATCACTTAGCAATAGAGAACAGGGTAAAATGAGACACTTTTTCACTTTTCTGCAACTAAGACAAATTATGTATAAATTATGTGTATGTATTTAAAATGGTAAACATTAATAGACAACTCACAGGCAGTGAATTAATACTTACATAGTGTGGTACATTTAAAAAAAAAAAGTTGTATAAAAGACTGAACCTTGTGCATTGAGTCAGAGGGTTAATTTTTATATCAAAGAACGTATGTTGCAGTTTGCTGGAGTTTTTACGTCTTTGCATTTGTGTTCCTGGACAATTGAGTCCTTTGGCTCTCATCTTGAGGTTTGCTAAGCAGCAGCGAACTACAAAACTTGTTCTTGATCAACATAATTTTACCTCAAACTCAACTATAAAAACTTTGCCAAAATGTAAAAAAATGTAGGTTATTATATTTAAACTTGCAGACTTTGGTTTTATTCAAAATTGTATTAATTGCTATGAATAAATGTTATTTCATTAAGTTGAAAAAATTGTTCACTTCTCTTTAAGTTCATCATCTCACCATCCATAAGGGACAGATTTTAAGGGTTAATTATGCATTGATCACAAGTCAAAAGCCAAAAAAAGAAACTAAAAACCAAAAGCATTCCTTACGTGAAGTACTGCTTGACGTGGTCCAGCATGGTCTTATGGTGCCTGTAGACCTTCTCATGCTCCTCGGTGAAGGACTCCTCCGAGTACAGCGGCCTGGCCACCACATACTGCTTAGCTCCCGGTCGCATCATCTCGCCTCTGCTGCCTGGAGGACTGCTGCTTCCTCTCTATGTGTCTCTGAGGTCCATTAATCACATTAGGTTAGGAAGAAGGTCCTGTCTTGTCTTTGAACATCACTTATCAAAGAACATTAACGACAAACAACAAAGGTCCAGACCCCCCCAAATAGAGGCAGAGCACCGCTGCACGCCACGCACTGCCCTAAAGGGGGGGGGGGGATTTGTCAGGCTCTATATGAGCTCTAGAACCAGATTCACACCAGAGAGGCTTGTTTTGAATTTTAGCACTGAAATGTCTCAGCTCCCTGACTTTTCTAACTTTCTTTTCCTCAAGATCTGAATCATTCCCGAAAATTCTATTTCTTTATCTAGAGCCGTCAACAGCTTTTGAGTTAAGGCTACTTATAAAAATCCTCCGATGTACAAAAAAATCACCCTAAAAAGCTTTAGAAAATAAACTTGTTTTCCAGTAAACTTTCATATCCTGGTGTAATATACAGCAGCTTATACCACATACCTGACAGTGTCCTAATCTGTCTTAAATCCAAGGTTTCCAGTCTCCCTTCTGCCTCCTCCAGCTCTTGGAGTACAACTGGGACCTCTGACAGTTTTGCCATCAATAAATGCCACCTCTGCCACTTATCACGACTGTAATTATTAACAGCAATTATGATGGAGTCCCTGTTTCGCACAACTGCTGAACGCCTGCCTTATCCTTGACCATTGTTCTTTACTGATATCTGCAAGCCGCAACTTTCTGTAGAAGCTTTCCGCCCCCGGAGAGCATTTGGAAGTTATTGTACCAATGGGCAGGATAGGGAGGATGTGGACGGGGACAGACAGGACAGGACAGGACAGGTTATTGTTATGAAGTGGAAATCAAGTAGCTTTTCAGGAGAGGAAACCCTGGCAAAGGTCGGCTGCAGCACTCAAGAATAAAAATAGTCTAAAGGAAACGCAGGTTGTTGAATGAAAAGTCCCAAATTTATTTATCCAGCATGTGATAAGACACACTGATACTATGATAATCAGACCCCAAGCATGGCCAGTTAAACACATTGCAAGATAACATTTATGAGTCATCTTAAATCTAACTTTTTGTTTTTCCCCCAACAAAGTGGACAAAAGAGAGAGTAAACTTTCTTCAAATTTAGAGCTGAGATACTCAAACTGATGAAGAGCAGAAACTGTAGGACTGTGAGGTGTGTGTGTGTGTGTGTTTGTGCTGGTGGTGGTGGTGGTGGTGGTGGTGGGGTCGTTCACTGGTTTCAGTCCACTGAGTTGGAATGCAAACATTACGGGAAAATGTGAGAATGACCTTACCGAATTGTCTGCTCAGAATTAAGTGGAAGTAGTGCCTGCCTCCACTGTTCAAGCAGTCATACCTGGTTCATGGGAAATGTGTGTGCGTGTGTGCATGTTTGTGTGTGTGTGTGTGTATGTGAGAGAGAGAGACAGAATCTAAACGCATGAATAATAATAATAGTAATAACTTCATTTATATAGCACCTTTCATGCATAAAATGCAGCTCAAAGTGCTTTATATTTACAGCAATAAAACAAGTAAAGCAAGTTAAAATAAATAGCATAGGTTAAAAAAAACAAACCCAAAACAAACATTACAACTAATAAAAGATAAAAAGTTAAAATAGATTTAAAAGATGAAACTAAGTGAAATAAGTCTAAAATACATGATAAAACACAGATAAACTAAAAGCTTTGTGGTAGTTATGTTTATGCTCTTTAAAAAAAATGTCCACAGAGGTTCCCCATTTGATGTACATGATGGGTAAGGTGTTCCATAGTTTTGGTGCGTAAATCATGTCCGAATATAAAATTACACCAAGACTATATACATTAGATTTGGTGTGATGAGCCGTGCTCCTGAGATTACTAAAAAAGTTTCTTTTGGATTTAGTTCCCCATAAAAGTATTTATCCTCAATTGTCGCTCATTCACCGGTTTATTGAGACTAGCCAGGCGGTCATGGAGTGAACGTTGTCAGGGTTTGTTGGCTCAGTTGAGATATATAATTGGGTATCGTCGGGGTAGATGCGAATATTGACCGATGATGCATATGTGAGTATAAATGTGTTCTTGGTATAATTGCTGTATGTTCAGTGTACCAGTAACTCCAGCTGAAGTCTGCAGCTCATACATTCACCTCACATGCCACTTCATTAGGTACAGTACACCTGTGTAATCTAATGCAGTGCAATACAACAGCTTTGCCATAAATTCTAAATTCATAAAGCTTATATAGTTATATATAATATAAGTTGATATTGGCATAAAGGTGATAGTTCTACTTTATGTTTATTATTGAGGTTGTAGAGGGTGCAAGTGCATGATATTGAATGCTGTTCCCAATATTTTGCCCATTCTATTAACATACATGAGGCAGGCATAATATTAGGAACTCCAAATATTGTAACCCAGTACAGTTTGTAATAAACAATAATAAACCAGCGTAATCTGGCTGGGTGGCTGAGGTCATGTATGTGGTTTGGGCCAGCATTTGTTCTTTCACACCGTGCTCTGTAATAAATGAGAGCATAATAATTGGTATCTGATAAATGCTTGAACGGTGATCTTCAGTCGATGGCACCAAGGTCAGCCTTCTTTTTCCACTTGGTATGCAATTACTTCCAATGATAAAAAAAAAGAAGAAAAAAGAAGAAGAATGTGTGAATGTTGCATTAGTGTATGAAACGTTTAGAGATTTTTAGATTTAGATTTTTAGAATTTCCAATACGCAAAAAGTAAACATCCACACAAGAGAAGCCCATACATTTGTTATCTGTCTTTTTTTATTACAGCAATCTGTTGTCTGGAATAGACTAGATTTGTGTTTATGGACGGTATGTTGTGTCAGTGCATGATGTCAAGTGATTTTCATGCAATGCCACGTACACTATGAGCATAGGTCTACCTGCAAATGTCAGCCAGTCCAACTCTCTTTGTTACAACTTCAAACTGGAAAGAAACAATGACAGGAAAATAATTAAAGCATTGCCTGTTTGTTAGTTTTTTCTCTCCCAAGACAACTTCAAAAGAAAACGGCAAATTCCACATATAAAAAAAAAATAAAAAATTGCAACTGCAGCATACAGATTGTCCTGAACTGTTCTGCTGGTATGAACAGGATGTGGTGAGACACAGATAGAGGGGATGTGAAGGCGGGGGCAAAGTAGTTTGTAGTAATCTGCCTGGTGTTGCAACATTGTCTCTGATCAGATGGTCATGACTGTCCTATTTTCTTGAGAAAAAAAAGGAAAGTTTACAGTTTCAATCTAAGGACAGAAGGGTGCAACACCTTCATCATGTTGCAAAGGGAGAAAGAGATTGGCAACTGTAGAGTGTAGTGTAAAGTGGCATTTAGGGATTGTAGTCCAACTTGGATGTTTAAAAAAAGAAAGAAAGAAAGACCACAAATCTGCTAATGACGATTAATACAATCAATATATGTGGTATAAAAATTATACATGAGTTTATTAGTCAAAAAAGTAACCATAGCCACCCCATGATTCACAGCAGTGTTGCATTATGTATTTGTTTTCATTGGGAATATCTTGGATTAATTTGGACTGTGCATTGTTCATTGAGTCATTGTGAAACTTTTGGGGGACTGGGGCCTAACACTCGTAAATGTGAGGTTTGAGTTCTATGAAAAGCTTTCTGCAACCTCATGAAAACCGCATTGAAAATGTGAATGTTTGAGAATGTTTCACCTTTTTAAAAAACTTTATTGGTGCTTTTTTGCTTTGTGGTGCTAGTTTTGTTAGAGTAATGAGTCACTGTAATAGAGCTCTTATAGTAGACAACCCAACGTAGTTAAACCGGTAATAACAGTTAGATTTGTTTGGCTTAGGGACACAACACTGTGCTTTTAAGTTGATAAGACATTTCCTCAGAAAGTCGCCTATTACACATCCAGCATGGACCAACATTACGAGTCATGTATATCTGTCCTTTTGATGAATGTAAGTCAAATATTCACACTTGTTTTTACTCTTACCTGCTAAATGTTCGTTATGTCCTTCAACTACTATAGTTGCTAACTTTGCCTGCCTGCTGTTTAGGTGCTGAGCAGGTTGCTTGTTGCAGCCAATAAACAACACTATGAGAGCGATGAGAGCGATGAGAGTGAACCAAAACAGAAAAGTTGTGTGCGACAAACCCCCCCCCAAAACAACAAGCTGAAAGATGCTAAAATACTCAGAGAACTCTGGTGATAATTCTCTGTAGTTTCATCTCTACAAGCAACCCCTTTCACATTAGAGATCATCATCTGATCCATTGTTATACAAATATTAATTGTAGCAGCTTTAAAGGAGTAAGACAAAAAGAAGGGAGTGCCGTGCCAGTGACATGATAGATAACAAGACAGATAACAAGACAGATAACAAGACAGATAAAAACCATGTTTCAAAATTGCATTTTGTGTGACTACATAAATAAACACATACACGTGCATTAAATCGCCTGCTGTAGTTTTTAAGAACAAATTGATTCAGTTTTTGGGATGATGTGTCAGTTTGGAATTCTTCAGTTTTACCACAACAGGCAAAACATTAAGAACACGTTTGAATTTCAAAGGATTTGTTCTCTTAAAATTGGCAGTTTTGGATTGTTGCCACATTGTATCTGATACAGTAGGTGGCAATAAGAACAATAGAGAAGATAGAGATTATGTGGAATTATGATTATGTACACTAAAAAATGTAATCCCTTTTGATACACATCAGTTTTAACTCTGTATTGCCCAATACTTTGCCGTTATCTTATCTGAACGACCCAATCAGATAGGAAGCTCACATGCACAAGATAGTTTTACTTCTACTGATAGAAAAAGTTGAGAGAGACCCAGCAGAGAAATTTAGAGAGTTGGAACCTCTATCGACACCTTTTGAAACCACCAATGTTAGTAATCCAACGTATAATTAACCGATTTTTACTATCTATCAAAACAAATGTTCGTTCAAGTCTCCAATAAAAGGCTTGTGTACACTGGACACGCTCAGCAACTGAGGCTCGACACATGAAAGGTACCTTTATGGCACAGACTTTACACCCATCATATAGGCAATAAACAGCAACAACCACCAGTGTAGATAATACCAGAAGACAACAGAACTATTCACTGATGTCAGATCTGACATTCTGCTAACAAAGATAACAGATGCAATCACAGATTAACAGATTAACACCAGAATTTTGGCTCAAGACTTCCAATTCTGGAGAATCGTACTGCAATTTCTCAGTAGATAAAATTGAAATGAGTAATTCATTATGTTTTCAAGATAATTCTGAGTCAGCGTTTGTCATTCGTTGTCGCACGAGGAAGCAGACAAAGTGTAAATAGGGAACAGTTAGAATGATGTCACTTACTGATGCAGGAATGTCAGTCAGCTCATGATCATGACTCCATGTGTCTTTAAAGTGGTTATTAAAGTCTAATGTCTCTCCTCTCCTAGTCTTTATAGCCTTACAGACACACTGGAAACTGCAAAAGTGTTTACACCAAAATGAACATTCACCAAAGTATTGCAAAATGCTGTGGTGTACAGTCAACGCGTGTTTTCTTAGGGTCGGTTTGTGTGGACGAAAGCCGGGTATGCGAGCGTGTTTGCTTCTGTGACTAATGCTAGCAAACGTGCGGTGTTCTTGTACAGTGGCTGTAGCAAGCATGTTTGAGGACAGAGTAAACATTGTTCTTCTATTAGTGGAACAATGTTGACAGTTAGATCTTCAGAGATTTTCCAACCAGGAATGAATGCAAGTGAGGGGGTACAAAGTTTAGAGGTGGGCAAAGAAAAATCAATAGTAATAGCTAACAACAACTCTTTACTGACCCAAGTTTATCATTGAAAGCTCATGTTGTGGAGACAAAGTAGGAAACAACTTGAATGTGAATGTTTAATCCAGTGACATAGTCCCAAAAAAAGCCAAGAACACCGAATAAAAATAAATAATACATGCTTCTGTTAGAAATAAAAGTCAAAATCCTTGCTCAATGCAGTACATGGAGGCTTTTTTTGTCTTTACATCCTGAATCTACATGCACAATACCAGGACCCTGAAACTGAAGCAGTTAAATGGAATTCAGCCATCCTTGATGTCACAAAAAATGTGTAAATAAAAAAGTTTATCATCTTCAAATGGCTTTGGTGGCTTTTAATTACACACTGTATATACTAGATGCAGCTTTACAGCAGTTACTGAGTTGTGATAGATGCATTCTAAAAAGTCTCAAGAGAGTCACAAAGGTGTTTCAAAGCCATTCCACAGTTTACAGTGTGCATGTTTAATGTCTGGCAACAACACAGATGAGTCAGTTCCTTTTAGTAGCCTGCACAATATATGACTGACAGTTCAGTCTTTGAGACACTAGTATGAACCTTCCCCATACCTGATGAATTCACTGCTGTTGGAGAAACAGGAGAAACATTCATTCATTCATTTATTCATTCATTCATTCATTCATTCATTCATTCATTCATTCATTCATTCATTCATTCTTTCAAACTTTATTTAGATTAAGAAATATATTATAAAAATATATTATAATTTATATTTACAATAGATCTAAGCAAAAACACTAACTACATATCCTAGGTGCCAACAAAAGACAAATAAGATACTTATATAAAAATATTGATGAATAAAAAATTAAAAGTCATAAAAAATCTAATTAGTAAAAATACTAACATATTTAAAACTTTATGAATTAATAAAGTTATAAAAAATTACAGCTAATTGGCTTTTATCCTTGGCCTAAGGATAAAAATAAGGTAAGTTTTAGAATGTTCTGTATATTATTACACGTTGCAGGTGTACAGTGCGTTAAACTGGATTTTCCAAGGTCAGTAAAAACAGCCAGCACCTGTAGCACAGCGTGCCTGATGAGGGCCTGTCTTAAAAGACAACAACAGAGTAATGTAAGGAGCTGGAAAAAGAACAGTAAGGGCCTTATAAATTAATAAAAAACGGTGCTTATCACACCTGACAGAGAGAGAGAGGGCCACCTAACCTTAACATACAGCTCAATGTTAAGTATTATAATTATCACTGGTAATAAATCTTGGTGCAGAGTGATAAACTGTGTCCAAGGTGTTCAAAGTTGCAGCTGAAGCATGCATATATATAAAATGTAACCATAAATCAATACTGATAGAAAGGTTGCCTCAATAAGCACCCTTCTACAATGCATTGGAAAACATGTTTTATTCCTATAAAAGACGCCTACTTTTTCCTTAATTGCATCACCAGATTAGTCACTGATATGATATTCAATGATGATACTCAATGATATTTTAACGTTATCTTCTCGTCAATCCAAATTCCAAGATACTTGTATTCTGTGACATTTTCAATATTTGTACCATTATTGGTGGAGATGATGAAATTATCAAAATCAGTTTAATCTGCTTTCAGAACTAATTTATGGTTATCGAGTGTAACTTGTAAATCAGTAAAGCAGAGCTGAAGGGATTTTTACAGCAGAATGTACAGTATCAGCATTACAGTAAAAATAGTATCATCAGCATAAAGATGAATATTACACCCAGTAACAGAAGAAACAGTATCATCTACGTATATACGGAGTGAACAGAACAGGGTTGAGCCTTTAGGTACACCTTTAGCAATATGCACACATTCAGATTTAACAGTTCCAATAGCCACACACTGCTGTCTGTCCATGAGGTAACTCTGAAACCATTTACAAGCAATTTCATCAAATTCATTACTATGAAGCCTTTTTAAAACAGTGCATGATCAACTGTAACAAATGCCTTGGAAAGATCAATAAAAAGTGCTGCACAGCGTTTCTATCCAAAGCCAAGATAGTGTCATTTAAAACAAGAGAGGCAGCAGTAACAGTGCTGTGCTTTTCCCTAAATGCTGACTGGTGTATGCTTAAGATAGAATGTGCAGAGAGAATGATTTTGGCTGATTATTCGCCAGGGATTCTAGTATTTTTGCTCGGCAAGATAGTTTAGAGATAGGCCTATAATTGCTAAGGTTTGCAGTTCCACTACTTTTATGTAAAAGGAGTTACATAAGCAGCCTTGACCGTAGGAAAACTAAAAAAAACTGGTTAAAAAACTACAATGACTACAATTGGAGCAGCAAACTTTAAAAAGTATTGGTCGGGTTTATCCTCACCATATTTACCGTTATTAATGCATTGGCTACGTCACCAGGAGAGAACAACTGTAATGTAAAATGAGGCCTTGACATTGCCTAAGTATCAGGATTAATAGCAGAAAGAGAGGTCCTGTATATGTTAAGCAAATGTGTATTAAAAAAAAGCTACACAAATCTCTTTATGGTTGAAAACTAAACACCCATCAGCTGTGGTGAGAGTAAGGAATGAAGGGGAAGACTTGTAGTCAAGAGAATTTATTGCCATCCAGAATTTTGCTGGGTTTAAATATGCCTTGGGAATTAAATACAAATAATAATAGATAGAGCTTGCCTTTCCTCTTACAGATGTACATTTGTTTCTGAGTTACCTCCCAATCCAGTTCTGCTAACCTTGGCCAGCAGTCCAGACCATCTCTGATACGTGCACACACACACACACATATCACCAACGAATGCGCACAGAAAGGATATTTTCCTTTATTATTAGAAGAATTAGAGGAGAGTATTAATAACACTAATGTCTGTGTGCTAAATATGAAACCGGAGCCTAGAGACAATTAGCTTAACTTTGTTGTGTGGGGCGGAGCAGGTGAACTTTAAGTGCATACACTCAAGGCGAGGAAATGGGTATGATAGAAGCAACATATTTATTTAGAAGGCTGGGGGAAAGAGAATGCAGGCCAGGGAAAGCTTGGAATAGTAACTGGGAAATAGGGGTTGGGGCTTGAGCTGGAAATTGGGAAACTGGAGGCTGTGGCTTAGGCTGGAAACTGGGAACCTGGAGGCTGAGGCTTGGGCTGGAAATTGGGAAACTGGAGGCTGTGGCTTAGGCTGGAAACTGGGAACCTGGAGGCTAAGGCTTGAGCTGGAAATTGGGAAACTGGAGGCTGAGGCTTGGGCTGCAAACTGGGAACATGTGGCTGAGGATTGGGCTGACAACTGGGACGAGCGGGAATCCAGGGCAGGGAAGCAGGGCTGACAAGACGACAATGGGCTGTGGACGGGCTGGAACCACAACAGATAGGACTACGAAGAAACAGGAGACAGGGTTGGGCTAGAGAGAAAAAACAGGCAACAATAGGAAACTGTGAATGCATAAAAAATGGCATCGAAACGTGGACTGACTGGTGCAGAAGCTACGATCTGGCAGAGTGGAAGTGACAGGGCTTATTCGTAGAGGTCTTGATTACTGAGATGAGGTGCAGCTGGTATGGCTCTGGTCTGACTCCAGTACACCTGTCACACAGGGAGAAAGGCCATGGAAACAGCAGGTTACAGATACACAGGATTGTGATAAGCTTAGCATAAAGACTGGAAAACATAGGGAAATATCTAGCTTGCTCAGTTCAAAAGTAAGAAAACCCCCCACCTTGGTTCACAAAATAAGTTCAGACACATGTAGTTTCCCTGGATTCAAACATGTCTTTAATTTTGCTATGAACTATTGTGTTTGAAACTTTGTCCAAAGTAAGAGTAATTTAAAGGCTGGGGTTAGGGTTTTTCCCACCCTGGCACCTACGAAGTGATTTGCAGACTTTTATCTAGTTAGTTTTGGCTTCCTCTGCTAATAGTTAAAGATAAACTAAACCAAAACATAGCTGCAGTGACTTTCTGTGTCCCTCCTCGTGGGCAGTGGTGTTTTCAGACGTCCGGTGTCGCGTCAGGAGGAGGAAACAAAGTGTTTATGCCTCCCATTAACCACAGCCACACGGTGAGCGCTGAACAGTCCTCAGCCGGAGATGAATTTTGTTGTATGTTTATGCTTCTGTTCCTCTCCAAGCCCTCTAAGTAAACTCTAACAAGTGTTGGTCTGCATTTGCTGAAGGAAATAACTATTGCTTTTGTGCCAGAAGGTAGGGTTTGACGTAATAGAGATGGATTGGTGTTAAAAATAATCTTGTACAGATTTTCATTGCTGCCTGATTAAAGGTTTTCAATAAATCACTACAATGTATGTAATTGTTAAGAGGTCACTCCTCAACCACCCTGAATAGAGCTCAAATCCTTCAATGCAGAAAGACTGATGAATGAAAATCTGTTTAGTGAAAGAAAGTCAGAGGGGTTATTGGAGATGAATTCAAACACTAAAACTAATCATATTATCAGTTTGAAGTAGATGCCACTGATTGGCTTGATCATTAGCTCATTTTTATGGTGCTTATAAATGTCTTGATAAATGATACATGGTATTTATATGGGCCATGTGTAGCACAGCCAGGTGAATTAGACAGGGGAAGGAGGTCAACACACCAAATAAGTGCCACCATGTTGGAGGCATAAAAACATCTCTTTACTCTTCCTTTCTGAAAAACAACAACAACAACAACATGACAAACTTATAAACAAAGTTGGACAATGGGTTACCTGGGAGTGGGCTAAAATCAGTGTGTGTCATTCATAGCAACTTTTTAAATGAGACTTTTGGAATTTCCATTCAATAGTGATTGGTTGCAACTGGTGTTATGAATAAGATCTTTCACTCAAGTTTTCATATTATTTTCAACTTTTGATCAATACAATAATGATGTATGTCATTACATCACATCATTGTCCAACTCAAAATGTCTCAAAAAACTATATTATCATACTCATCACCATAAATGTATATGTACATTTTAAAGCATTTCTTCACTCCTTAGTTACAGTCTAAATAAAGTGTTTTATCTGAACACTTAAGTATAAAGCATCAGAAATACATGAATATACGTGAATGTTGAGCTCAGCAAGAGAACAATACCAAATTCGTCAATGGAATAAGTGTTGGGTGTGGTGGAGGAAATTACAGCAGTTGTAGACAATCAGCAGAATAATAGTTAGCTGACTGTTTATATTATCTGCCACAAATACTTGTATGAATATAACTGGATGCTGTTAGTCAGCTGGTGGCTGAACAGATGCATCAATAGACTGTTGATACCGTGACATGGAGACCTGATGCCTCCGGTGTACATACAGTATATTGATAATGAACTTCAGAGTGAATAGGACTTTTTTTTCTCACTTGTGTCTTAAAGGGACAGTTCATCCCAAAATCAAAAATACATACTTAAATACAATCTTTCCATCTAGATTATTTTGGTGTGAGTTGCCGAATTTTGGAGATATCAACCGTAGAGATGTCTACTATTCTCTCAAATAGAATGGATCTGGATGGCACTTGGCTTGTGGTGCTCAAAGCTCAAAACTTTGGAAAAGAAATCACAAAAAGAAAAAAAAAAGGTAGGTCAAACATATTACAAGAAGGTGAGAAGATTAGTGATTTAGTAGAAATAAGATGACTTAGCTTGCATGAACTGAACCTTTAAGATCTTGTGTCCAGCAGCAGTTCTTGTTCATTCATACATTCTGGACATAACATTGAGGAACAAAGAGGTGATTTAATTTGATGAAGACTATTTTATAGGTCTAAAAACATGTCTGGAGAGGATATTTTAAGGCATTCTGACTTTTATTTGATTTAAGGAGAGGTAGAAGGGGGGAAAAAAACAGAGGTGTGACACGTGACAAAGGATGCTGTCATTACAAAGCAGCCTGACCACAAAACCAGGAAAGTTAAGCCTCTAATTCCTCCTTCATGTTAACATGCTGAGTCAGGTCATTCCTGCCGAATCAATAATCTTCTCACCTTCCTGTAATCTGTCTTACTTACCTTTTTTTTTTCTTTGTGTACTTTTTCTAAAGTTCATTTTGGGGTCACCCAGAGAACAGACATGGAGTTGCTGCATTAAGCTGCACATTTGACATATTGCTGGTAATCTGAGAGTTTTTTCAATCATGTCTTTTACTCAAAAATGCTACCTGGTATTTGTCAGTATTGTGTTCTGGTTTACTTGCTGCTGCACAAAGTTGAGAAGACTGAGTGTAGAAATCCCCCTTATAAGTGCGTTTATAAAGCCCTTGGGTCACTTGGGTAGATGGAGAGATCAAAGTTGTATCTACGATAATCAACTGATTCAAAAATTATAGGATGGAACATGTTTGCATAATGGAAATTTCCATTCTATAACCTTCAAGGTTGATTGTGCCGTCATATTTAGATAACACTACCAAAGGCCCTCAACCACTTTATTTTACAATGTGCGTTGAGACATGTGATTCATACTGAGGCAGTCACATTTTATAGACTGAGGGCTATTATCTTGTGACAGTAGTTGATGATACCGAACCATATAATCATATAATGAAATAACTATTGTCAACCTCGGGACATTGTATAATCACTATGCCTGTGATTGTAAAGATTTGCATTGACTGAAGGGTGGTTATGTTGGAGTAATGGCTCTGCATGTAATGTGAGAACGCACATTTGAAATGCTGTGTTTGAAGTGTACAGTTAAAGGTACCATGTGGAGTATTTGTCCTCTAGTAGCACCATGGAGCAGTTTCAACTAGTGGGCTTAAATACTTCAAAAAATTGGCTTTACAAGTGTTTTATGAGGAAGGAAACCATTATCGTCTGTATTGTGATATAGTTCCATGTGACCTTATCTGGAATATCTGGATATTGTACAATTACAGATCCTCCAGATTAGTTTGGAACATTAAAAAGTTGGGTGGTCCGATATGGAGCCGTAAAGAACTGTTGGGCTCCACACACATCTCCCTTAAAAATGAGTTTATTGGAAGCAATTTCACAGGCAACAATATAAATACAGTGCAAAGCCGAGGAGAGAACTTCCATTTTTTCCCCTATCTTTTCATCCCTCCCACTATCCTAAAAAATAGTTTTTGACATATATCTGGCATATACTAACAAGAGATTACTGAACAATTAACACAGGTTCACATGACTAGAACTGGGAAAATGTTTTTGTTTCTTTTAATGTGCCTTTAAATTGGAATGTTTCAGTTGTTGCTGTAATTTAACCTCTATAAACAGGTATCTATATATGAAAGCAGAATCTGTTGGCAAGGGGAACAATTTTGGGATCAAAAGCGTTCCAGTTTCCATTTCCGTTCCGGCGATTTCTACAGGAATTTGCTTTGGTTGCATGGAGGTAAACAGCCCGTGTGGGGAGTGGAATAGACTGAACACATTAACCGAAATGCCTTCTGGAGCCAGAACGCCTTTAACAATTTGATGTTTTTTGGTTTTTAAACAGTTAACTGAGTGTAAACTGGCTACTTGTGAAACAATCTGGTCATATACGTAGTTTCTCAACTCCAAGTCCATTCTTGCGTCTCAAGTTGCTAATCGGACTGTAAACAATGGCCGGCACACGGAAAAGGAAGTCTTGGCCCGGATATCTGCTTGCTACACTGAAAGCCCAGAAACATTGGCCACTGCCCCCTGAGGCTAAATTGTCGTCAGATGATAGCCGATGGGTTCTGAGATTGGTAATTTCCTGGTTATGAATGAAAAACTGATGGGAGAAAAGCATGATAAGTTTTTTATTCACAGCTGGTGTCAATCTATATATATATATATGTATATGTATATTTCATTTTACAAGTGTGAGCATTGAGAGTACACTGTAAAACATCGTACAGGAATTTAGTGGAATCAAAACAGTCTTTTGTCATTAATATAAATATTTAATGGTAAAATGTGTTCAATTGGTAACCTTGGTATTCTTTTGCTAGCTGGGGTTTCCTGTGTCACAGGGCTGCTGTAAAAGGAAGTGCCACTGATTGGATGGAAATTTCTTGAACACACATATATGCAAACAAAGCATGGGCAAACACACACAAACACAGTCACACGTGTGTGTGTTTTTTTATACTTTAGGTGGAGTTCTTTCAGACAGTCTGGAGACTTATATTCATTCCCTTGTCTAACAACTTAATCCTGACACTAACACCAACCATGCATGAAGCTTGAACACTGTAAAAATTCCACACAGACAGCTAGTGAATGAGATTAAATGTATCACACACACACACACACACACACACACACACACACACACACACACACACACACACACACGCACACACACGCACACACACACACGCACACACACGCACACACACACCTGAATTATCAATTGAATAGTGCAATTAGCAGTGTTACAGTGTATGTGAGTGTCACATTTCAAAGAAAGAAACTGGTGTATATACCAAATGCAATAAATACAGTATGTACAATTTAGATAACATACAAACCCTAATATAAGGACATACTGTATATATGCTTTTGTTTGGGTCACTCAAGGTCAAAGTCACATTTATTGTCTCCATCAGATAAATGGAATAGTGCAAAAACATTACAATTAAAAAAAGGAAGAATAAAGATATTTTTATCATTTCTGAGAAGCAGACATATTGTTAGAATATTTCAGAAGCATGCAGCACATATTCTGAAACACCTGTAGTCTATAATTATCATTTCAGATCAAAGAAATATTGATATATGTTAAGATAACTTTAATGCTGACTCAACAACTCTGTACAGACACTTCTTTCTGATGCTGGAGCTGTGAACTAAGCAGTTCAGTTAATGTCACCTCGGTTATTATAATTATTAGTATTTCTCTTGTGCACTTTTGAGTATGTCTGCTCTATCACTTAGCAGGAATGACAATGCAGTCAGGCCAATAAAAAAAAAGGCAAACAGGGAGAACAAGAAACAGGAAGAGTCCTCCCCCCTCTGGGATGCCATGGACAATGCAGTTATTGCAACGGGACATAATGTCCGTGGTGTATACAAGGAACATATCTCCGGAGAAATTCATGCATATTAAAGACACAAGACACAACTTGTGAAAAGTAAATGGAAACAGCCCAGGAGGTGTAAAAACAAGAGCAGCTGACATACTATGATGTAAGGATATATGACAAAAAATGAGAAATTAGAAATGAAAGAATGAGAAAGCATGACTAAGAAGATGTATGCGTTTGTTGTGGTGACAATTTGATCAGTCAGAGGGATGAAGAACCATGACATTATCAACCGAATGAGCAATAAATAATGTTTTACTGCCCCACAAAACAACAACACTGTAAAATATCTACAGGAAATCATCATCAATGACTTAATAATTACCTCATCACATGTTGTGAACTCGTTAACCTGTACCTTGATTTGTACTGAGTTTTCACTGAAGTTTCCAGACACCCACAATACCAAGAAACCATCTACCTCCCACACACAACAATACCAGAAATCGGAATGAGATGGTACCACTTTCTAAACTGTAATTATTTGGCTTTATTAATTGTTAATAAATCTAAGTTAGCCTATAGGTTATGAGCCATTAATAAGAGCCTTTTTTTCATTGCCAGATTTTGTACAATCCTCCTCCAGCAGGACACTTGCCTTGACTTTGTAGCCGTAACTCATTAGGAAGATCCTACTTCCCTCCTAATAAGGGCTGCAGAGCATATGGACTAAAATCTGTTTAACAGTTTATTAACATGAACAACTACAGACTCGATGGGTTATTGTAGGATTGCTTTATTATTAACATTTAAGTTAACTTTTGCTGATGGCTTATTAGAAAGTAACAACCCTACCAACATGTATAATTGTGGACTTGATGTCCATTGGGGTGTCATGCTGGAGGAGGGTTTCCCACAATCTGGCAGCCCCAAACTTGCTTGTGGAATTATAACTAGTCTATGAAGCAGTAGTAATTTACACAATTTATAAACCATTAATAAACTCATTAATTACAGTAGCAATCAGATTTTAAACAGAAATGTTGTTGCAGTTCATACAAGTCACCAGCAGGAGGCTGATGAAAATAACATACTGACTGAAGTTCTCATTGAAACACCTCAGTGTGATGCTACTTTTCTATAGAAGTACAGTATGCGTCACTGTTTGTTTTCCTCTTTTCTCTCTCTCTCTCTCTCTCTCTCTCTCTCTCTCTCTCTCTCTCTCTCTCTCTCTCTCTCTCTCTCTCTCTCTCTCGCACACACACACACACACACACACACACACACACACACACACACACACACACACACACACACACACACACACACACACACACGCACACACAGTGAGTATAATGTATGAGCTTCTGCTAAGCCCAGCACAGAGTTTGCTGAAGCCTTTAGCAAAGTTTAACAGGACTGTCGGAGGCTTATCACTGAAACTGAGGTCACTGACAGCAAACAGTCTGCACTGATTTCCCTTTCACCTACTGACCATGAGAACAAAATAATAAAAATAATAAAAACATCACCAAGAAGGGTCAGATTGTTCTCTAATGGATCAGCTGACCTCGTCTAAAGGGTCATTTAGTGTGCAGAAATATGATAGGCAGTGGTCAATTTAAATGTGCCCAATTTCAGCAACTTTTTAATCTAAATTAGCTGAAAATGTATTTATTTTCCACAAAACCCTTTTTATTATTACTTAAACATGAAGTTATGTCTTTCTGCAATTTACTTTGTTGTGGTTTCAATGATTTCTCAGTGTCTTTTAAATGTTTTATTGCATTTTTATGCCTATATATCTACCTATCTATATATATAGATATATATATCTTAAATATTGTTTGTATCACCACATTAGCTTGAAAAGCATCCCAAACATATCTTTTAGTATATAATTTAACTCTAAAACCTCATCTCTTTGATTGCTGCTGCCCCCTACTGGATACAAATGTTGATACAGAAATACATACAGAAATATCCTACTGTACACGAGCCATACCACACTAAATAACAATTAATACGTCAATTGCATGCCCCCCCCCCCTTTGCATAGTTTATATATATATTATATGTGTTGTTTTATATTACTGTGACAGAGACCACGAAAAAATAAAATCAATATTATCATGACAGAATTGTGACAGGTGTTTAGTGTGGTGACATGTATCAATATTTAATTAGATATTTCGTCAGAAACAGAACACGCTTTATTTCCAGCAGATATTAAATATAAAAACATTTCCTTGTGAATAAGAAAAAGGCGTGAAATGTTTCGTCATCACCACGTGCTTGATAATGTGTGTTTCAAGGTATTTGAATTAAACGTAACATAAATAGAAGAGGTGGACAGTTATTTTTAGCTGTTACTTCTTTATATGTTCAAAAACAACACCGCGTGGACATTTGATAAATTATGGTTTGAGTCGTTTTGACACGTGCGGATACAACAGGGTACAGGAGCCTCGCGGAGCCGCGTGACTACTACGCGTCAGAGAAACGTCATCAACAGTCAGAGAGACACAAGACGCAAAGAGATCTCACTGCGACTTTAAATTACACTGTACAAACTTAATCAGACTCTGCTCTCATCACACACCTACCTATAGGTTCTTTACTCTCAGTGACCCAGCCAAACCTTCCCTTCATGGACCAGTACACCATATATCTGTAGTCCTCTAACTTTTTCATGTCAAGGACCCCAAAACTGATACAAATTGGACTACAGACCCCCACCTGATATGCTTTTTGTATGTGTATGAAACCCACTGTCATACATTCTGCCACTGTGTTATTAATGGATGGAATTATAGTGAAAATAAATGGTTCCCCTTTTCCTTAACTATTTAACTATCTTAACTAATTATTAACTTTATTATATTTATGTTGTGTGTTCTGGTATTAACACTTTAAGTCTCACTATGAATGAGAAGTGAATAAGAAACCTCTGACCACTGGTTCCCACCTGCATCAACAGGTTACAACTGTTGGCAGTCAGTGTGGAGAGAAAACAGTAATATGTATATTCATTCATGTGAAAAAATAGTGTCTCCACATTTTGAGGTATTTCATTAAGTTGTTAAAGGAAAAAAAAGTTTATAAAAAATATATAAATGATATCATAAGCTAACGTTCAATATTAAGACATCAATGGATGCAATTATAAAAGAAATGTCATCTTTTCAAACACACCTGTGGGAATCAAACATGTGAATCTTGCAAGAAGAGCCTCAAAATTACAGATTTTAAGACTGTCTAAGGACCACACCCTTTAATGATGATCATTATATACAACCACAGCCAAAAAAAAAAAAAACACAGTACAATTCCCGATTAGTCATTTAATTATGATAGGGTCTACTTGACCTGTACAGTAAAAAAACAAATGCTGGAACACATTTCCACACTTGATCCCAATTCATGGGACATTTTGGCTTATTGATCTTCCAATAAAAAACAAAAACAAAACATGATTTAGCAGCCAAATCCTAATTTCCTTTTTACCTAATATGTGCAGTCTTCTAAACTAGCAAGCAAACAACAGGACAAGGAGAGAGATTTATATTCATTATTAGTGAAATGGAGCAGCACTGGACTACAGGACAGCTCCACAGTATCTGAACTGTTGGTTGCTCTTGATTAATGGGTGAATATGTCCCTAAAAGACTCAGGGGTGTCAGTGCTGAAAAACCAAACATGAAGCCATGAATTCAGAGGAGTGAACGCTATGACTACAAAAATACCCTATCTGAACGAGGAATGCGCATGCGCGAGGATCAACGCCCCTCTTTCCAGACCGGAAGGTGGAGCAGAGTTTTGACTACATAGTAACCCATCTGTCCCGCACAGAGCAGCTCTGGAGTGGCTGCTGTCTACTATCGGCGGAGGACGTTCCCCTGGTTAAACTTCAACTGAAGAGGTCATATTCATCACTTTCATGCTGCCTTCAGCCTGCAGCATCCTTACAGGAAGGTAAGAGTCTGTCTTTAATAGCATCTTTATGTTAGCTTACATCCTGAAGTGTAACCTCTACTGTCACAGCGAGGTGGGTTTCCTCTGATACTGGCTAGTACCTGCTGTGTAACCCCACCTGAAAATCATTGTTTAAACCATATTTCAACCATATTTAAGTCACCGTAAGTCCTCTGTTATTATGGTGTTAGCTAGCTAACACTTAAGGAGGAAACGGGAAGCTCTTTAGTGTCTGTGCGTCAGAGAGGAGATTCAACAGGGATGAGTCGAGTGTGAGTTACAGCAATAAAAAAAAACCTTATTTAAGTTATGTAAAGAAGCTAAAGCTAAAAACACGACAATATGTTTGTTAAAAGGCGCCTGAGTCTGTTACATCATCTCTGGCGACAGTTAATATTCAAATTAGTCAAGTTTACACCAAGGGTCCGTATAAAAAAAGATACAATTTAAACATCAAGAAAAACCCCAAAAACATGAGTGAATATAACCTAAAACACACGCAGGAGACTTAAAAGGTGAACATAGTCAGCTTTTTATTAGTTAATTCAAGTTTACACCAAGGGTCCATATAAAAAAGATACAATTTAAACTTGAAGGAAAAACCCCAAAACATAAGTGAATATATCCTAAAACACACACAGGAGCCTTAATAGCTCACCAGTGTCAGCTACTTATTAGTCAATTTAAGTTTCCACCTAGGGTCCATATAAAAAAGATACAATGTAAACATCAAGACCCCCCCCCCAAAAAAAAAAACATAAGTAAATATAACATACACACAATAGCTTTAAAAGGTCAACAGTGTCCGGTTCTTGTTGGCCATTTGACTAGTTACACATTTGTATGGAGATTTGCATCATTAAAAGATAAAAGCATCTGGGTGCAGCGTTATTACACAATCCTGTGACCCTAAGTCACACAAGGACAAATAAAAGTTATGTTTAATGAATCTACCACAAATAATATTCCAGTATATGAGCTGTAGTGGGTTTCTGAGTCTCTGCTAAATATAATACAGCTGTCAGATCTATTGAGTTAATGAGGCAAAATGTACTTTACAGTGACTGCAATTAAGAAAAAAAGAATTTGCATATGTATTTGTTTTTTGATTCCATAGATATTGAAACATAAAGGCAGGTATTTGCAGGACTTTTGAGAGAAAGGTTCTCATGTAATAGAAGGTGTGTGTCCTCTGCTGGCTGTACAAACAAACCTTTTCACCATGTAATCTTTTACAGCATACTTTCTCCCAGCGTTAGAGTACATTTAGTGGAACTTATGGAGCTGTATAAACTGGCCAAAGCCCAACAATGTGGCAAAAATCTGATATTACATGTATTCAAAAGGTAGCAGCAGAGCCTCTTATCTGCACAAAAATGAACAAACACACACACACACACGCCTGCCATCTATCATCATTCTTGCCAAAAAATACCCCTCCAAAAACCAGTTTGACTTGGAATAATATGCGTCTTGTCTCCTCTTGTCTTCCTGAGCAGAAAGAGGAAGCGCAGACAGATTAGAAGTCGGAGCTGTTTTGAAAGGAGTGGAGATTCATTGGACTGAAGAATGACACAGACGACACAGAGAGAGAGATAATCAAAACGTCTGACTCAATATGTCCGCTCTCCCTGCCTCTGATGTGAGGCAAGAAGAGGAAGAAGGAGCAGCTGCGGCAGCACCGGAGCAGGCAGACACGCAGCTGATGTACAAGATAGAGCGTCCGGTTTACGATGAAGCCTTCATCCGATCGCAGCTGCTCCACCGCAAGGAGAGCTCCATCACCTTCAGACAGAGGCTGGCACAGAAATTCAGGTGAGAGTAGAGGAGAGAAGCAGCTCCTGTGCATTAAATCATTAAATCTGTGTAGGTCAGGGATGTCCAGACTATTCCATAAAGGGTTCATCATGTGGCTGCAGGTTTTTATTCCAACCAAGCAGTAGCACACCAGGCTTGACTCTTTAATCAACTGATCTCAGTCTTCAGACAGTTGATTGGTCGAATTGTGTCCTCTTGATTGGTTGGAGCTAAAACCTGCAGACACACGACCCTTTGTAGCACAGTTAATGAGTTTATAATTCTAGCTTGCCTTCAGGGAAATAGTCCTAGATATTCATGACTACTTTTATACACTATTAATTAATAAAAGGAAGGATAAATTAATGGACACAGTTACTAAAGAGTAGTTGCAGTCCTAATGCATGCATGAAAAAATCTTTATATCATGGCTGTCTCAGGCCATTAATTAATCTATATTAATCTATTTAGTTGTTTTGTCCTTGGATGTGCTATTAGGGGAAATGTAATTTAGTTTTCTTTATGTATGCAAGTGCGTAAGGAATGACAAAGACAATCTCGTTAATTCCAAAACATCTGAACTGGCTCAGATTTCATACAGTTTAATGTAGTTCAAAGTGCTTCACAGTTGATAATAAAACAGAACAAGTGACAACATAAAGAAAAGGAATAAAATCAAAGACCAAATTAAAAAGAAAAACCAATGCACGCAAGAGAAAATAAGGATGATAAAAATGTTAAGAATAATAAAATAAAATAAGACAAATAAGAGGAAAAAAATAAGAGAAAGTTCATTGAAAGTTAGAGTAAAGAAACTGGGTTAAAAATAGATCAAAAATACCAAAAAGTAAAATGAAATAAAAGCGCTAAAGTTTAATAACAGTTAAACTAAAGCTAGAAACCTGAATGAAATCGACAAGAAGATAAAACTTATAGAATGCTAAAAATAATAATAATAACAATAAAATAACAAAATAAAGTAGAAAAAAAGACTATAAACTGTTGTGAAGAAACCTCCACTTTTTGACTAACATGAATATTAACTATTAACAATGAAGGTGAAACTCCTTATTTGGAGTGAAGCTGCTTTGAATAAACCTGTTTTAAACATTCAACCCTCTAATAGCTTTTCATAAGATAAGATAACATGTATTTTTCCATCCTCTGGCTCTAGTGTGAATTTGAACAGCCGGTGAGAAAGCTGGCTTTATGTTCATATGTAAAATAACACCATGACTGATGAGGTTAAAGTGCAGACAGTAAGAAATACATATAACCTTTTAATATTATTAGAATTCCTTCTAGAAATTAAATGAGATGAATTTGGTCTACTTCAATTTTCCAACCACACACTTCTATACATCAAAGGTATTATATTATCCTCACACACCAAAGTATACACACAGACAGTCTCTTTTATTGCAGGTGTGTGCAGATAATTAATTCATATTTCCCTCCCAATATACAAACAGACAAAAACGATCTCAAGTAGTCTCCCTGTGCATGATGTGAAAATGATCTAATGCAGTGGTCACCAACCCTGTTCCTGGAGAGCTACTGTCCTACATGTTTTAGGTACCTCCCCACTCTAATTCTAATAATTAACTTGTTATCAAGCAACTGAAGCTAGTTAGGGCTTGATAATGAGTTAATAATTACACTCAGGTGTGTTAGAGTGGAGAGATACCCTTAAAACCTGCAGGGTAGTAGCTCTCCAGGTACAGGGTTGGTGACCACTGCTCTATAACATGAAGACTACTTTCAAGTAATGAAATGCTGCCTGTTTTTAAACAGTAGTAAAACATTTGTTAGAAAATGAGAAAAGTCATCAAAAAGTAATCAAATATAATAAGTTACATTACTTTGATTAAGTAATTGAAATTAATAATTAAGGGATTTGTACGTAAGGAGGAAGACCTTAAAGTCAGAGCCTCTCAGTGTTCTTTTTTTTTTTCCAGTAAAAAGTGTATTACGGTAATCGAGTCGGTTTGAGATAAAGGCATGAATCAGTGTTGTGGTATAAGAATTGTCGCACTTTAGCTTTATGTTTCTAAGGTGAAAAAACAATGTTTTCATCACCTTGTTAATGTGAGACCTGAAGCTTAAATCTGAATCTAAGATAAGACCAAGACGTGTGACTTCAGACTGAATCACTGTCATTGAGTCATATAATGATAGTACATGGTAGTAAAAAATAACCTGCATGTCCGACATTGACGTGATTAATCCGTTTTATAGTTATATTTTTTTTAACCTTCCTTCTTAGACGTGGTGACAGTTTTTGGAAGGATGTTAGAATAAAGAAATACTGCATGTCTTATCAGCGCTTACCCGTAAGGATGTGCCAACTTTATGTGTTAACAGGTGATTAGGAGTCAGGTGTGTCATATCAAAGTTCATCTGATCAGAAGCATCTCTTTTGTGTCCATGGATTATAGCTGAAAGCCAAAATGGAACCACATACTAGAAAAATGTTTGAAATTTTGTCTCATTTTCTTAGGTGTTCAGCCAAGGCGGCGGTTCTGAGCTTCCTGCCTATTCTCACGTGGTTGCCGGCGTATCCGGTCAAGCAGTACCTGTTTCAAGATGTGGTCTCAGGTCTCAGCACAGGAGTCGTGCAGCTCCCTCAAGGTCAGCACCCCCACTATCCCAGCAGCAGCAGCAGCAGTGCCGCTGGGTTTATACAGTAGCCACAGGCTAAGTTGTTCATCTGGAGTGACATAAGGGTTAAACAGTGTGAATAGCCAGCTGCCAGCTCCCGTGGGGCTGCTTTCCACTTCACACTGTCTTTGTTATGGTATCTCTATAAGCTCTGATGCAATCATTTGGCTTCTCTGACTGTTTGGTTTATTTGCACCTCTCCCTCTCTCCCTGCCTTCTGGCCCGCAGGTCTAGCCTACGCTATGCTGGCTGCCGTGCCTCCAGTTTATGGTCTGTACTCCTCGTTCTACCCCGTCCTGCTCTACACCTTCTTTGGCACATCCAGACACATATCCGTAGGTGAGAATAAACTTAGAGCTCCTTGTTCTCATTGCGGAAAATACGGATGGAATTGCAGAATTTTATAATAAAAATGGAATCAACTGTAAAATGCTGTATGTCGCGCAATTAGACAAAATGTTGATGCAGTTTATAAAAATCTGGGTTTTCCTGACTGTTATAAAACTTAAATGCAACACCTAAACGAAATGAAGAGAAGGGAACTAGGGTGAACGTCTCCACAGTGGCAAATTCCTGTGGACTTCTCTGTTGGCAGAGACAGCAGTGAACTCCCAAAGCAGCAGCAGAGAGAGAGGACAGAGGACAGAAAAGGACTGACAGTGACTGATGTCTGTGTTCTTCATTCTTCGTTCATATAGTGACTTTACTGTTGCTGCTCTGGAAACAATATTCAGTTATATTGAAAATATAAATCAACTGTAATCCTGTTCTGGATTCTGAATTCTTTTTTAAAATGATAAAAAAAAAGCCCCAAAAAACTATTATTTGATAATGAAAAAGAACCAGTGAGGGTACTGAAAAAGACCTGGATTGATAAGACTGTAGTAATGCATAGTCTAGTATACTTGTATAGTAATGTAACACAAAGTCCTTTACATACTAAGAAACAAAACATAACATTACACCCCCTCCCCTTCCCATCCCCCACCCTCACCACGATCTACGCACAAACAAAAAATGACTCGGAAAACCGGAACTCTAAATCAGAATTCAGAAAAAAGTAAATGGAAAACGGAATCTGAGGAAAAGTAAACGAAATCTGGAAAAAATCAAAACATGTTTCATTGGGTCTTAAATTGTAGTCATCCACCACATGATTACTCTTTCTGATTACAAAAAATGTGCTTGAATCAAAAAACACAGAATTCAGAAAAAAGAAAACGGAAAACAGAATCTGGGAAAAAGTAAACGGAAGCTGGAAAAAATGTAAACGTGTCATTGGGCCTTAAACCAGCAGCAAATTGGCATTTTAAGACTTAAAAAAAAAAAAGAAAAAAGTTTGACTTCTTCAAGCTCATGTCTAACTACTCTTTTGAATCACTTTCTTTATTTCCATTTACAACTTAAGTTATATACATTCATTTCATTTTATGTATGATTACATTTTGAATACTTTCTTATTGAATTGTTGAAATTTTAGTCTTCCACCACATGATTACACACTCTTTCTGATGACAAAAATGTGCTTCAAATAGAAAATGGAAAATAGACTTTGGGAAAACATTAAAACAGCTATCATAGAGACCTGAAATGTTTCAAGAAAGGGGTTCCTAAAATCCAGCAGGGATTTAGACACAGATAAACACTAGCAAACTTTAGCAGAATACTTCGTAGTTTCCTCGATCACACGTTTGTTGGTAATTAATGTATGAAGACTACTTTTCTGTAAGTCAGCACTGACCTTTTCACACAGCCAGGATGCTCCCCACAGTCAGCGCCAAGCACACTGAGTTCAAACTGCCAACTGTCTCTGTCACTCACACGCACAGGCACACACACAGACATGCACACACACACAGTCTCGCTGTCCTCTCAATTAACTTTCTAATGCTTCCCAAATCAGATAGTGAGATGAAAGATGTAAGATTTTAGATAGCACGTGCAGGAAATGTTTACTCTCATGTGATAACTGCTGATATCAGCTGACGTCAGTAGCGACCACCCCAATCACCCCCTGTCCTCACCCCTCCAGCTCCAAGTCAACTCATATATCAGTGGTAACCTTTTGAGTGTAACGTGTACGATAAACCAAGACTGCTCAACCTTTTTAAAACAAAAGAGCTGATGTGAAGTGAAGAACAGGAAGGAGTTGGCTTCCCCCTTTTGCCAAAAAATGAGCTTGATTGTAAGTTAGTGTGAAAATGATGATCCCTTAACTCCCCCTCGCTCTCTGAGCGACCCAGAGTAACTGAGTAACTGGGCTGCGGTTCAAGATTGGGCAAGACTGACCTTTTCACTTTAATGGTGCACACACACACACACACACACACACACACACACACACACACACACACACACACACTCTCTCTAAAGTGCACGATTCCACAGTTACGCCGGACATCACCATCCCATTCAGCTGGAAGTCAGCTGGGCTGAGGTGAAGTTCCTCCATGATTCAGACATAATGATGTTTGAAGAAGGATGGTGGTGTTTGGTTTGGTGTTGCTCCGTTGCATTTTTCTGTAGTGAAGGACAGCACTGATAAGAGAGTGTGTGTCTGTGTGACTGATCAAGATTAGACATCTGGAATAATGTTTCAATGCAAAGCCAAGCTTCATCTCCCTGCCCTGTATATCCTATAGATTGAAATCTAGCTGTGCTTTAATAACAAGGTGTGCTAGGTTTGTTAGAAGACAAAAAATAGACAAAATAGGTTAAAAATATATTAGTTGAAGAGCAAAAAGTGATATTTAACAGAATTTTTGTTAATGTGTAAAATATATTCATTGAAAAGAATCTGATATCACTAGTAATGAGTTTGCACTAAAATACTGAGCACAGTTTTAAATATAAAATGCAGGAATTTTACAAAATTTGGTTGTAAATTTCAGTGTATTCCTATTTCCACTTAACTTTACAGACCTGTATATCATGTGTATATTTATGTATATATTTTTTCAGAATTGTAATGTATGTGTTTGTAATCAAGTCACCATATTTACCATTCATAATCAGTATATAAACTTTTAATACATGGTTAATAATAAACTGTAATGTAGTCGTTAGCAAATGGAAGTGTTAGAACTATAAATCCCTAACCATAACCCTCCTGTGAGCCTCCTTACTGCTACTACTATTATTGCTACTACTAATAATACTACTACTTATAATAAGCGTTATGTATAGAGCACCTTTAAAACAATGGATGTAGCTCAAATTGCTTTACAGTGAAAAGAAATACAATACAATAAAACAAGAGCAAATAATCAAATAAAAGTAGACATTTGGTAAAAAATGAATTAAAATGACACTATTTAAAAGCCAGATTAAATAAAAAGTATTTCCGTTTTGTCCTCATTTAGTTTCAGGAAGTTGTTACTCATCCATTTTGGGATAATGAGGCACGAGTGAAATGTACATCTGCGTGTCATCTGCGTAACTGATTATAATGATTGTCAATATAGTAAAACACAGTTGTAATACTATAATGTCTTCATCAGGGAATTTTCAATTGCTAAAATATAATGATTATAACTTAATCGATCTTTCCATAAATATTAGGACAAAAGTTTTTTAAAAGCAGTAAAGATGATGCATTATGCTGTTTGGGGCATATTTAATAGATTTTAGGATGTCTGAGCGAACCCTTCCCATCCTATAAAACCTTATGGTCTGCAATGATACTCATGCTAAAAAGCACTACCGACACTAACTGCTTAGTTCCTGTTCTTTCTCTCTCACATGATGGGATATAATTTGGTTCCATCTTTTTGTCCATCAACCATTGACAATATTTCAAGGAAAGCGATTCCTCATGTTATTCACTTTGTTCATACTGTTCTAAATTGGCTGGTCTTTAAGTGACTCAGTGTACTTTTAGCTCTCCATGGTCAGCACCAAGAATGCTACAATGATCTCAAACTGCCAGCCGTCTGTCCAACTCCACTTAATTAACAATCTCAAGAAGTTACACAGTGATCCAGATTAAGAGATGTTTTTGAACAGTAGGACTGTTAAACTTAAATGACCTCCCCTCCCTTCTCCATCTCACCCATCCAGGTCCTTCCTTTCCAAGAAAGGGCTCCAAATAATTGCATATGTCAGCTGCAACCTTTGAGTCAGTCTGACAAAGGGGTACTGCTCAATCTTTTTAAACAAAAGAGTTGATCTTATTTGAACAACAGGAAGGACCAATATATTGTCTGATAGTGTGTTGCCACGGAGATCCCTGAACTTCTGGCAGAAAGCGAGAGGGAATAATTGGGCGGCTTCAAGATTGGGCGAGATTGCCTTAAAGGGATACTTGATATGACATGATAGGGTGTAGTCACTATAGAATGCAGCATCAGGAAGTGACACATTTATGCAAGACAGCTATTGTGGTTTCTAGCTAGCCAAGATACTAATATGAAACCACTATGAACAGTGAAGTTTAACAGTTTATGTGCGTGTTATCTGCAGGCACCTTCGCAGTAATAAGTCTGATGATAGGGGGCGTCGCGGTGAGGGAAGCCCCGGACTCGATGTTCTTGCTCCCCGCCAACGGCTCTAACGTGTCTACCATCCTGGACGTGGAGGCACGTGACGCTAGGAGGGTCCAGGTGGCCGTGGTGCTCACAACCCTGGTGGGAATCATCCAGGTGAGCCTCCACGACACTCAACCAACCACACGCTCAACCAAAGTAGCTGGATGTAGCTGTTGAGCTCCAAAAAGTCCCACAGAGGAGATCATCACAGTAAAGTGATACACCTCGGGCCTCGTTCTGGTTATTTTCTCACGCTCAGAGAACCTCTGTTTACCCAGAGCAGCAGGACTTCAATCTCTGTTATTGTATCCTTACATCTTCTTATTTCTCGCTTTTCCTTTTTAGTTCATATTTGGTCTTCTCAGGTTCGGCTTTGTGGCGATCTACCTCACAGAGCCCCTGGTGCGAGGCTTCACCACAGCAGCGGCCGTGCACGTCGTCGTCTCGCAGCTAAAATACCTGCTGGGTGTTAAAACACAGCGTTTCAGTGGGCCTCTCTCCGCCATATACGTGAGTTTTAATACCGTTTTTTTGTGTTTGCAGTTCAGTATCGAGTTGTAGGTCTGGGTTTTTTAAGCATATAAACACTGTCTGACCTCTCTCGTCTCAAGAGCGTCAACGCGGTATTCAGTGACATCACCAGCACCAACATCACCACCCTCATCCTGGGCCTGGTGTGTCTCGTCTTTCTGTACATCATCAAAGACCTCAACGAGCGCTTCAAGAAGAAACTGCCCATCCCGATTCCCGGAGAGATTATCGTGGTCATCGTTTCGACGGGCGTCTCGTACGGCTTGTCGCTATCGGACAGCTACAGCGTGGATGTGGTCGGGAAGATACCAACAGGGTACGTTGGGACGTTGTTATTTTGTTACTGGGATTTCTGGAATATAAAGAGGTTACGAGAAGGGTTTTACAAAGAGGAAGCACTGATGTACTTTGCAACTTTTTTTTACTGTATTAGTTTAGTGGTTCCAGACTCTTTTGTCCCAACATCAGTAACAACTCAGAATAATTCCGAGCTTAAAAAATATTGATGCTCCAGGTTGAATGTTTTTCTTGTTTTTTTTACTGTGTTCTCAGGCTTCTCCCTCCTTCTGTGCCAGAGTTCTCTTTATTACCAAATTTGATCACAGACTCCTTCACTGTAGCCATTGTCGGATTCTCGATGGGCATGTCTCTGGCCAAAACTTTTGCCCTGAAGCACAACTACAGCGTGGACGGCAACCAGGTGAGTCAGGATATCTGGAGGAGTAGCAGAGCGGAAACTGAGAACGTTGAACTCAGATTATCGGTGTCAGATTTTCCAGTAAAATGATTCTTTTATTTTCTGTAATCGAGCTGGAGGATTAGACAAACATGATTTCCTCTGCTTGATTACTCCTGTTGATACATTTATCAATGCACACTCATTTCTACACTTCAAATCTAATGTAGACTGGCGTAATCATGGTAATGTGATTCTAAATTACACACAAACCAACTCCATTGTCAACCATGTAATAATAATGGATAGATTATTAACTAATCTTAATGAAAAGGCAGAGTGAAAGCCTTCCATTAATGCCACTATTTGTTAGTAATACACCATAAGCACCTGTGGCTCAATGAAATTCACATTTTAATAAGTAAGTAAGCATTAATACTCAATTGTTCAAATTAAATAGTTTGGTTTATCAGGCTTTCTGTTTATAACTGTGGTGTTTCTGGTTCTCAGAGTTTGACGTAGCACAGAACATTTATAGGGTAACAACGCACACATTTACTGAAGAACCTGTTCTATGCATGGTTTGAATAATGAGGCACCAGGAGAAAACCTGAACTGAAAGTCTATAGGTCTAAATAAGTCCACTGCTGACTATTTGATGATTAAAAGTTAGACACATGGAGCGCTTTGATAGCCAAGGGGTTACAGTGCATTCCACATAATGGCAGCGTCCCTGGTTCGACTCCAGCAAGGGACCTTTGCTGCATGTCATTTCTCTCTCTTCCTCTCCTTGTTTCCTGTTGGCTTTTATGCCATGTACTGACAAATACAGGCGAAAAAATTCCCAAATATAAACCTTTGCACTGTGAGGAAAACACTGCCGTATTATTATGTCTACTTGAGTAGCTTCCGTCTTCCCTGACAAAGATACAGCTGAAAAAGTATTTTATCACTAAAACAGTCAAAATAAGTAAGTAATGCTTTCAAAATAAAGGTCAGGAGTACATGAGTAATCTGACCTGCTGCACATGTAAGTAGATTTACAGCAGGGATGTCCAAACTATTCCATAAAGGGTCATGTGGCTGCAGGTTTTCATTCCAACCAAGCAGGAGCACACCAGGCTCGACTCATTTAATCAACTGATCTCAGTCTTCAGTCTTCAGGCACACGGCCCTTTATGGAATAGTTTGGACATGCCTGATTTACAGTAACCAGGTTACCGCCATTGCATGTAAAGGGAGTTCTCTGGTTACCCCCTGTAGTAACCTGGTTGCTGGAGTGCATCTAAAGCGAATACCGAGCGTGTTGTTTGATCTGGGACACAGTGGAAGCAGCTGACCTTGACGTATCTCGGCATTCGGTTTGTTTCGGTTCACGGCGTCCGACGAGAAGCAAACTGGAGCATGTAAACACGGGTCACGCGTAGATTTAAAAAGCAGGGTTGAAAGCAGGGGCAGTGTGTATGTCACAGTATCTGATAAGGTATAGAAAATCACATGTTGATGTGTGACACACTGGTCTGCCCACATGTGTCTCCTTTCACCCACAAACTGTAGGGTTTTGGGTTCATTTCCTGTAGTTGTTTAAGACCATTTTTTGCTGCCTAACAAGCTCAGATTCACATTTTTATTCCTCAAAGTTGATTTGAAACTTTTCGAGATCGAACTTCCTTTGTGTCGATGTGCTTTCAGGAGCTGATCGCCCTCGGCCTGTGCAATTTCATCAGCTCTTTCTTCAAAACGTTCGCCATCACCTGCTCCATGTCGAGGAGCCTGGTGCAAGAGAGCACTGGAGGGAAAACACAGGTAATACACACACGAACACACACACACACATATATATATTTCCACTACAGCTACACCCACACTATCTGACTTGATTAAATCGGTGTTGTAAAACCATAAAGATAATGATACAGTGATTGTTCTCTGTGTGTGTGTGTGTGTGTGTGTGTGTGTGTGTGTGTGTGTGTGTGTGTGTGTGTGTTCAGATTGCAGGACTGCTGGCGTCTCTGGTGGTGCTGCTGGTGGTGGTGGCCATCGGGTTTGTCTTCCAGCCGCTCCCTCAGGTGGGTACATGCACATTTATCATCTCTTCAATTTGTAGGAACAAACAGCGGCG
The DNA here is from genome assembly GCF_963691925.1 of Scomber scombrus. Lineage (NCBI taxonomy): Eukaryota > Metazoa > Chordata > Actinopteri > Scombriformes > Scombridae > Scomber > Scomber scombrus. Next base: position 4,636,780 of record NC_084991.1, read on the forward strand.
GACAGCTCCACCGACACACTAATCAGTCCAATGTTTTATTACTTAATGCGTCACGTTACACCCAATGAGGCAGTGTATTGTTGTATTGTTATTGTCTCTTCTCGTTCTGTTTCTCAGACTGCGCTGGCAGCCATCATCATGGTCAACCTGCTGGGGATGTTTAAACAGTTCAGAGACATACCTACTCTGTGGAGGACCAGCAAGATCGAACTGGTCAGTCCATCATATCAAACACATGACATTTTTGACTTTTTGGCTGTCTTCAACAACAGCCTGATAACATTACACAGGTTAAGCAGCCTCATGGTATTTCAGAGCTCATTTCTTTACCGTCTGTGTGATCTTCTTTGTATTCTTCTCCTAAATATATATATCTATATATATAGATATATATATGAACAAGTCAATTCTCTGTGACACTGGTAGCCTGGTGTGATATGTGCTTCTGTGCAAGTGTTCGTTCACAAAAATGTTACAGAAGAGTGGAAGCTTCTTCATCAGCAGGCACATTTAACAGCGTCAGTAGTCGTATTAGAGGAGCTGAAACAGAAAGAATCCAGCTGTCAACGATGTGTGGTCAGAGCAGCGCTGCGACAAAAATAGAGAGTGAACACTTTTACGCTAAAAAAGACATCTTTGAAGTGGTCAAGATGTGACATTAGAGGAGAGCTGTAGCTGTGACTACAGTAGGTGATGTTACACTGTCAGCTGCAACACATCATACTAGATAGAGAACTCCTCAGGCACAACTATGTACAACTAATACTGACATGTAGGAGCTTTAATTTAATTGTCATTTCTGTATTTACATTTTAAATTCTGGTAAGTGTTAACGCAGTATGATTTCTGCTCAGATTCATGTTTTTTTTGCCCTGAGAAAGTATTTTCATGACTTGTGTGAGATACACATGAATTTCATTTGCACCTCCATAGAAAATTCTAACCATTAGAAATTTGATGAATGCCACAAATTCTCTTAAATCACTCGTAATGTGCAGCTTAGTCTGTTTGAAGGAGTGCTTCTTGTAAGGGGCCCACTGATAGATCCTATTATGTTCCAACATCTCTGGTCTACTTCAAGATTGGCAGAAATAGTCACAGGTTTATTTTGTGTTGAGTAACTTTACAACACAAACAGGAAAATCTGACCTTTTGTGTTTCCTAGGCTGCGTGCCTCTATCTGCATCTGTTGTGTTGTACTTGAACTCTTTTTGTACGTGTGTGTGTGTGAAACAGTTCGATTGTGACGCAAAACAAACATTAGAAGGAATCTGATGGTACATTTAATCTAATCATTGTTCTGTTCCCCATCGCTCAATTTAGACCCAACAACACAGTTTACCTTGGATTGAGAACCACGTAAATTTAAACAGTCTGTGATTAAAATGTGTTTTTACCGAAGGTGATGAGAGACAGCTTCCGCCACACGCTTGTGATATTGTCAGTGTGTGTTTGTTTTTTCCCTATCAGATAAAATAAGAGGATGAAGCTGTGTGTGTTCTCCATCGGATGTAGTCGTCCGTATCAACATATTTGTGTTTCTTCTCTTTTCTCCCTCAGGCCATCTGGCTGGTAGCTTTCATAGCGTCGGTGCTGTTGGGGCTGGATTACGGCCTGCTGGTGGCCGTCACATTCGCCATACTGACAGTCATCTACAGAACACAGAGGTTGGTTTCCAGCCTGAGTGTGTGTTTTATTGACCAGAATAAAAGTAAAAAGTATTCGACTCATTCTGAATCTTTTCTCTCCGTCTCGCAGCCCTAAAAGCTCCGTCCTGGGCTATGTTCCCGGCACGGGTATGTACTGCGATGTGGACGAGTACGAAGAGGTGAGTCTGAGAGGAGAGAAAACACTGGAGGATAAACTCGGGGTATATATTTCCCACCGAGAGCTGTCGGACTGAACGCTGTTGCATGTCTGTGATTTGTTTTGTTCCCAGGCGGTTGAATGTGAGAGGATTAAGATTTTCCACTCCAACTCTTCAATCTACTTTGCTAACAGTGACCTCTATGTGAACGCCCTCAAGGAGAAGGTAATCCTGCCCACTGTGTGTGTGTGTGTGTGTGTGTATGTAGACGGAGATAATTAGAAACACTTGGTCACTAATTTACATAGGTCAGTTGAGAATAAACAAACGTCATAACTGTTACACAGATATAAAATTCTCAATTTGTATGTTGAAACGATTTAAAGGCAGATGAACTGTTATAGATATAAATCACACATCAAGTGTTCTTCACAATGTTTTCCAGCAGAGTCGCAGTTTTTTGTGGTTTGTAATTATAAATGTCAACTGAAGTGACTTGTGACTTATGTGACATCAATTGAAGAAAAAAAAGTGTGAAATTAGGCTTATTGTGAAATGCTTATGATGACTTATGCATGTGGTATTTCCCAGGCACATGAAGAAATGCTTTACATTTCTAAAATCTGATCAAGTTTTTTGGAGTAGCAGCAGTAAAAATGTGTAATAGTGATTCTGTTTAAGATTAATAGAATAATAAAGAAGAATGTGAATTTTAACCTTGATCTATAGGTGTGACACACTGTAAAAGGAGTCAAGATAACCCATGCACAGACTGAACAGCAGACTTACAGTGATTATGCATTACTGTGTAAAGATTTTAGGCACTACAAATGAAGTGCGAAAGCTTTCTGAACATCTGTAGAGCCTAAAACCTTTGCACCGATACATACAGAACAGTACCAGAGTTGACATTATGAGTTTTAATCATTTGTAAATGATAAGTCACATGATTGACCCTAAGACTAGACTACGGGGTCTTTTCAAGAATAATTCTGGATTGAAATACAGCAAAAATGTGGCAATAGAAAGACAGATTAGGTTCAATTTGGAAGCCTAGATAGATTGATATTTTATTGATCCTTCACAGGAAGTTACATGGTTACAGCAGCTACATCCACGGTCAAGCCAGTCACACGTAACATAATACACATTTCTAACTATCCACAGCAAAACCTGTAAGTGAGGGAGAAAGGAAGTGTAGCTCTGGTGTTTTTTAGCTGTATTTTAGGAGCTTCCTCTGACGTGTCCACTTCTTTACAGACGGGTGTAAACCCCGAACGCTTACAGGCTTCCCGCAAAGCCCGGAAAAAACAGAAGCAGAAGGAAAACGGCAGTCAGAAGTCTCCACCGAAGATCCGTATTGATGTGAGTGTGCTATCACCCTGTATTGCCTATTCTGACCTTATCCTCCTCCTGGTGGCTTGTTGCACGCTTGTCAGCTTTTGTTGACAGTGTAAACATACAGCATGCTCCATGTGTGCGTCACTCATGTAGAGGATTGTGTAAAAGCTGGCGGGATAGAGAAATGTTATTGAGTATGTCGACGTCACTCAGACTAAATTGTGCAACTCAATCAATGAGAGGTCACTGATTGAGAGAATTGGTGTATGCATTAGAGAAATTTACAAGACTCAAATCCATGATTACTATTCTTCATATGTAGTGTTTATGAAGTGAAAAAAATCATTTTAATTTTTTAGATGTTTGCTAAATATAAATGCACAAAGTTTACATTTATTTGAAGCCTCTATGTTGAATTTGTTCTGATTATGGCGCCCCCCAATGGTAGTATAAAGAAATACACCATAATTGACACATGTTTTAAGTAATGTGCTGTCAATAAATTCTGTTTGATTGGTTTCAGGGCATGAAGGAGGGTGTGACTCATGAGGTTTTGTCCTATGACCACATGGCGGAGGAGGAGCAGAGGAACGGCCAGCTGGCGGACAGACACAACGAGTCCGACTCAGAGGAGGTGGTCTTCTTCGTACCTCTTGGCTCCGTTCACTCCATCATCCTGGACTGGACGTCCGCCACCTTCATCGACTCCGTCGGAGCCAAAGCCATCAAACAGGTTCTTTCCTTTTTTTTAAGTGGAGTTTTTTTGTCACCATTAATGTAACGACGTAAAATATATCGGTTGTAGAACTTGATGTGATTTTTAGCAGTCAGTAAGTCAGTGTTTGTCCCTGCAGGTCATCAAGGAGTACGCTGCAGTGGATGTTCGAGTGGTCATAGCCGGCTGCAGCAGTAAGTAATTATGATGACTCGTCGCTCTATTTGTGCTTCACTCTGTTTTTTCTTGCATGAAAAGCTCACATGAAAATCACATGAAGAGAGATACTCAATAATTTCCAACTTCTGTACACTGTCTGTGCACTCAGTTCCAAACTTCCTGTTCCGACATAAGATAGAAATGTAAAAACTGGTCACAAATATTTACACCCACAGTTCAGTACACCTTGCTGTAGTGTATGTGGGATTACCTCAGAACAAACTACAGTCAGTGTGTTTGTGGACAATAAAAGCAGGTTTATCCTGCTTGGCTGGATTGATAAAACCGGTTACTGTAATGTGGGAACACTTAGCTTCTTTCACGTTTACTTCATTTCTTCATGCACAAGCTTAAAGTTGCTTAATGGCATCATAAAAGCAAGGTAATGAAGATTACATGGCCGATCAAGAAAGGTTTTGTTAGTTTCTTTGATTGTCCAAATACACATTTAGTTGCCAGTGTGTTAGACGAACCTAGCTAAACTAATCTAACAGACTTGCAATAAATATATTTATGAAGGTTTTAAATGTTTAGTTTTTGTCCAAACTGTGTAAGAAAAGTATTTCCAATAAAAAAAAAATCCACCTCATTTCTACCAGTGTGGGTGAATATATAAACGAAACATATCTCGGTACTTACAATATATTGAATGTTACTATTCAACACCCCTTAAAAGCAAAAAACAACAAACAAAAAAATAAAGTAGGTGGGATTTATAGCAGGGCTTTTGTATTGGACTGTATTAGTTCCTAATAAGCCTCTGTTGCATGTCATTTCTACATGAATTGATCTGTTAATGTATTCAAATTGACATGATTTTACTATTAATATTGATAAGTTGTCTTTATTACCATTAGCAAGGCTTTCCAGCTTCTCCACAGCAGTTTCGTACAGTTTGAATTGATTGTATTACAAATATGAATAGGAATGTACTTAGTGGGAATACTGGTGTAAAATAAGCAGTTTGTTTCCACTCTGACTGGTCTTGCGTCTCCGCTTTGATCCACCAGGAATCCTTGTGTCTGAGCTGGACACCTTAAAGTTCTTCACGGGGATCATGACCCCAGAGATGATGTTCCCCACCGTCCACGACGCCATGCTGTACTGCCAACACTCCCCGCCCACCAGATGCCACAACCAATGAAACCAGCTGACGGTGGCAGGGGGAATGACGGGTCACTCGTCCCGACCTACGCAGCAGGTTTTTGGGGGGGTGGAAGAGGCTGCACCGGAACCGGAGGAGCGGCGATCCCGTCTCCACGAGCGATCCACCAGCACAGTGGAGATGAACTGAGCAATCATTCATATTGAATAGAGGAGTGTTTATAGCTGTGCTGGATGTTTTTCCCTCTCATAAAACACTCCAGAAGCTAAGTTTGTTAAAATTTTAAGTGCCCAAAGTAGTAACAGAAGAGGCTTTTTATCCTATAAGAAATTCAGGATTGAGTTTCCAGCTGACATTCCTACAGCCTTATTCTAAGTGTGCATCCTCTGTGGCAGTACATGCTGGGAGGGAACTGTTGTAGAGTTGCACTTTTAATGTATTTTTGTAGTTCTTTTAAGTGTTTCCACTGTTGTAGTCAGGAGAAGACGGTTTTAAAGTGAACCACTGCTGCTGCTCTTCTCCAATCAATCACATTACAGTGATTTCTGGAAGAGTTCAGTTAGTGGTGGAGACTTATTTGAAGCTGCCTCTGTTTAATCATGCTGGTTACTGAGATTATTACGGTTACTTTATTATACATACTGAGATATATTTCTTTATTGTTTGTGGGTACTGAGATGTTCTGATGGATGAGTGTCACATTTTCAGATGTATTTTTTTGTGGAATTATGTATTTAAACTTGCAAAAAACCACCATCACTGGTCAAGCTGCAGTGTTGTGTGTGTGCGTGTGTGTTGTTACCATAGTGGCTACATTTGCATTGCTGTCTGAGTGCAACACTAATGTATTATTGTACAATCTGTCAAAAGACATTGTTAGTGTGCTTGGTGTTTTTTCTTTTTTGTTTGGAAAAGTTTTAGTTGTGCTGTTACTGAATAACACAGGATGCCTTTAAAACATATTCAAATATGGACTGAGACTTCCGATCTGGAATAAACTTTATTTTTAAGTGAACAGATGACAGCAAAAAAGGACAATATGGTTTGTTTGTTTTGACTCCGCTTCTTTGTAAAGTAAAAGCCAAAGAGGAGACACACACACTCTCACACACACACACTTTTAGTTGTAGGTCATGTATCTGGGGGTGGCGCTGAACTTGGCGTAGGACTTGATGACCTTGTTGACAGCCTCCAGGAAGTCTTTCTCTGTGGCGATCTTCCTGCGAGCTCTGATGGCGAACATGCCCGCCTCCGTGCACACGCTGCGGATCTCGGCACCTGACGGGAAAACACGTGACATAAGATTCTGGTCAAAAAACGGCTCTCGGGTAGGTGGTCATGAGCTAAAACCTGAACATCTCCTGATTCACCATTTAATGCTACAACACATTCAGATCTATTTCATTACAAACAAACAGGCACCATTGTGCACAGTGTTTCCAAGACATTAATGATTCATGAGTTTCAGATAATCCAACAAGTTTTAAAATAGTTTGTATGGTAAGTTTTGCAACCAATAAAAGGAACACGTAACCCTTCTTTACTAAAAGGTTAAAGAAAATTGGGGGGACACATTGGAGACACATGGTTTTTACTGGGCAGTGACAGAATGTTGTTACACTGCCCCCATGTGGCCAAACAGTGTTACAGCAGTGAAAAAACACTGAAGGTCAATGTGAACAGACTGGGAATCAGTTAACAGCAGCATTAGAAGCAACTGAAGAAGTAACATAAACGTCATTAAAAGCTTATAAATGTTCCAATGAGCCTCGAAGAGAAGTAAACTAATGTATAAAGAGGCCATTTTAAGTTAAAAAATCCTCCAAAAAACATGAGATGGCAGATGTGGGAGAGGTCAAACACAGAGAAAGTGTGTCTTTAGAGCCCAGGTGACATGAATGCTGTTGTGAGTCTTACCGGTGCTGTTGGGACAAAGACGAGCCAGCAGCTCGAAGCGAATGTCTCTCTCCACACTCATAGAGCGGGCGTGGATCTTGAAGATGTGTGTGCGACCCTGAAACACATGAACAAACACGTGTGAGGAAAGAAGATGTGATTACAAGCAGACTTGAGCTCCAACGAAGACACGAGGCGCTCACCTCCAGATCGGGCAGGCTGAACTCGATCTTCCTGTCCAGACGCCCGGGTCTCATCAGGGCCGGGTCCAGTGTGTCTGGTCTGTTGGTGGCCATCAGCACTTTGATGTTGCCTCGAGGGTCGAAGCCGTCCAGCTGGTTGATGAGCTCCAACATGGTTCTCTGGACCTCATTGTCTCCGCCAGCGCCATCATCGAAACGAGCGCCTGGTAGGTTCAAGAAACAAAAAAGGGACGAGTTAAGGGCAGGCGACACATTGTCCAAAACTGATCCTCTTGTCTAAAAATCTAGTCTCATGGGACGTGTTATGAGGATTTACCACGATGCTGTTTAGTGTTATGACTCAGCATTTTAGAGGTAACATTAACATTTGAGGATAGCAGAAAAACTGTACAAATAGAAGAAATGGAGCATCAAAAACTAGCTGAAAGTATACAAACTGGTATGTTACATGATCAATCTGGTGCCGAAATCACAAATGATCTAAAGAAATATCTGAATTAAAACCGTTTGATGTAGATGACTGTAAATGATAACAGAGTGGGACCATGAGAAGAGTTTGTACCTCCGATGGCGTCAATTTCATCAAAGAAGATGAGACAGGCCTTCTTAGTCCTGGCCATCTCAAACAGCTCACGCACCATCCTGGCTCCCTGGAGACACGCACAGGAAGGGAAAGTCAGTCTTGACATTCATCAGTATTTAGGTTTAAAACTGTTCCTCTCTTCTGGACACTCACCTCTCCCACGTATTTCTGCACCAGCTCAGATCCGATGACTCTGATGAAGCAGGCATCTGTGCGGTTGGCTACGGCTCGGGCGCACAGAGTCTTTCCGGTGCCGGGTGGCCCGAACAGCAGCACGCCTTTCGGTGGCTCGATACCCAGATTGACGAACCTCTCGGGCTGGTGAGAGAAATCGGAGGAGAGTGTGATTAACGCTAAAGAACGGGAGTGTGACGGCTGAGTTGATGTGACTAGAAAGCTGATGAGGACTCACATGGAGCAGAGGGGTCTCCACCACTTCTCTCAGCTTCTCAATCTGCTCTTTACATCCACCGACATCACTGTAGGTCACATCAGGCTTCTCCTCCACCTACAACACAAGAACAGTCATTACTCCAGCTGCAATTTTTCATGTATTTGAAGTGAAAGTCCTGTAAACTATATCCCCATTTGCCCATTTTCTTCTTCTTCTTATTATTATTATTATAAATTACAGAGAATTATAGAGAATAAATACGGAGACTCTCCTGCTGTGTTCATACCTGCATCATGGTGACAGTTGGATCAATTTTGGGAGGCAGAGGAATGTGGATCTGGTACTTGTTTCTGTCCACGCTGGAACAACAGAAGAGACATATGTAGAGTTTTAAAGCCGATATTTATCAGACACTCTTTTAAATACATTTAAATCTTAATTGTGCCTCACCCGACTCTCATGCCCTCCTCGATGTCAGTGGGGGCCACCTGGTCGCTCAGGTCCACCACGAACTTGGCGAACTGTTTGACGTTGATGATGTATTTGGGGTCCTCTGAGTCTGCATTGATGATCTTTGTGCATCTGTTGAGAGGAATCAATAAACTGCTTAAATATACTGTGGAAAAACATTCATAACTCCACCAAAAATAATCATTATAATAATTTCTACAATAAAGTTCATTTTGAATTATTATTCTAATGCAAATATTCAGTAGCTTCAAAGACAAATAGAAAGTATTGGAAAGGAAGACAGTGTATAATATAATAATGATATTATAATACGACTGGGTACTGTCTGGAACTTCATTATAATGTTCTTAGACTGTTGATCAGGCCAAAACAAGACATTTTAGGTTGCATCTCAGGCTTTGGGGGACGGTGATTAAGATTGTTCATTATTTTTTTCAACAACTAATCAATTAATCAAGAAAACAATCGACAGATTAAATTGATATTGAAAATAGTCGGATGTTTTAAGATTAGATAAGATAAGATGTATCTTTGTTGATCCCTCTTGGGAGAAATTAAAATTGACACAGCAGCACAGTGGGAAAAAGTTGCCGCGTTTTAATGAAAGTGTTTTAAATAGAATCAACAATAAATGAAACAAAATAGGATCAAATAAATAGAATACTACATATAGTAAACTGGATCTCTGTGTAAATAAATCTGCAATATATAAATGTGCAATGTGCAGAAGATCCTGAGATTATACACATGTGAATGTTCCTGAGATTTATGTAACAAGGTAAAGTAGATTTCAGTTTAGTCTTTTTCTGGGTGGTGAGTGAAATGAACAGTGTCAGCCTCCTTGTCTATCATGTTCACATTAAAAATGACTTGTGTTTTCTCAGAAGCTCTACCACTTTGATTGTTGTCAAAAAAGCACCATTAATAATGACTATATTATCTAATCATTAGCATTTAAGCCACAACAGCTCAGTGTTTCATTGTGTCACTATCACCCTGTTTGCCTTACCTTGCCACCTGCAGAGGCTGTTCACTCTGCAGAGTCTGTTTGTCAGCAGCCAGATCCCAGAGAGCTGGTGGGGCCAGGCCAGTGTCTGACTCCTTAATGCCTATCAGAGCCACACAACACAAACAACACTCCGTCAAATCATCTCCAGACAGCTGTGTAACTTACTGAGGAAACGTGGTAATACCAAAAACATATTGTTGTGTGTAAATCACTCACCTGTCAGCTCATTGATCTTCTTGAGCAGCTGCTGGATGTCATCTTCGACCTGTTTGATCTGTCTGGAGTAGGTGCTCTGACCCTGATTACACATTAACGAGACGTGAAATTAATAATGATAATCCTAATTCAATATCACAGTTTTAACACACGCATATTATTAAAGTACAGCTTTTCTAACATTATACTCACATAAGTTTTCAGCAGAGCGATGTCTCCTTCATCCAAAGCTGTGTTCAACATGAAAACACGTCAATGAGTTAGCAGTCTTTCAGCGGGCCGCTAGCTACCATTTCATACATGTGCATTCTAAACACGGCTGCTGCTTTAATGTCAAGTTTTAAAGCCACAAACAACGACATGACTTGTTATGCTTTATTGGAATTATAAGTTTAATTGGCGAGTATAAAATCACAGCATTTAGTTTTACCGAGCCGAGCTAACGTTAGCTCAGCTGCTAATAATGACTCTCCTGTTCAGCAAAGGATATTTAGAGTGGTTTTTTTTAAGGAATAGTTTTTTCGACGTACCTCTGATAGGTCCGTCATCTTTTTCCTCCTCCTTTGTCTTTCTTTGGTCGTCTCCTAAATAATCCGGCATATTGAAGCTGTGTAAACTGCTCCTCACGAAGTCTAAACAGCACAATTACACAGCAGCTTTGCGTTTCCGCCGCTGTGCGCCGCGTAACTGGAAATAACCGTCGGAGCTTAATTCAGGATGTACCACCGTTAAAAATATTTCTCTTTACATGTACAATACATTTATTATAATTCCAAAAAAATAAGAACAAATTGAATGTTGTATTTTTAAAAATGTGTTTTCTGCTAAGAGTCACGCATTAAAATATATGTTTAAGTCGGAACTAAAGTATCGAGAAGCCACCGGCACATTGCAACACGGAGTGGTTAGTGTTCTCTATCGCGATATTTCATTTCCTAGGACGGTAAAATGTTGACCCGCCCTACTCTGCTTCTGATTGGCTTATCTCGATATTCTAACCAATCTCACTCCTCATGCCTAAAACTAACCAACCGGACTCAACGAAGGGGGCGACTACTTAGCCAATCAGAGGCAGAATAGGGAGGGTCACGACTTCGCCGTCCTAGGGAAAGAAAAAAATTCTGTTCCCGATCTGGCACTTGTAAAGAGAGAGCACTGAGGCCCATGTGGTGTGTGAATGTGCGGGACTCTTACTTAAGCACTTTTGAAAAGCTTTCACTTGGTTGTTTCGGCACCTGGATGTTCGCGTAGCCCGTTTTGATAAGATGCTGCTGGAAGCGCGGGACGGAGAGGAGACGGCGGTGTTTAAAGCATCTGCCGGTAAGAGCAGGAGGAGGCCGGAGGGAAGCAGCTAGCTCAGCTACAGCACAGGGTTTCATGTTCAGACTAGCTCTCTGCTCTAAAGCAGAGAGCAAGGAGTGAGCTAATATTAGCAGCTCATTTAAACGCTAGGAGACTCTTTATTCTTCATTATTTGTGTTCTGTGTAGTTGTAACGCTACGGCGTCGTTTTTTTTAACAATGTGTTGCATAATGTGTTAGAGCTGCTGCCCACTCATGGCTACACTTGCTGCACTGATTTATTAGCTCAGCACTGGCTTGTTGGCAGATAAATGATAGTTAACACTTTCACTTGGGTGACATGTCAATCTTCAATATCAGATACTCATTATTTAGCTGTTATATAATGTAACGGACACCTGTTGTACCTGCTAATATAGTCAGGCCTGTCATCGCTCTCACTCAACACTAGAACTCAGTTGTAATCCTCTGTTCTGTTAAAGGGAAAGTTCACCTTAAACTATAAAAATACATAATCTTAATTGAACAGAGGGGAGATTTGGTGTTATATAAAGCAGGTAAACACACTAGCATATATATACAGTGACTGGCCACTTTATTAGGTACACCTGTGCAATCTAATTCAATCCAATACAACAGCTTTGCTTTAAATTCTACTTTTTTCAAGTGTATACATGTTAGTATTTGTTAATATTGTCAAAAAAGTGATAATTCTACTTTATGTTTATTACTGAGGTCGTACTAAGTGGTGATGGTGGCGTATGTACGGTGTATTATATCGACTGGTGTTCCTAATATTTTGCACTCCACATGTATGTTAATGGAGTGGACAAAATATTAGGAACACCATTCAATATAATGCACCCCTAGTACACCACCGTCACACACTATGAACTCAATAATAAACCTAAAGTAGAATTATCACCTTCTTGCTAATGTCTACAAAAACTGAAAATGTATAAGCTTCATAAATGTAGAATTATAGCAGAGCTGTTGTATTGGATTGAATTAGATTGCACAGGTGTACCTAACAAAGAAGCCAGTGAGTGTATGTTCTATGGTAGCAAATCATACAGGAAATATAATAGATTTGCATAAACATGTAAATCATGTAATATGGGTGAACCGTTCCTTTAATTTCTTAGTGTTTCGTGTAGAGCGGAAATATAAGGGATCCTTAACAAATGTTTATATGTTTGTGTTAAAAGAAGAACACATATTGGCTGATATATGGTCATCAGTTTTCGCTGTTTCTCTCCTCAGCCTCTGTGCAGGTTCAGGTGGAGCCAGTGGGCCGCTGGTTTGAGGCCTTTGTGAGGAGAAGGAACAGGAATGTATCAGCCTCCTTCCAGGAGCTGGAGGAGGAGCAGGTGTCCTCCGAGGAGTCGGAAGACGAGGAATTCCAAGTGGAGGAATACGCCATGCTCCGGACTCTCGACCCAAAAGACTGGAAGGTATGTTATTCAAAATCAAAGAAAGATTCCACGCTTCATTTTGGATTTTAAGAGATGTGTTTGTGATATTTGAATTAGCCAAATTATTGATCTATATATGTAAACATACATCTTGTCTAGTATTTCCATTTCTGAACTGGACCATAATGTGTCATCTTTATTCCACCTCTCTGTGTTGTTACTTTGTCAGAATCAAGATCATTACTCTGTCCTCGGTCTCCCTCACTTGAGGTACAAAGCCACTCAGAAACAGATCAAAGCTGCCCGTAAGTATGTTTCCTCTTCCTGCCATCAGTGAACACTTTCTTACAGTCAGTTCACTCACATTCTTCTGCTGTCTCTCACCAGACAAAGCCATTGTGTTGAAGCACCATCCTGACAAGAGGAAAGCTGCTGGAGAACAGATCGTAGAAGGAGACAACGACTACTTCACCTGTATAACTAAAGGTACGTTACACTGCTGCTGGTTGGTATTAACACTAGTATTATCACTGCGGGAGCCTCACGTTTCTCTGCTTTACGTCTTTTGAACCGCAGCTATAGAAATGCTGTCAGACCCCGTGAAGAGGAGAGCGTTCGACAGCGTGGATCCCACCTTCGACAACTACGTGCCTTCTAAGAGCGAGGGCAAAGAAAACTTTTTCGAGGCGTTTGCTCCCGTTTTCGACAGGAACGCCAGATGGTCTTCCAAAAAGCACGTTCCCAAACTGGGAACCATGGAGTCCTCTTTTGAGGACGTGGATAATTTTTACTCTTTTTGGTAAGCTGTCTTGGGAGGAAGAAAAAAACACTCTGGCTCCTTATGCATCATTCTTTTATTTAGATGATATTTCGACTTTCCTGGAGATCAACAGTAATAAGACACAGGCACTGGTATGTTATGTAGGCCGCGCCCTAGTAACACATCTAATGATAAGACAAACATGTTCCACCATTAGGGTGAGAAAAACAATGGAGAGGTCTACCGGGACACAAAAGGTATAAATGAGGTGTTCAGGGAATACGATTCTTAATGATTTACTTTCCGTTGTTAGTCGAATAGTTCAGAAATAGAAGAGATCTTTACTGATTTAAAGCTATAAAGGAGCATGAAATAACAGTTTTAGAAGGTCCCATTTCAGTAAGCGAGATACATCAAGCCTTAAAGGAATCATCTACAGGAACATCACCTGATGAAGATGGTTTTAGTGTTGAATTTTAAAAGTTTTTTCATACTGCACTCTCCTCTTCTCTCTAAACCATCTATTCCATAAAGGTACATGTGGCTGCAGGTTTTCAGTCCAAACAAGCAGGAGCACACCAGGCTTGACTCATTTAATCAACTGATCTCAGTCTTCAGACGGTTGATTGGTCGAATCGTATGCTCTTAATTGGTTGGAACAAAAACCTGCAGGCAGACGGCCCTTAATGGAATAGTTTGGACATGCCTGATCTAAAGTTTATGATGCTGTAGGAGAACACCAGGATTTGCTCATATTTCACTTTTGCCAAAATCTGACAAAGATCTCTTTTTAAATTAATAATTGGCGTCCTCAATAATGATTAGAAAACTTTTGGCTTTAAGGTTATCCAAGGTTGTTCCCTCTCTGATCCATCTAGACCAGACTCATCATCCAGTAACTGGAGACTGTACCACATTATGTATAAAGCTCTCTCTCTCTGTCTGTGGTTCAACTGTGGCTTTGTCATTGGATGAAAGCTAGGGATAAAGTAGAACAGCTGTATCTATTATCTGCACGGTCTAAATTAGGCTTTGGTCCAAATATTGTAAAATGGGTCAGATCATTATATATAAAGGCATCATGTCTTGGTATTTTGATGGTAATGGTATTTGTCTTACTCACTCTACCTGCCAGTGTTGTCCAGTCTCACTGTTGCTTTTAGTTTTAGCCTCAGAACCTCTGACACGTACCAAATGTTACCACCAAACCAAAATCGGAGACTTTAAATCGTATTATATGCAGACGACGTCATAGTATTATGAAGTAAACCTATACAGTCTGTTCTATCAGTGCTAAAGGTTATCAATACTTTCAGCACTTTTCTGGGTACAAAACCAACAGGACCAAATGTGAGGCAATAGATGTTCACTGTAATACTTTTTCTACTGACTTTGGTAAAGCACCATTCATGTGGAAACCTAATGGGATTAAATACTTTGGTATTCTAATCAAAGCCACTATTTCCTAAATCTGTGAACCTAATGCCCTGGGTTTATTGAGGAAGGTAAGTGGTGATATGAAGAGATGGAATGGGTGCTGCTGAAGATTAATATTCTACCCAAGATATCATATCATATATCAGCCACGCAACGTCCATCAAGTTGATTCAAGGAGTTCAAATAGTTGTTCTTATCTTTTTGTGGCGTAATTAGAAATCTAAAATAAGTCTTTCAATGCCAAGACGTAATATTAATCATCTCATAGTGCCAGATACTCTATCAAATTATTACGTGGGGTAATGGGAACACTAATTTAATAGGCTGGGTTGGGAAAGGCTGAAGGGAAGAATTATTGCTAATCTCAGCAACAAAGCATCTTTGGCGTCTTTTTGTGGTTTTATCCAAATCCTCCTGCAGGACTTTATAATCCAATTATGCATTTCTCTTGTAGAGTTGTTAAATTAGTCTGTAAAAGGTTCAAAGTTACTATGAGAGGCTCTTTGTATACACCATTGAGTTGACTGTTAGATTCAAGCATATTCCAATGTAATCATTAGATTTCAATTTAGGTTAATTTTTTTAAGAGCTCAGACCTTGATCTCTTTTGTTTTAGTGGAAGGTCTTGGAGGCCATAACAAAACAGTTGGTGTCAGAACAAAATTTGAATATTTCTGTGTCGAAAATCAGTCAGAAATAGAAGTTAAACTGTTATTTCTGCTGTTAAAGGTACAACTTTGATTCATGGAGGGAGTTCTCATACTTGGACGAAGAGGAGAAGGAAAAAGCTGAATGGTGAGCTTCTGATCCACACATTTTTGAGGCTTTTGTGTTATGTTTTTTGAAGCGTGACTGACTCGTTTGTAACTGTTCCGCTACAGTCGAGACGAGAGGAGATGGATCGAAAAGCAGAACCGAGCCTCCAGAGCTCAGAGGAAGAAGGAGGAGATGAACAGAATACGAACATTAGTTGGTACAGAAGCTGTAATATATTTCCTAAAACCCTTAAGCGATGTATGGTTGGATGGTATGGATGTATGTAATTGCACGATTGATGGATCATGTTGTGTTTGGTTTGGCGCAGATACGGCCTACAGCGGCGACCCCAGAATAAAGAAGTTCAAAGAAGAAGAGAAGGCAAGGAAGGAGTCTGAGAAGAAGGCGAAAGCTGAAGCTAAGAAGAGAGAGCAGGAGGAGAAGGACAGAGTAAGTCTCATTCACACTCACTCAATGTCTGAACACCAGATATTACACATGTCCATTAACTTAACTGAGGTGGAAACATTGAATAAGACTTTTTTTCCTGTAATTTTGAATATGCAAATGTATTAGTTGATCAGTCAGTCATATATATATATATGTGTGTTGTGTGTGTTCGTTCCAGGCCCGGCAGGCTGAGCTGGACGCGGCTCGTCTGCTGAAGGAGAAGGAGGATGAGGAGGCCAGGCAGGCGGCCCAGCAGGCCAAGAAGGAGAAGGAGATCCAGAAGAAGGCCTTCAAGAAGGAGAGACAGAAACTCAGGACTACCTGCAAGGTGAAACACTCTCTGCTGGTCTCACACCTGTACACACACCTGAGATCTATATAAACCACGCTGCTTCATTTCATATCATCTTGCCTCATTTCACAGAACTGGAATTACTTTGCTGACGAAGAAACAGACAGTGTGAAAATGATGGAGGAGGTGGAGAAGCTCTGTGATAGGCTGGAGCTTACAAGGTACATTAGATCACATTTAGAGCACATAACATTTGAGGCCAGATGTTAATTGGCAAAGATTAATTGGTGTGTGTTTTCCAGCCTGCAGTCATTGAATGAAATCCTGGCCTCAGGCTCAAAAGAGGACAGCAAGGTAGCAGTGGAGAAGCAGGTAAGAAAGACCACTTTGTTTTCTTGTGATAATCCCCAAATATCTCAGATTGTAAGTCCTCACATGCGTACAAACATCTGTCCCTGCGTTCAGGTGCAGGAGGTGAACGCCCAGCTGCAGAGGGAGCGGGACGCCGAGGTTCAGGCCCGGCAGGCGGTCCGCAGCGCCGAGCAGGCCAGCGGAGGAGGAGGAGGAACAGGGAAGGGTTGGAACGAGGCAGACCTGCAGCTGCTCATCAAAGCTGTCAACCTGTTCCCCGCCGGAACCAACGCCAGGTAGAGGATCACATACGTTGGGTTATTTTAGGTGGTTTTACGGGTAAAATATAGCTTGTAAGAGCAGAGGATGATTTTAACATGATTTTATAGTGCAGTATCATTTAAACTGAGTACGCTCATTGTTTTTTTCCCATCCAGATGGGAAGTTATCGCCAACTATATGAACTTGCACTCCACAAGCGGCATGAAGAGGACTGCCAAAGATGTCATCAACAAAGCCAAGAATCTACAACGGCTAGGTACGCTCACATACGAGAGAAATAAGACGAAATAGAAGAGTTGATTTTATGACTTAGAAACTACATTGAGGGTTTTTTTATTTTATTTTGGTGGTTCTTAGTTCTCGAAGATATTAAAAGTACAAAACGTGTTTCTGCTTCAGGGATTAAAATATCTTTTCCAGCTCTCCGTGAGACTTTTTTAACCCATTTGACCACATTCACCTACATTTTTCCATTTGCATTTTTTTTTTTTAAGAAAATGTTAATCTTTTAAGTTTCAGACTTTTAAATGTCATAGAAATATCATCTCTTGAAAGTTATTAAAAAGACTTGAGTTTTATTGGGGATACAGTACTAGTCCAAGGTTTGGACGCACCTTCTAATTCAAGGGAAAGGGAAGGACTGTCCAAACCTTTGAGTCATACTCAATACATAGTGTTTAAGCACTGCAAGAACAACAACTGACAAAAGATGTAGGATGTAAACATTTGACTGTATTATAAAGTTAATTTTAAGCTGATATAACAGTATAAGCATTTAAATTGAATGCAGTTGTATGTACCATCATTGATGTCCTGCTGTCGTCTCCTCAGATCCCGTACAGAAAGACGAGATTAACAGAAAAGCCTTTGAGAAGTTCAAGATGGAACACTCTCAAGTAGCGCCCACCATAGACAACGCCGTGCCCTCTGAGAGGTTTGACGGTGAGTGATGTCTGTGTAACAAATGTAATTTCTAAAGGCATGTATTCTTATTGTGGCCTGTTGGAAGGAGGAAAACCACTAAAGGAATTTATTAGAGACATTCAGCAAATGAAAAGTTGTAACCTCCATGTAGATTTGTTCCTGGGTACTGTAGGTAACCGTCTTCTGAACAGTATACCCAGTAAAACCTGATCATTTCTACCTTCCGAGCTACTGGAGAACTCTGTCAGAAACCAGAGTCAAATATTCACAATGTAACCATGACCCACTGTGTGTCATCTCTCAGGCGCTGGTGGTGAAAGTAACGCTGCCCCCTGGACCACAGAGGAACAGAAACTTCTGGAACAAGCCCTCAAGACCTATCCAGTCAGCACACCTGAGCGGTGGGAGAAGATCGCCGCCGCTGTGCCCGGACGAAACAAGAAAGACTGTATGAAGAGGTACAAGGTAAGAAAATATGGTGGTCTGGTGTTGAAGCAGGTAACAGTAGTGTTTACACTCAGTTTTCAGTATGTTAGGTCCACGTTGAGTCAACTTTTGATCATTTTGCTGGTTGAGGTGTTTCTAATATTTTGTCCACCCCATTTATATCAGCGAGGGTAAATAACATTGAGGAACACGTGCAGTATAAACTAGTGTCTAACATGTCTTCTTTTGTTTCTCTGACAGGAACTGGTGGAGATGGTTAAAGCCAAGAAAGCAGCACAGGGGGCAACCAAGAGTAAAAAATGACAAGAACCACAAAAAAGACAATAGTTCCGTGTTATTTTAACATTATTGTGTTGGTCTTTATTTTATAATAAAAAATTAAAGGAGGAAAAAATACTACAGACAATAGTTAAATAGTGACTTTGTGTTTGTGTGCTGTACAGTTGATGGGTGATGTGTCTTCAGAGGGTTAAGGGGTTCAGCTCAGGTTCTCATCCAGAACATTCCGCTGCGGATCTGGTTGTAGTCTGGCAGCTGTTCAATTGGACCTGAGACACAAAGCAAAGTGTGTTTTAAACCCGCTGAAACTTTCTTTTAGGCCACCGGTTCTATCAGATATAACACTGGACTTAAAATAACTGCTTGGAACACGGTGTTCTCGCCAAAAATAGTTCCAACAAGGCAACAAACTCTCAAGCTGGTCAAACTTATTTGGAAAAGAAAACAAAGGAGAACAATTATGAAACGTCATCACAGTCTACAGACAGACTTCCTGGCTAAACTGACTTTTTCCCCCCCTTCAAAATAAAGTTTTAGCCAAACTATCAGCTCAACCCATCACACTGTCTCAGTGACTGATTGTTGCCCTGTTGATCCTGTTTTTGTAACTATATTCTGATTTTAACAAGTATATTGTTAATCCCAATTTAATCAGAACTGATGGATTTGTAACAAACTGTAGTTTCATTTAAATCCATTCAGAGCAACTGCTACCAATCAGTACCTTACATATAGTATCTGAATACTTGCTGAATTAAGCCTTAAGATATATATAAAAAGGAAAGATGAAATTATTTTGACATGATATAGCCAGGACACATTAAAGCTGCACCTAAAAAATGGAAGCAGAGGATTTTGTCCCCTACACTAACCCTAACCCTCTCTTCCTGTGTGTAGCTAATTGAATCGATCACCTTTTAAAATTCCTAAATACTGACTCAACAAAAAGTTTCTTCTTGCTGCTCTCATGTCGCATTTACACAGTGTAGCTTAAGCTTTCATGAGTTCAGAGACAGACACTACATATGAGGTAGAACACAAAATACTCTACTCTAAATCCATTATAAAAACATGTCATCAACATACCAACAGCAGCAATGGCAGGAGCTTTGTTGTAGATATATTTGGTGCACACATCCTTAATGGTGGTAGCATCGATGGCCTGTCGGAGGGCAGACACAACATTAGAAACAAAAACAGTTTGTAACGTCTCCCACAGTCATACTCTTGAGTTTCCATTTAATTGTAGCGAGCGTGTGGAGCAAAGTCAAACTTAAGGGTTGAATAGAACTGCACATTTACAACTTTTTTGATATTTCCCATTGAAAGAAAACAGTGAGGATCATTATGTGCTACCAATTCATGAGAGCATTCATGAGAGAAGGGCATTTTTGAAGAGGAATTACTTGAACATGGGTGGTAAGTTTAGGTTATTTGTGTGTAAAGGTGCAGCAAGTTCACCACCATCAAAGGCTAATGTCACTTTTTTCTTAAAACAGCACTCAAATATTGAGAGATTCCTCCTAACACTATTCCAATGGAGGAAATGCATTCTGATGTTCAGTTGAAGCTGATATGACTGACAGACTCTTAATATTGTAAACCTATACTTCTGGCAAAATGAATAGTCTCCTTTCTAGACTTTTCTGTCCGAGTTATACTTCTATACAAGACTTTGCAACGAGCCTGTATAGCGGCTGAAATTTGACTGTGTCCACTCACGTCTATTCTGGACTCCAGCTCATGCAGAGGGATCCTGCGGCTGTAGCACAACATCTGTCTGCCGATGTCCTCGCAGATAGGGGTGGATCCTGGAGAGAGAGAAATAAACAGGATGATGTTAGGAGTTTCTCCGCCTCTATGATTATGGGTTGCTGCCTGATGTGATGTGACGTCGCCTTTACCGTCGAGATGCAGGAGCATGTTGGTCTTGAGCAGATTTTTGGCGCGTGCCACCTCGCTCTCCGACACGCTCGTGCAAAGAGACATCCTGACAAAGAGCAAATGAGGTTTAAACTTAGACATTTCTCTAATGAATCTGATTGTCCTGTCAGCGTGTGTGTGAGCTCACCATTCCATCTGAGTGAAGTGCATCATTTCGTTGATGGTGCCGGGCTCGCACACCATGTACAGGCCCCACAGGCCTGTGTCTGTGTAACAGGTGTTGAAGGACTGAAAGCTGTGGCACAGGTTCCCCTGACAGGCCATCTGAGCCAGCTTACTGGACAGATTCTGGGTTTTTACAAAAGGACACAAACACAGCAGAGACATAAGAAAACTGAATAGTAGCAGGCAGTTTGAAGCTCTTAAAGTCGTGGTGTGCAAAGGTACGAATTTAAACGTGTAGGTTCTTGAACGCTCACCACCCCTCCGCCGAATGAGCGGTCCCAGTTTCCGATCAGCGTGTTGGCCACCATGAGAGGGATGGTGTCCGGGTGCGACCACCCTACCGCTTCCACTGCGATGGCGATGTGAGCCAGGGGCATCTTGTCGTCACGCACACGGATCTGACGAGAGACGGGTACAACAGTGTCAGCGCTTCTTTTTGTGTATTTATTGTGTGGCTTTGTGTGATGTGGCTAAACTGAAAACGACCTTCTTACCTCACTTCCTGTGAAGTGGCATGGGGGAAGTGCCGGGGCCTCACCCTCGTATCTGCCGGGAAGCTTTCCGAAGTGATACTTGGCCAAATCGATGAGCTCATCTTGAGAAACTCCTGATTTTAAACAGATCACAGAATATCCTGAATGTCAGAACTGCCTGAAACGGGTTCTAAATAACAATAATGATGTCAGTTTTAATTTCCGTAGTTTCAAAATTCCCAGTTCTATTAATCCATACTAAAGTGAGCAACATATCAGCCTATATAAAACAAAGTAGTGAGTAGATGAAGAGCTCTGACCTCCAGCAGCAGCCAACACTATCCTGGGTCCTTTGTAGTGAGTGGTGATGTACTCCACCAGGTCTCCTCTGTTAATGGTCCTGCAATCAACCAAACACACAGCTGACTCACAACTGGAACATTTCTTAAACATCTGGTAGTCTGGTCTTTTTGGACTCAGCAGAAAAGAGAACTGAAGTCCAGACTTTTGTGCGTCTTACTTGATGTTCTCGGTGGGGCCGAGGATGGTCCTGCCCAGCGCTGTAGACTGGTACGCGGTGGCGTGCAGGTAGTCGAACACCACTTCCTGCAGGTTGGTCTCCACTTCCTGCATCTCTCTGAGGATCACCCCTCGCTCCCTCTCGATCTCGGCCTCCCCCAGCATGCTGTTCTGGATGATGTCGGCCAGGATCTCCACGGCTAGGAGGGACGAATGTGTGTATTTTTCAATTCGTTATATCTGCCTCTGATGTGAGAAGTGTTACTTTCTGTTCTTACTTTCCCTCAACTTACATCATCTACTTCAGTGAGCGATTGCCTACATTTCCCAGAATGCCATTTGACAATGACAATGTTAGTGGTGAGTGAAAGCCTTCAAGATTGACCAATTTAAATCTTTATATTATTTAGTATTTAAATACTTATATGAGAAGTAACTCCATCAATAAAATACATTAACAGAGTTTAAATGACATCACTGATGCACCTTTTTTTTTTTTTTACAACATAAAAATCCACAAATGAGATGGAAAACGAATGGTATCTCTCTCTCTATCAACTTCCCAATCACCTTTGTTTTTCTCCTCAGATCTATACTGATCTCATAATTGACCTCTATGGCACTGCATTCTGGTCTATTAACAGACCCGTCGCTATGGTCTTCCCTACATCTCATTATGGGCTTGTTCAGCTCCTCTGACCAGGTCGTACCTCGAGGAAGATCTTTAGAGAAAGCTTTGGCGTAGTACACAGTCTGCTCCCGGGATGTGTAGGCGTTCAGGTGAGCCCCCATGTTCTCAATCTCCAACTCCAGGTCCAGCTGGGAGCGCTTCCTGGTACCCTGTCAAACACACACAGACAACAAACCTCTGAATGCTTTTATTTTGTTTTTATTTGTTTCACTAATCATGTATGTTATATCTATTACTTTAATCATGTCGCGCTACAGATTTACACTGTTCCCCAAGTTTTACAAATACATGTTTTAATACATGCATATGTGCAAATAAGTAACATTAGAAAATGCTGTTGCACTGTTGCCATCTCACCTTAAATGCCATATGTTCCAGAAAATGTGCCGTGCCATTATTTCTCTGGTTCTCATAGCGACTACCGGCGTCTATCCAGAGGCCCACCTGGAACAAGTCAGTGATGAATATCAACAGGATCACACATGTTCACACACACTCTGCTGCAGCAGTGACAGCACTTGACACAACAACTTGATGTGAGGCTGACCACTGTGTTGATGGAGCTTAACTGTAGAATATTATGATTGATTTAAGTCCATTTATAATTATTAATCATTATTATTGTCAGATTTATAGTGGAATTCTGAGGCAAATGGATCATATATGGATCAAACTGTGACACGCTAGTTTGGTATTTCTGTTCTACACTTTCAACTCTGATACAACTGCAATAAGATACAATGGCTATAATTTCAATATAAATTTATGATTAAATTCCCAGTGAAGTAAAATATCCAGCCTCCATTATATATCTTTTTCACAAGTGTTTGATAACCACATTGTAAAAAAAAAAATATATATATAGATCAATATGGGAATTTTTTATTCCCAAATTCCAGTATCGGTCGGGCCCTAATTATGTATATGTATATCGTTTTGCCTGTATGATTTTGATTATTTTTCTGGCTTTGTTTTTGTATTTTGATTTGATTTATTTTGGGTAGCAGCTGTGGAATTTTTATTTCCCTTTGAGATAAATAAAGTATTCTTCCATACAATAGCCGCTGGACTATACAAACTACACTTTAACTTACAGTGCATGTGGGGAGCCCGGAGTCCTCAGAGGCCACGCGGAGCCCATTTTCTAAGGAGGTCAACTTGGTCTCAGGAACATTTAGGGCCACCTGGTGAGCAGCCTGAGTTGCCCAGAGTCTGTGCTGTCCGGCTGTAAGCTGCAGGAGGAGGACAGAGAGAGAGAGACAGAGAGTCGGGTTACCATCACTTAATTGACTTACATTCATTTCCTGGATACTTATCCTATCTATAACCACCACATGCCTAACCTTAGCATACACTTACTGTTACCTTAACTTAAAATCAAGTCTTCACCTTGAAATGAATTATTTACATTAAGGACTTGCTATATGTCCCCATAAAGTAGACGAGTCCCCATAAGGTAGGAGAGTCCCGACAACATGACTGTGTAGCCTTACATCCCAACATGAGGAATACCTGTACACACACACACACACACACACACACACACACACACACACACACACACACACACACACACACACACACACACACACACACACACACACACACACACAAACACACACACACACACACACACACACACACACACACACACACACACACACACACACACACACAGTCACAGTCACAGTCACGGTGACATAGCAAACACACACACAGCCATGCTGACAGGTTTCCCCCGGTCATACAACACACTGACAGCCGTTGACGAAGCGTTATGTCGGATAAATGTGAAATGTGAGATGTAAACACGTTTTTCTTACCCTGCTAAAAGAGTTAGTCTTCAGTAACTGTCTCTGTAGGAGATATCTCCCAGCAGATGAGAGGCGCTGTAACGACCCAGCAGCCATATTGTTTATGTCACCCTGCGCAAGTGCAGTGTTTCACTTACGCAACGGGCACGTAACATCCGCCGGGGAAAGCGGATGTTGATGATTTTCAAAGTAATGTTGGTTGTCTTCTTGCAATTCAGAGAGAAACAATTTCCTTTTTTTCCATTCAAATTTGTTAGATGTGAAAAACATTAAAAATGGGAAAATGCGTAGCCCTACTAATGTACAGACTGGTGTATTCGATGTGATATTGTGTATTTTATATCATTTCACATGAAGGACGTGTTCCAGTTTCTTGACACGGTTATGCTTTTATTTTGGCAGGGTCTGACAGTTGTGGCGGAAGTGTGGCTCTAGCTTAGCGCGAATTTTTCTTCATTCTGTCCCAATTTAAGACTGCTGATTGTCAACCTCAACGCGACAACTCACTGTGAGTGTACTAGCCAAGCAAATCTAATATCTAATGTAATGCAGAGCTAAGGTCTGTCTGTGTTAGCTGTGAGTCAGCTGCTGTATATCTGTTTCGCTGCTAACGTTAACTTCAGTGTTGTAGTTAGCAGCTAGCTAATGGTGTAACATTAAAGTTAGTAACTGCGAATTAGTGGCCTAAACTTTACGTTAGCTTATGTATTAAAACAGCAGCCATTCTCTTTGGTGTGGCTTCCAGGCGAGAAAAATGGCGGGTGGCGGAGGAGTCATGGATAGTGATCTGGAAGATGGAGAGATCTCCGGCTCCGGCTCTGATTCAGAGATGAGGACCACCGGAGCAGCGGCACAAACTCGACCCCAGGTTCTTCAAGCGTTCAGCGGCCACTCCTTCCAGAACAGAGCCGCCGCACAGCCCTCTGCAGCCGCCTACCGCAACATGACGGCGGACTCCAGTGGCAGCGACGCGGCCTCATCAGACGAGGAGTCTACTGTTTGGCGCCGAAAACGCCAGAAAGTCATCAATGCTCCTCAGCTGCCTGCATGCATTGCACAGCCAGGGCCGACCCGCATGCAGGACCCTGGGGTGCTGGCAAACCGCAAGGTAAACAACATCTGGGGCTCTGTGGTGCAGGAGCAGTGCCAGGATGCTATAACTGCAGAGCTGGGCATATTTGGAATGGAGGGTGAAGTCAGCACGTCCAGCAGAAATGTGGAGACTTATAACTACGTCTTGGCCCGTAAGATAATGGAAAAAGAGAGGGAGCTGGAGCAGCTGTCGAAGGGAGATGGAGAAGTGAACATGCTGGACGCCCAGCTGGAGGAGTACATGAAGGGGCGGGGGTCAGAAGACAGGGCGGATGACAATGCAAAGAGGAAGAGGTCAGCTAAAGAAAGACTGGGCCCCCGAGCTGAGATGGACATCAAGGGTCGATATGAGATCACAGAGGATGACCCTGATGAAAAGGTGGTGGATGAGATTGCACACAGGCTGCAAGAGCCTAAGCTAGACCTGATACAGCGTGTCGTTAATGTTGTCGGTAAGAAAAAAGCCATAGAACTGCTGGGAGAGACTGCTACGCTGGAGGAAAGCGGCGGTGTGTACACCATGGACGGCAGCAGGCGACGGACACCCGGTGGAGTGTATCTCAACCTGCTGAAGAACACGCCCAGCATCACCAAAGCTCAGATCAGGCAGATTTTCTTTGACGAAACGCAAAAAGAGTGCAAGAACAAGAAGGCCGCCCAGAAGAGGAGGCGGCACGTCGTGGCTAAGAAGATGAAGCAGGCCATAGGTACGCTGAACCTGCAGGAGCACGACGATGTTTCCAGGGAGACCTTTGCCAGCGACACCAACGAGGCCTTGGAGTCACTGGAGGAGGCTGCAGAAGAGGGCCAGGAGGAGACTGCTCTGGGTTTAGAGGAGACAGCGGTGGTCTACAACTCTGCAGACCTGGAGGTCTTTTGAGGGCTGACTGCTGTCTGAACAAGGACTTGTTGACCAAAATAGAAATCAAACATTGAAAGCACTGTCTAAGTAATGTCTCTGCTGAATACAGAATCACGCCTGAGTGTCTTTTTTGTTGTTGTTGTTTTCTTTACCCTAACGATAAAACAATAATTGTTTTTAACAAAAATATGGTTTTTTGGTTCATACAGCCTGGGTTTGTAGGTTTTAGCACATGTAAACACACTAAGACTTACTGAGAGTTAGTTTCTGTTGTGATATAAATGGTGTTTGCCTTGAAGTCAAATTTTGATTGAATAAAATCTGTTTGCAAATGTTGCTGCACGATGAGGTAAAAATGAAGCAGTCTTGATTTTCAGTTTCTTTGTTATATTTTTCATAATGAGATAATGCAGGCTTGATTTGTGAAATCAATTTGTGTAACTGTATCTGGGATATGAATTAAGGTGGTTCAGGTAAAAAAAATATAAAAAAAATAAATATAAAGATAACAAGTGGTTGTCACACTGGTTTTTCAATGTTCCCCGTTATTAGAAAATACTGTCAATGCTAAGTAAAGCCATGGTGGCACAGATACAGTCACTCATATCCTATCCAGTGGGTCTAGATTGTTGGGCTGAGTATAAATAATCAGTTTTTTGTAAAAAGCCAAAAAAAAAGAAAGGTACCAGCAGTAAACCTGAAGATTACAGTAGTTTGGGCAACCTTTATGTTGCAGTTTGTCCACTAGATGGCAGACAAACTCTTTCCCACTAGGACCGACAGCCTCACAGGGTTAACTATGTGATAAACTTCATCCAATGCACTTAAATACAATGATACACTACAAAAAGTAGTTGAATAATATATTTGAAATAAATACTGTATTCCAGAAGAAGCATGTGATATATACAGTACAAACCTAATATACAAATGTGCATTGTAATATCAAATGTAGACTGTCCTAATCATAACCTTACATAAGTCATGGCTGTTAAAAAAGAAAAAAGTTAAATTAAGTTTATAGATAGCAGTACATGTACTTAATGACATTAGAAAATATACTTGAATGAGAATGCTTTGAACTTTAACTGATCTTAAAATAGAAAGCGGCATAATATATCACTGTTGGCAGCAGATAGTTTACTGGTGATGAGATGATAACAGACACAATGTCCTGGTTTCTCTGCATAATCCATGGACCAGACAAATGGTCCCCATGAAGACTGGGACATGGATACTGGAAAGAAAATTCAAATGATCTTTTACATTTAAACCAAAATGTATGCCTACAGAGATACATCTTGAGGTAAGTGAGACCATTAAGAATTTTTTTGTAATTTTGATGAACCAACTTTCATACATTGGACAGAAAAGACTGTGAAGCCAAACTGATGTGTGAGACACCAAGTGCCCAAACTCATGAGCTTTCTTTCAGCATTATACAGTGTGTGTCTGCTACCCAAACACACATACACTGACCAAATGCATCAATTCCTAATGGGGTTTGGTTAGTGTTACAACCCCAGTCACACTAATCAGTCAAACCTGAAGCAGCAGTGTCTTGTTCAAGAAAGATGCCCTCCTAGATAACAGGCTGAGGCATCACAGTCTGCTTCTTCTCCGTCTTCTTCAAATTCTGTTTTTTCTATACACCACAAGAAGATGGCAGCAAAAGCCTGATTATGGTAGCAACAGTTCCATCCTTTTATGAGGCAGAGACACAAATATGGGTTGAATGTATTTTCCTTGAGGGAATTATGAAACATGGGACCAGTGTTCAGTGTTCATCTAGAAAGGTCTGAAGTTGAAAAATGTGTGTTTTCTCTGAAATATTCATTAATGCCACTTCAATCACTGCATAGAAACACAGTGTTTTCTCTGAAATATTCATTAATGTCACTTCAATCACAGCGTAGAAACACAAAAACATGAAAAAGCTTAATGAGCCATGTTTTTATAAGCAAGACATTTTGGTAACGCTATTTTACAGGTTTGCGCTTTCCTAATATATTTTTTATATGTGTTATATGTCATTTTGTAAGACGCAGTTTCTTATTTTAGCAGGTTGAGTTAAAAAGCAGATATCCAGAGGCAATTTTCTTGAAATAACTATTCCATTTAAACTTAAGTGAAATATTTATTTTTCATCATTTTATTTTTATTATAAAGTTTATTCTTCATACTTGTTGAGTTGTGCACTTGCCTGTAGACAAACTGCACTTTTCTTTTTTCTTTTTTTCTTTTCAATTTTCAGCTGACCTGCTGTACATTGACTAAAAGGTAACACAAATGTATCAATTTACTGGAATTGGTTATGGTAGGAGTAGCCAACCAGCCACCTGCTGTCTCTATTTTCTCTGTAATTAGCTCCAAATTACATTGTTATTAAAGGTAATTATCTAGAAAATGATAAGAAAATGTATACAATAAAATAAAACATTACTAAATCTTAACAAAACTGGCATTATCACATTTTAAAGTTCCAAACAAACAACTGCTTATTTACACCTCCTGCAGATAGAAACATTGGCACTCTAATGCAAACGATCTGGTATCTCGATGAATGTAAGTCCAGTACTCAATCTCTTTCTAGCTCTGTTTTGGTTTCAACCAACCCCTGAGAGAACAGTTCGTAGGTAACTTTTTCATTTGTTGTTCTGGGCAGCTAGCGTGAAGTTAAGATGAAATTTAAGTTTTTTGTTTTTCTGAAAACAACTGCCTGCTGCTTCTAAAAGCAGGGTTGATAAGAGTGGTTTGTGAGCTGAAAAACTGAAATGAGCTAAAAGAGACCAAAAAGGCCCTTGCCCTGATCCTTTAATATGAACATATTGAACATATTGATTAGTGCATATTTAATGTTCCATGTGCAACTTAAAACATATCATCTAATATGTCATATTTGCCTTACAAATCGATATTTTTTTTACTTGAGCTAAATAGACCTCAGTAAACAAATGGCCCCCTGGTAAAGCAGTCGCATGTAAATCAAAGCGAAAGTATACAGTCGCCCCACACAGCTCCGGGGGAGAGTGAAAGCCTTTAATGGTGGCAGTGGATTTGTCAGCTGAAGCGCCTTGGAAATGATCATTATATCTGCTTATGGCTGCCACATGAAAGGCCCAGCGTTCTGGCAGAAATACGTTTGATAATCCCACCACTTATGGCCGTTTTCATATTTGCTGGCGGTTACGTCCCCTCTGATAAGCTGTCACTGTGCACATCGTGATTCCATGCGGCAATTAGGCAAGCTGATTAAGATTAGCAAAAGGTGCGGGAAGCCGTTTTTAAGAATTGAGTCTTACTGTCTCTTCATCCACTCATGTGCAGGGTTTAATGCACGTGTTACCATTGAAGAAGAAGGGAGTTCACCATTCATAAGATGGCAAACAGACTTGTATTATTTGCTTAATGGTCAAGGTGATAAATGCAGGATCATCAAAGAGCTGTGTGAGTTGCAGGAGGTGACTGATGTTCTGCCTTGTCTTATTCATGTGGAATTGTTACATGCAGTCTCTGGTCTCAGGACCTCTGTATCTGTCACCTGGCAACGAACTTGTTGCCTGGATACAACACGCTGTTTCTTATTTCCATTGGATCAAACAGGACCAGGGTTGAAAGACTTGTATCTTTGGACAGGGGGAGGGGGGGGGGGGGGGGGGGGGGGGGAGGTGCTTGCATGATGTCAGCATTCAGAGAGGTTGTCAACAAATATCACCACTGCAAATAAAATGACCATGTGGTCTTGGTGTGTCATTATTTTGACAGACACCATATCTCTTTGAGCATCTGTCTGTCTGAGATCTATCCATGATCATCAAGCTGTGTCATGGCTCATCAGAGAAAGCTGTTCAAAGACTTTCCCCCCCCCCCCCTCCCCTCTAATGATCACACAAGCAGAAGGGAAATGCAGTCTAAGTTTATCGGTGCACCCCTGCTGAACCATCAGAGCTAATCTCGGAGACGTTGACAGAGAGGCAAGAAGCAAGAACGCCACCACAAATAGGCGACGGATACGAGCTCGGGCAGGGACAAGTTGCCATTTTCGATGTATTTTCCTGGCCTAGTCACATATGCTCTCTGAGCTGGTGCAAATGGTCAGGAGAATAGCAGTAAAGTTGAGTTAGATAACATAATCAGAGAACTATTGAGAATAGGCTGTGACTCATCACTTTCACCGAAACAAAAGTGACCCAGTTGGGAGGAGAAAAGAGACGATGGATCACGTTCATGAGGCGGTTTCGGCTCTGGGGATGACTGTGTCACTATAGTCCAGAGACACTCTCATGTTCCTCTCATTGTTATTGAGGAACATTTTGCTCAAGGCTGATGCATAATTAAACTCCTTATTAAAGTTTTCCATCAGCAGCAATGTTGGCTCAACTGCCCATCGACCAAAAGGGACACCTATACCATACCTAAAATGCTTACCTCACCATGGATGAGGAAGAACTGATCAGTGTCGTCATTTATTTCACCAAAGTTTGGCTAGAGAGGAAGCCTCCAGGATTTTAGACCTTTTCTTTAATATAGCTGGTTGTAAAGGAAGATTCGAGGTCTGCATTTTTTAGGTTGAGTCTCCAACTGCTGGATGGGAAAATCAATAATAAACACTCAACTGCTGGTGCGGTGAGCCTGAGTTGTTATATTCTTTCGTTTCTTGAGGCAATTCTGATGATTTCTGATTGAAGGAATTTGACTCATAAACTATAAATAACAGGATGTTACATTTAGGATCCAAAAAGCCCAGAAAACTGTTTTGT
Source organism: Scomber scombrus (assembly GCF_963691925.1). Lineage (NCBI taxonomy): Eukaryota > Metazoa > Chordata > Actinopteri > Scombriformes > Scombridae > Scomber > Scomber scombrus. Next base: position 4,667,753 of record NC_084991.1, read on the forward strand.
GATTTTAGTAAACTGACTGCATGTTTACCAGTCTGTGCTGTTTGAGAGAGATTTTTGAGCTCACACTTTGAGTTATGAGTAACAGGAGGCAACCACCAACAGTTTATTCTGGACAAAAAGGCTGGGTTTGTGAGTCTCACTTAATTTGAGCTAATTGGAGACTGGTGTAGATGTAATTTTTCCATAAAGATCTTGTCCAGCGCTTCTTTAACATACCTGTTTAAAGCAAGATTGTGTAACATTTGCTGAACAGAGGCCACTGTGGCCACAAGTGACAAATAAGAGATAATAAATGCTAGGACACAGGACACATAGAGAATAATCAAGTCAGTGAATTGCACCAGTAACACCCAGTATACAATAACATAGATCGATAGCAAAACTATCTATGTAACTCTCTATGTACTGAATAAAATTGGTGTTTCAATGCTAAACGTTTCATTTGTAAGTGTAAGAAAGTGTTATTTCTTCTTTCAAGTTGAATAGTTACATAATCTCACTTTAAGACGTGTTATGTTATAGGTGTCCATTAAAGGAACTTGTTATATCAGAGTAACAAACAAAATGATGTGTGTAAGTATTTTAGGTCCAATGGGTCTATATTTTACACCAGAAGATGAAACAGAAAGAATGAAAAATGGAGACTATTTTTATTCTTACCACTACTCACTTATCACTATTGACAGGTTTTTTGAGGCTGACAAGAATTTGACCATTAGTTCAAGAGATGCTCTATCGTAAAGCCATGTGTATCTAAAAACTGAAAAAAAGTCTGTTGCTTTATGAGTATATACTGTGTGATTTTGAGCTGTCCCAGACAAATGATGACCAACATGAAAGAAACATGGTGATATCTTTGGTTATGGTTCCAAAACGGTGGTCCTATGTCGCACTGTGAGAGAGAGGTTCAAAGATGGCCATTGTTGGTCTTGTGACCAAAGACTATGACCTGGCCTGGGACCATAGCCTGAGACAAAATTCTGCTGAGTGCTGCTAAGACCTATGTCTATTAACCAACCACAAGGAATGGCTCCACATTCTCCTTCACCTCCTTTATTGCCATTAGCATAAATATCACTATTGCAATGATTCTTGCTTAGTTTAATTGTTTACCACTATAGCAGCGCAGATGGATGATGCTGATGATGTTTTCTTGTATATTGAATTGCGTCGTAGTCTACAATGCAATAGGTGTGATCGTCGTACAGTCTACATACATCAAACTGTATCTAAGTTTATATGATCCAAGGCTGGCAATAAACTTATAAGACTGCTGAAATCTCACATTCAGTAGCTACCATTATTGTGGGTGTTGTTGATCCTTGTAAATACAAGACAAATGCAAAGCTCTTTAAAAATCTTAAAAAACATCATCTTGCTTTGCATTGTAGTGATGCAGCAGCCCAAATGGTGTGGCAATCTAGTCAAACGAAGCATGAAATTGATCATAGTCTGACATAAAATTCAAACAGTCAGTTCAAATAAATTCAACCTTTCAAATCAAGCATGAAATAAATCATAGTGGCCAGAAATTATATAAATGGAATATGGAAATAATGTAAAATGGATGACTTCCCTTTTTGGCAAAAGCAGAATTTATTACACAAGGCTGATTATTAGTCCACCTCCTTTCTTATTCAGACATTATATTCTCTTCAACTCTGTGGATACTTTTTAGTCACTTTCAACTCATAGTTTGGTTGATCTGCAACTATTTTGGTTCACTCTCATTTGCTCTCACTAACTTTATTTCTGGCTGCACTACCCCCTAGTGGCCAAAAAAATCAATTAATGCAATTTAATATTTTTCTTGCACTTCACTCTTACATGAGGCCTCTAATGTATATCAGTATGTTTCTTGTCTGGTGAACCTTATTTCACAGTTTTACACTGTCCTACAAGCTAGCCAAAAAACTTGAGATCTAACTATAAAATAGACAAATCAAGTGTTGGTGGTTGCTTAGAGGCAGGAGCTTCTTCATCTCCTTTTTTTCTGTCCTTGAAGTCATTTTCCTGCAGCTTGTTTCTTTGTTAGAGTAATCATCCTCTAACTACACTTCTTGAACTTATGTTGATGAACCATACAGTCAACAAAATGACATTAAGATAAGAGCTGAATCTGGCCATGAAGGAGGGGAATGGGTTTTATTGATAGTGATTAAGCAGTGCAGGGTTATTGAGATTTAGTGTAAGTGTAAGCAGGAGCCAATAAAGAAAATTCAAATTTAAAATTCAACCTAAGAATTTCAAGTTAAATTGTGAGTGGGTACGGAACCTTTTTCTCCAAATGTGCTTCCGATATCACTGGCTTCCTTTCATGCAGCCCTTGATGAACTATAACTGGCATCTTTTGAAGCTTTCCCTTTTCAGTGATGTTCCTCATGCCTTGATGTGGGTGGCCTTTTTATAGTCGTGGTTAAGCAGCCAACTGTGCCAGCACTATTTATGACTATTTTCTCACAAAGCTTCAAGAGCGCATGACGTAACTCCAATCAAAAGCTCCCTCAGACACACAGTGGGTGAACACTTTTGCTGTGACGTGGGATGACCTTAATTAGAATTACATAGAAAAGGGATCTCTTAAAATATGTCAAACCAGATGTGAGTGGGTGGTTATTGGTATGTGTAGCTCAGTGGGTAGAACGAGGCATTTACGAAGGTTAAGGGTTTGATTCCCACTGGTGCCAACTAGCTATTCCTCAGACCTACTTAAAAGAACACGTTGCTACAGGGGTCTCATTCGGATATCTCCATACTGAGAAAATGTCAGATGGAAATATAAACTGTTTACATTAACGTCACCTTCAATTACTAGATGAAATCTCACAAACATTGACTCACGGAAATATCTCAGCTATTGGATGGATTGCCTTAGAATCTGGTACAATGGAAGATATTGTGTCCAGACCTTGGTGATCATCTGTTGCCTAATATAACACCAATTACCAGTTTTTTATTTATACAGTGAAATTGACATTAATATCGTGCACATATTCATGGTTACCAGATGATGTATCCTACTAACTTTCAAGTAGCGCTCCGAAGAATTTGACATTTGTGGTTTTGAGTGAAATGTCTCAACAACTATTGGTTGGATTGCCATGATATTTGGTACAGACATTGATGTCCAATTCAGATTTAACTGTAATAACTCTAATGACCCCTTAGCATCTAGCACCAGCATGTCAAAACTTTACTTTGTCCAATACTAATGACTTTCCCATCATCTTTTGTTGCTGTGCCAAAGTACATCTGCTAGCATGGGTGTAGACTTGCAGCCTTGCCTAAAATATAATTCATAAATAATTGATGAATAATCAATAATCACCAGTTTTCAGGAGGCAGCTTGGTAGTGATATGCTCTGATTTATCAGGTGACAGTTATCCCTCTTGCAGCTGCTCTGTCTTTGACTTCTCCTCAGCAGGCTTCTGCCTCTGTTTTATTGGGGCTCTAAACTTGGTGACCCATCTCGTATCAGCTCTGACCTCAGTGTGCTTGCAGCTGTTTGAGTTCAGCAGCAAGTATATGGGCCAAACAATGCCACCATCGTCACTGTCAGTCTAAGTTAAATTAACAGTGAAGTGTAAATAAAAGCATCGATTTTCTTGAGATTTTCAGAGAGATGTTGGTTCTATTTTCTAAATTTGTAGTTTGGATTGGATGTGTTTCTAATATTTTGTCCATCCAAAATTGCATTACATAGATGTGATTTCATGTCAGTCATTCTGTAGCAGGTTGGTTGTATCAGGTAATTTGCGTTTTTCTCTGCTCTTGTGATGTGTGTGTAGAGTTGGTGGAGAGTGTGTGTGTGTGAATGGGTATGAATATGTGAGTGTGCCTCTCGCAGTTATCTAAAGACTACTCACCGTGATCAGCGCTATATCACACATATAAGCACTTCTCTGTGAAAGGCGAGCCATGCGGATGCGACAGCTCAGGAGAGACACGTCAATGAATGAGAAAGCCTTGTCAAGTACACAGAGTGACAGATTGCCCTGAGAACACCATTAACTGCCCAATTCAGAGCTGAGTGAGGGATCATTTGCATACAAATAGTGTGTCTATATGAATCAAAGATGGATGAGCACACCAATATAGACTCTGTCACTGTTTCTACTTTTTTTTTTATCAGATTGAAGAACACAGTCTCAGGGGAGTCACATGAAGGAAATTCTGCAAGAGATGGCAGATTGATACAAATGTTTCTCTGAGGCAGAAATTATTTCATTTGTAGTGTTACCACTTCTTAGGTGGAGCCACAAAGCCAACCTGGCTAAGTAAGATTTGTGGCTTTTCACTATAGACGAATCCCGCTTGAAGTCTAAAAGAGACATCTTTTCACCTGCAAATGACAAAAAACACACTTACTGTGCTGTGCTGATCTAAGGCAAAATCCACGAGTATCAAGTAATAAAACTCATTTTGTCATTTGGTAGAAGCTTTTATCAAAAGTGACTTAGAAGTGAGGCAAAACCATCAAGTTTTAGAGGACAGTGGCTCAAAAAGGTGGTGGTATAAATTCTCAAGTAGCTGAGAAGTGAAATGAAAAAGAGCGGTAGACAGAAGGGTTTTTAAAAATATAAAAATATAATAATCAAAATGTATAATTATTAAAGTAAGAAGCAGGTCTTTGTTCTCTCAAAGATTATCCCTGTTAAGATCATTTGTAATTGGTCAATGGTATAAATGTGTCAAAGTTAACCAGTGTTGTTCTCTCAAAAAGCATGATTTTTCTCGTGTGACAGGGCCTTATGATGCTCCTCACGTCTTACTCTTTGAGGATTATACCCATATCATACCCATATAGGATCTATCTTATGGGAAATGTGGGCAAATGCCCAGGGGCCCTGGACCAGAAAGGGACCCTAATGATGTGTGGGAAAATATGCATGCACTTTTTTTTGTCTTTTTTGTCAGATTCCACAAGAATATGACTCAAGGCTTAACCCATTTTCTTGATGTTGAACCTAGCATATCCAAAAGGAAATAGCAAGGGTGCAAGGTTTCCACCCAACAGCAGCGTTATCCAATTGGAATGAAATAAAAGTTGTTTCCAATGAAGTTAAATGTCATGAATGATTGATTGGCAAGTGATGATTGGTTAGCAGGCCATAATGCACTGTAGGTATGTTGTATCAATGAACGTGTGGGAAAAATGATTAACTTGTGGAAAATGGACCACACCGGTGGTAACCAAAAGCCCAGAAAAAAATGCCCTTTTTGAAAAGGATAAAAATGAGCAATTTTGAACATAAATTAATTATGGGAAGGGGAGGATTAGTGAGCTTCAGTGCCCAGGGGCCCCTGGAGTACTAACCCAGCATTGATCATACCAATGTTTTTGCATGTTCGAGATCTTTCACTTCTTATTATTTTCCAAAGTCAGCAATAGAACAGCAGTCTTTTATGCCTTCTTCATGCTGTCCATGTTTACTTGTTGTCTGTCTTCAAGGTTAGCTTTTCAGGGCTTCTCATGTCATCTTAGACATAGGATCTTCCCACCTTCACTTCAACGCACCAACCTGAGAGACTTTTCAAATCAATCTGCCTCCTCAACTGCACTGTCCCAGCTGTTCACTCTGATAGATTATTTACCTGAAGTATGTTTTAAGTCCCTGCAAGTTGATTTTTATCTAAGCCTGGAAGCTGTCTGAAATGTAGGAAATCAATATGAAAAGCTGTGGGAAGCAAGTACATCTGAGGTATAATAAACTGGATAAAAACACCAGTATGAAGCTTTAAAAAGTTTAGAACCCAGAATCCCAAACACGATCCCACATTTATATCTATTTTTAATTTGATATGTGATAAAACTTTCATCAGATCCTAATAGTATCAAGATGTTATCCTCAAGTCAATATCATCATAGCGATCTGAGATCTACTGCTCATATTGGTCCAGTCTACTGACATCTCTCTTTTGAGGTCGCTCTCTGCTAAATGTTTAAGCTCGGACCACACAGCAGTTTCCTCGAATTGGATGAAGATCTCATTAATCTGCTGGGTGACTTTGCCACCCCCGTCATTCCTCTCTGCCCCTCAGATAATGGGCTTCTATTATGTCGACCAGTGTGTAATCATCCAGACTCATAGACCGATAGGAACGTTTTGGTCCCACCATGGGCCTGTAATGCTCTGGGCACTGCACATGTCTCACATTTGTCTCCCACGTCAGAGAGAATATAGGTTGCTGGTAATGCATGCTGTGAGATGGCATGGAAAAGAAAAGTTCTTGGTTTCCAATATGTTTGGAGTTTGACTGTGACCTATAAAATAGTGGATTTAGTGGGGATACAGTTGTGTTTTCAATATTGTGCATTGTTTCTTTGACATTATTGTACCTCGTTAAATCACCAAGCACTCTTCTCTGCACAACTGTAAATGTGGTGAAGTGAAAGAAGGATGATATTGTTGATGTTGTCAGGTGGAACTATGAAGTTAGTCCCTGAAAAGAAACTTTTTTCAAAAATCACCTGAATACTTCACACGAGCCATGATTGCTTGAGGTCCATCGTAGTCTGTGATGTCTCCTGACGAAGACATGGCAAGAATTTATGACTCATTACCTGATCGGACACAGTGACCACCTTGAAAAGTGAGATTATTGTGTTGTTAAGGTTAGGGATTACATAAGCATTAAATCAACAAAGTGCAGAGTTAGCTATGGTGCGAAATGCTCACACATCTCCCTCTGGATCCACAAAAGGCTTCATACAACTTTTGGCGCTTTTCCACTACACAGTTTCAGCACGACTCGACTCGCCTCGGCTCGCCTCGACTCGGCACGGTTCCTTTTCCATTACAAAAAAGTACCTACTCAACGTGGGCGGGGTCGTCATAGCACGGCTCTGCGAAACTGCAGTGACTTCGTTTTATACGCGACACAAAACACATAACCAATGTAGGACATTGAGGCAGTGGTGTACTTGCTGCTGTATGAGGCTTTTTGTCTCACACAAAGCAAGAAAATTGAGCCGTATGGCTGTAACTATGGTTGTAACGCAGCTGCCGGTATTTAAAAATGCCGGGTTTGATTCTTGTGTGGGACGGCTCATGACTCTTCCAGCGACAACTACCAATCAGCGGCCAGTAGTGTGTCGACGTCACATTTTAGTACCGGCTTGGCTCGCTTGGAACCTCACCAGAGCAGGTACTAAAAAAGGACCAGGTACCAGGTACTTTCCCTAGTGGAAACGCAAAAAGAACCGAGGCGAGTCGAGGCGAGTCGAGGCGAGTCGTGCTGGAACGGTGTAGTGGAAAAGCGCCATTTCATCACATATGCTTGAGTACTCTGTAAGACTTGTAAACAGACGTTGATGTGTAAAGTTGGCAGAGTTACACATTTCACATAATCATTTTATCCATTGTTAATAAAGGATTTAACTATGATAAGGCAATGCCAGGATCCTAAATTCCAGCACACACTTAACTCCAGTCTCCATCTGCACATTTTGTCCTTCGACCGAGTGAAACAGCCATCAGCTGGTTAAGATGAACAGAGCTAAGTTGCTGAGTCAAAGCAGAGAAATGGTTTGTTTTGATCTTCTGGGGTAAAGTCTGAGTCAGTCCGCTGCCCTGTCTGATGAGATGAGTTGTTCTGATAAAGACATTACAGTGGACAATCCTGACGAAAAAGGGAAAATAAAACTGCTGAGCTACAGTCTTGTCTTTTTCTTTCTTCTGCAGGCAGCATTCTGGATTGTTATAGAAAAATGATTTAAAATAACAACTGAAATAGCTCCTTTTGCATGTACTGTCAGTTGAATTTTATCTTCATGTTACGTCAAAGAGCTGGGCTGTGACTCACATAACCACTAATACGTTTTTCATCTCTAATCACAGAGTGTGAATGTCAAACTAAAGTACCCCTTCATTAAATTATAGGTGTCTTTGCAGCATTAGACCAGAAGAAATGTGCTGTGTCCTGATTCATTTGGGACAGATTTAGAGAACCAAGTCTGAGAGAAGAAAAAGAATTGGAAGAAGAATCTTGTCCTGCATGTCTGAAGTCTGTGATGTTTCAGTCATTTGCAGGGACACTGAGGGACACAATCAACATGTTGGACTTCATTGCATGTAGATTCCTTTACACTAATTGCTTAAGCATGTGTGTCATGATTCAATGACAATTAATCTGAAGGGATTGGAAAGGCATTGAAGTGTCTTTTGTTCATCCTGTGAATGGCCCAGAAAACAAAGGTTGTATCAACTAGTTGAACCCTGACCTATGGTATATAATAGGACTTTCAAGATCTGGTGAAGGGCTCATAGCCACAGCCTATGTGGGAAAATTGATATTGAGACCTTATAAAGCAAAAGGGAAGCACATTGACTCCAAGTCTGAATTGTATGAATCCTAAAACTTCTGGTACGTTTTCCACCCAATGATTAGATACTAAAATTTGTAGACAGTAATAGAATTGAAAACTCACTCAGACACTGACATCATTGCTATGGGAAACCCATGAATAATGTGACAGCTGTTACTGTTATGTCTTCTGAAACCTTGATGAAGACAGTAATATAGTCTATAACAAAAACTTCAAAAATTGTTTATTTTTTGGCATTTAAATGTGTTGTATATAGAGGTAGTTGAGCCATTTGACCCAAAAAAACATGTTTGCTTCAGAGTGTTTTATAAGTCTGTGCCACAAATATCACACCCTATTGTTAGACCCCCAATTCAGTTGATGAAACTCAGATAAGGGAAAACTCACACAACCCTTCCACATACAAAAATCTGTGCACTAGTCTTTTTTGAATATAATAATATATCCGATATTATCAGTCATCTTCAGTGTTGAAGAAGTTTTCTATACCCAACAGGTATCCTTTGGGCCAACCAGTGACAAGATGTGTCCTCCCTTTATTGATGGACAGACAGTCCGGTGGCAGTCATCCAAAGTAACCGCTACCTATTAATTCCAGTGTAGATGTTGAGATATTTCACAGGATAAGTGAAAGCGTCGACCTGCCGATGGTGATGCTGGAGGGAAAAATGAGACAAAGTCGGTAGGATTCATCAGTGAGAGAAGAGAGTGTTTTCAGTACATCTACATGTTCAACACGATTAAGGAATCATTTTTCATATGAATTGCTCCTAATCTGTGTGACTACTCTGTTTAACATTAATTGGCTCATTAAATCACTGCCAGTAGGCTGACACCAGTATGAGATTAATAAGCTCCATCTCCGTGATGTGTAGAAATCCTGGCAGGTTCAGTGGAGCTGCAGTCTGGGTGTCGCGGAGGGGTCGTAAAAATAGATGAGGAATGGAGGTAAGAACGCCTCTAAATTAAACTTAAACTTAAGCACACTCATTGTCAATTAATCTGAGGTAGAAGCACTGGAACTGTGAGGTCAGAGAGATATTGTTTTTTTTTTCCTCAGATGAATCATTGCTCTGTGCTAAGTAGAGCAGGCACATCTGTCTACAAGGAAGCCATATTAGCTGCTATAATAGTCACTGGTTCTCCACTACAGTCATACAAGTACCCCTGATTGCTTTTGTTGCCTCCCCCGTAAAATTACAAAAAGCCCATAACACTGAGTAGGAACACTGTATTACTTTACAGGTCTGTAGAACACAAGTTAGAGGTTGAGAGAGAGAGAGCAATGCTTTAGTATCTCACTTAATCTCTCACTCTTTGAATGCAGAGGATAAAATATTATTATTACAGCTCCCATGTGTATAAATCTGGCAAAACAAGACTGGGAGTTAAATTTTAAATGACATTTGAAGGACTGGCTCAATGTTTTATTTTCATTTTGGAACCCTATTAATAGTTTTTTCAAATAAATTACCTCATTAATGTTTTAAAGGGCACTTCACTTATTCTTTCAAATGAAGATTAGTTTACTTGTCTTGAGGAGTTCTGCTCAGGCTGTGAAAACAGTTAATGTGACTCTGGAGGAGCTTTCTGACGTCTGAGAATACAACCCTAATGATGTCTTCTGTGTTCATTTTGGATTGAGATCGAGACTGATGAGGCTGTTTATGAGGCAGCCGAGTACTAACCTAGGAACCCACTGGCCGATCATCTCTTTGGCGATTTAGCTTCTCGGGGCAACAGCCAATGTTTCTGGGCTTCTGGTGTAGCCAGCAGTTATCCAGATAACAGATACACATATCTTTGTTTGTGTTTGTTTATAGTCCGATTAGCATCTTGAGACAGTCCAGACGACATTTCAGCTAATCACGATAAACAGATATATGCATATTAATGCAGATAAGTGAAAAAAGTTGATAAAAGGCTAAATCATTGTCAGACGATAGACATTGGGTTCCGAGATTGCATTTTGGCCAACGTGGTCTGCCTTGTTTACTCTCCACAGTGACCGTTTACCTGCAAGCAACCAAAGCCTGCTCAAATGTCATTGGTCAATGCTATTAGGACTACAAATGGAAACCTGAATGCTTTTGGTACCAAAATGTTGTGCCACTTGTCTACAGATTCTGTATTCATAATGCAGAAGAGATTAGCAGAGCTCTAATGAAATATGATATTGGTTGCATTTTGGAAAATGTAGAATGCATTCTTTTGGAGCTTGACCCACAGTAGATGGGTCAAGAGGTTAAAGGGGAGTTTTTCCTTGCTGCTGTAGCCAAGTGTTTGCTCATGTGGGAATGCTGGGTCTATTTGAATTAAATAAAGAGTATGGTCTAGACCTGCTCTTTGCAAATAGTACCTTGAGATGACTTTTGTTGTGATTTGGCGCTATATAAATAAAGTTACAGTAACTCATATTGCACACACCCCATAATAAAACATCATGAGACCATTTCACAATCCCTATAGCTTCGAGCAGTATTGTTTAAAAGTTTGATAAAGGTAGGCACAAATGAGTTTTTAAAACAGTTGACACATTATGTTTTATAGTATACTTCTAGTGTCAGAATCAGAAATACTTTCATAAACATTAAGAGAATATTGTTATTGATGATGAACATGAAGCAACAGTACACTTAAAGGGAAATACCACCTGTTATTTCTTTACACCAGCACAGGTTAGGTTGTTCAGACTGTGTCTAGAGAGGAAACCCCTACACATTAGAGCACATTAGAACCTTGCAGGATATTAAAATATAAATTAGCTGTCACTCCCCATAAAGACTAGAACGCCATAACACATCAGCAGCTCTATTTGTCCATCTGGTAACCTGACGGCCAACAGTGCTCATTATCAGTGGCCAAAGTAGAACGCATTGTATTTGGTGTGACATAAAGTGTTTCTGTTTAGGAATGGAATCACGCTGTTAGAACCATCACATAATTACTGTTGTGCTCATAACCAATCAGTTTACTGTGATTACATTTGCATATTTGCATAATAGAGGCTGTTTTACAAAAACAAGACCATCCACTAACTAAAGCACTGCACCAAAACATTATGATAAATCCTGCACTCATCTGTAATTCTAGTTTACAATGAATCAATATACAGTTTTTCCATGAGAATATTCAGACTGAAATAATGTCCCTCTATAGTCTCATTTGGTTGTTTTTAAAATCCTCTTTCTCTGGTTGTTTGTACGGCACGCTTCACATAATTTCAGTATTCCACTGTGCATATCACAGTGTGTTTTATATCAGTATGCTCATAATGCATAAATTACCATCAAAATACACATCCTGAGGCAAGCTTGGGAAAGTTTGAAAGCCAGACAGTGCGAGTGCCAGTTCTGTGTGTCAAACAAGCGTGATATTGTACAGACTTAGTTTAAAATTCATGAAAACAAATTTTTTTTCTCTAAAGGCGTTTTTATTGAAAACAGAACATCATCCTTTAAACTTTAAAAAAATGAGACACCTATTATGACAAAATGAATGGAACACTGTGAAAAATATCAAATATTTTGATCTATATTAGCAATTAATTTCCTTTCAGTGCTTCTAAATGTATGTGATGTGATGTTTATATGATGTTGGTGACTACATCTAGAAAGAACAAATATTTCTGCCATTGAATAGATAACAGATTTGCTTTATGTCCCTTTTTTGAAAAGAGGGACAAAAACACCATTAAAAGGAATGGAGAGGACCAAATGTAGGGGCATTTTTGTCAATTTTCAGTTTATTTAAGGTAAATTCAAGTAGGCAAGTGCACATTTGAGATGTTTTGCCATGCTTACATCACATTTGTAACTGACCTTAAATCCTCAATGTTAATCATATTGTCATATGTGTAATCATTGCAGTGGAACACTGTGATCGCCCAAGGAAAGTAGGGGGTCGTGAGGGAATTTCCAAGCAAATTGGATAAGTGAAATGATGCTAATTGCTAATTGACAATGACTTGGCTGGGTTTTCACCCTCATTGGCAGTGGTTGGTTTTGTGGTTTGGGGACCCCCAAAAATAACAATAGGAACAAACAATAGTTTGGTTTGTGCAAAGTCATTTTGGGCGAGGCACTAGGAAAAACAGAAAGCCGGCCTGACTGACTCTTTATGTCTGCCAGTTATGTTTGGTGACACAACACATCAATTTTCAACTTTGGTGTTTTAAATAAGCTTTCCAGAGTAACTTTAAAATCAAAAACCATGCTGTCAGTGCTAAGAAGTTGTTGCCCATCAATACCTTTCAAAAAATGACATTTCTAATGCCCATTCAACTGTAAAAGCTTATAATGTCACTGATTCATTAACCACAGTAATCATTCATATGGGTTTAATGACTTAAACATGATTGAATTATGGTTGAAATTTGAGATCATTTTGAGAATTTAGCTTAAATAATAAATCCTTTCTGCTTTTTTTGGTCATTCAGAGCCCAGTTGTATTTATGGTGTCTATTTCCTGCTGTTGACTACCTTTTTTGAAGTTTAAACCCTATGTCTTTTATGCAAATTGACCCGTCCCAAGCTCATGTTGGGTGCCCACATGTGCACTAAGACATATACTATACTATAATCATTCCCCTTGTTTGTACTGGCTCTGAAGAGACACCTAACTATGAACTTCCAATGGAAGTGATGTGGGCCAAAATAGGGGGATCAATAAAGTTACCCTATACCCTATACCTATACCTATTCTGCAAATATGTATTCAAAACTTGTCTCAGTCAAGCAAGTTAGTTAGATACTGAAGTTAAAGTCTTTTATAGCATGAAATTCTCTCTTTTGGTTACAATCCCTCCACTGCAGCTCAACAGGGAAACACTGTCTGGGGAAGCACAAAAAGACTATAACTTCAGAAAATATCCACTTGATTTGACATACTCAGACTGTAACTCAGATATTAGTTTAAATAGATTTTTTGCACAGAACAAGGATTGTAATCTTTGCCCCCATCACTTCCATTGGAAGCACATAAGTAAGGCATCTCTTCCAGGCTAGCATGGACAGAAGAAATGATGTAAAACCTTTTTCTATGTTCAACTATTGTTGTAGGACAGATTCGAAAAATTGTGAATGCTGCATGATAGGAAATGTGGACATATCTGATTACTATATGGATAAGAAATCAGCACAACATGGAACTTTGTTGATGTGCAGTTCAAGAACTGCAGCTCAAAGACACTTAGGGTTTTAGTTAAGGAGGGCGTGTCTACACTGTTTGCCTATAGATTGAAAATAGAAGAACCATCTGGAGATGATACAGTATGCGTGCGTCGTGTAGATCTGCAGGTGTAAAGTGATGGTGTGGAGCTGCTTCCCTTTCATTAATGTAGCGCCTTTAGTCCCGAAGAGCAGAGTGGAAAATCGAAAGTGACTGGAATTATGTAAAGTAACACACTATCAGCTTTTTATAGAAAGCATGTCGGCATGGTAACCGGTCACCATAATTGGCCCTCCATTACTAGCGGTGTGAATCGAGGCATTCCCGCCTTCCTTCTCCTGCAATGTGGTTGTGACAGAGGTGAACAAAATTGACTTAGGCTAATCAACACACACACACACATTTCATTCACCTACTCATTGATAACTATAGTGCGTCCTTTATCCTCTCTATCAGCAGCAGTGAGTGTGGTCCCTCACACTCTGCTGTATTCATGCAGCTTCAGAGTGGTTCGATGGCATCAGCTGTAAACTGCCTGGGTAGATGCTATCTTATCTCTTTGTGACATGTTTTTATTTCTCATCAGAGCAGCACAAAAGCTCAGAGTGTCCCAAATGTAATCTTTTTGTCTTCACATGTGACACAGAGGTGATATTTTCTCACAGTCTCACAGTTTTATTTTGCTGTTTTGTCAGTTTGGGCCACATGGAAAACCTCACGTCAAAGCATGCGACCCACACGCGACTATATGTATTTTTAACACGCACAGACTGCAATTCATCCACGTTGCCATGACGATGAGTAAATTTATATTCACCTGAGACAGCTGTCGTAGTTTTGGCCCCATGGTAAGTGTTACCATGGAGGACGATGAGACACAAGCATGAAAATAAAGACAAACAGAGACTTGTCTGGTATTTGGGGAGACACATCAGCTCAGGCACATCTCAAACTGGAATGTGAACGTGTCGTTTGCTTTTATAACACTACCGTCAGTTATGAATGAGGTGTGAACACAGCTTTTTTTCAAACATATTCTCCTTCCGACGTCATGTGTTGGAGTTTAACCTTCATTTAAACAAAGCGGACAAAGACTGTCTTAAATGTCTCATACAGCGCTGCTTGAACGTTTGTGAACCCTTTAGAATTTCTTTCTATTTCTTCATAAATATGACTGAAAACGTGGTCAGATTTTTACGTAAGTGCTAAAACTAGGAAAAGGGAATGCAATGTACATTTTCACAGCAATAACTTCAACAAAACATCTCTTGTAACTATTTATCAGCCCTGCACATCGGCTTGGAGAAGTTTTAGCCTGTTTCTCATTACAGAACAGTCTCAACTCGGGGATCTTGATGGGCTTCTTTGCATGAACTGCCTGCTTCAGGTCCCTCCACAACAGTTGGCCATTCCGAAACATTTACTTTCTTCTGCTATAATCATTCTTTGGTACAATGGCGTATGTTTATGGTCATTGTCTTATTTCGTGGCTCATTTTCCGTTGAGCTTTAGTTCACAGATGGAAACCTGGACATTTTGCTGCTACAACTCAGAACTCATAGGTCCATATATGATCGTAAACCATCCTGGTCCAGAGGCAACAAAGCAGACCCAAACAATGATACTGCCACCATCATGTTTCACAGATGAGATGAGGTTCTTATGTTTTAATCCAGTGTTTGCTCATCACCAAACAAAATGCTTCTCATTCAAGCAGAGAAGAAATTTTTTGGTCTCACCGTCCACAGAGCATTTTTCCCAACAGCCTTGTGGATATTCCACGTGGTCTTGAGCAAACAGTAGACAGCTGCAATGTTCTTTTTGAAGAGAAGAACTTTTTTCCTTGAAACTCCATGTACACCATTGTTCTCCTGATGGTGGACTCATGAACTCATTGATTGTAGATATTGAAATAAAGGCCTTTAGTTTAGTCCCTTGTGGCCTCCCAGACTATGACACACCTGTTCTTGGCGTGATCTGTGTTATTCAACCACTCCTGGGGACGGTAACAATGGTGTTGGATGTTTTCTGTTTGTACATGATTTGCCTAACAGTCAACTGGTGGAGTCCAAACTCTTTAGAAATGGTTTCATAACCTTTTCCAACCTGGTGAGTATCAGCTTTGATAGTGAAAACCCAGATTTATCTTCTGTGAATAAATCAGGGCTCTCCAAGACTCAAATTTGATTGTCATCCCATTAATTGAGGCACCAAACTCTGATCTCTTCAAATGATTCCATAATCCTAGAGGTTCACATACATTTGAAATGTACAAATAGGGGAACATTGGGTCATTTTTTTGTTTATTCATCATTTGTTCAATTGGTGTTTCTTTTTCTAGTTTTAGGACTTGAGTGGAGCAAATTCTAAAGAGTTCCGACACACACGCACAGTTCCAGACACAGGTGACAAGGACCTTGCATCATGTACATAATGTACCTGACAATCTCACACAAATGATGCTGTCAAAACCTTTACTGTCGCTTTAATAATTCTGTCAGGCAGCAGCTCTGCATACATTTGTTATCGCTGCACAGAAAACTTTAACAACCTCGATAATGATGCCCCACACGGCTTCATTTTGCAATATGCAAGACAATGAAGATTAAGAGTTTCAATCAAGATCACAGAACAGTGAGTCATGCATTTGTTTGTGAAATGGCTCATCAATAGGTAATGATTTATATATTTTGGTAGCTGTAAAGCTTTAGGAGCCACCTTTCATTTATCACATTTCAATATTTAATTAAAAATCAATTTATTGTGACATCAAAAAAATCGCAAATTCTATTATAGATTAACATTCAACCTATAATATTGCCGCTTTAGCTTGTTTTATCCATGGAATTCAGAAATGAGATGAACTCATTTACATTACATTTCATACATGAGAAGTTCTATAAATGCAAAGTCAGTGCTTGCGTGCTCAAGGGCACTTCGAGGCTCTTTAATTTTTGAAAAGACGTATATATGTAGTTTTGATTTTGAGCTTCAATCATGTTGTAGCAGTAAATGTCACACTCCTCAAGCTGTCAAATCATGGACCTTCCTTTTCCTTTTTATTATTACCTTTTCAAATGTCTCTGAAAAGACATTTGAAACACACGTCATGTCACATCTATAAAGTCCCCCCCCCACCCCCCCCCACCCCAAAAAAAAGTGCAATCTTCTTTACAGATAAGACAACCAGACTACAATATAATATACAATAACTGTATATATTATACTATAGAACATGCGTAAACCCCATATAAAATAATAAATTAATACATAAATAAATAAATAGTAATAATATTATTTATTATTATTAAATATGATGGATATTATTACATTAAGAAAAAATAATGCTAAGAAAATAAACCACAGAATTTTTGCTGATAATATTACTATTATTGTTAAAACAAATAAATACATATAAATAAATAAGAAATGAAAAAAAAACTAACTGTAAATTAATGAATAAATAAATAGTAATTATGATATTATTTATTATTATTAGAAATGATGGATATTATTACAATAAGAAAAAATAATGCTAAGAAAATAAACCACAGAATTATATTATTGCTGATAATATTACTATTATTGTTAAAACAAATAAATACATATAAATAAATAAGAAAAAAAAACTAACTGTAAATGAATGAATAAATACATATTATGTTATTTATTATTATTACATATTTTTAAAATATTATTATTATGTTATTAATAAAAAATAATGATCACAAATAAACCAGAGAAGTATATGTTCACTGATAATGTTACCATTATTCTTAAAATAAATGAATAAATATAAATAAATACAAATAAGAGAATAATTTAATCGTACAGTTTGTCACACATAAACTTTACAAACTCAGCAGAAAGTACTATAGAGAAAAGAAAAGTTCAATCATCTTGGGGACACTTCACTTCATAGGTGTGAAGTTATTGAATATTAAAATGAACCAAAATTATGCAAAAGAACATTCTTCCATACTAAGTGTTGTAGTATAACCAGCAGGAGCCCATTGATGTGATGAGAGGTGATTTTGGGGACACTAAACTGTGTAGGAGTGAAGTGAATATTTTTATAGTATATCTTTGTAGTATCTCTTTTTGGTGTGTGTGTATCGGTGACAGCGGTGGCTGCAGTCATCTGGAGGTTAGCGCAGACAGGCTCGTCACCGTCGACAAGCTTGCCGCGGATCATCTGTGAGCCATCAAAGGCAGAAACGAAGCGTGTTGACAAGCCGCTCGCTACCCTTTCAGAGTCTGCTCATTCTGAAGAGAGAGGAGAACATTTCGGCTTCGATTCTCATCAGCACCGATGCCAATCTGGAGACTTTATTTTTTTTAAACCAGAAGAAGAAATGATTTTCACTGGAAAGTCAAAGGTCAGAGTTAGAGAATGTGTAACTTTCTTTACAAAAGTAATCATTAAGCTTAACTTATGAGCAACTCTATCAATGCCTGCAGAGATTTTCATACAGTCATCTTGTTGCTAGGAAACATCTAAATAGATTTTTGACCCTGTACATCACAGAGTGCTGCTTATTTGGATTTGTCTGTCAGCTTCTGCATTGAATATTTCCCGTCTCAGTGATACTTGCTGTGTTTTTTATCAGTGCTGGGTTACCAACTGCCCCTGCTGCCCAGACCCACTGCATGTCAGTGAGGTTGTGATGATTTGATTAAGTGGAAATATGCAGCTTTTAAACACAGTATGACCTGAAATTGTCTTCAGGCAGGTCCTGCATTATCAGCAAAAGGAATATAGTAACAGTTAACTATGTCATTTGATAAAAAATACTCTTTATTATACTCTAATACACTTTGAATAAGAATTGGTCACTGATGTGGTTTAATAAAATTCTTAGATTTATCCTACATCTGCTCCTTCTCTCTCCATAAAAATATTCCTTTTAAAAAGTTGAATTGCTGCATGTAGGATGTCTCATACTTCTCTATTAAGTCTGTTCACAGTGTATTTGGACTGGAGGCTTCAAGTTTCCATATCACACCTGTGCCAGTTGCATACTGAACTGTGATTGGCTCCAAACTAGTACTAGTACTAGTGTGTCCAAACTTTTGACTTTTAACGCACATGAGCAGGTAAACACAGTTTACATGACTGCCCTGTGCCACCTTCTGTGCTGATTCCTCCCATTGCTGGTCATGTTTCCCTCCATATGCAGCAACCCACTGACGTCACTGTCCGGCATACGCCCAGCCAAGGCTGGATTAACAACGCCAGGGGCCCCTGGGCACTGCTAATGCATTTATTCTGATTGGATGACGCTGCTGTCAGGTGGAACCCTAGTAACTCCATATTTCATTTCAACATATTAGGTTTCTAACAGCAACCATAATTATCAACATCAAGAGAAAGGGTCAAGACTTGTGTAGTTTTTTTGTAGAGCCTGATAGTAAAAACACATTTTTTTTCTCTTATCATTGAGGGCCTTTTCCTACTCAAGGGCCCCTGAGCCCAGATTGCCCATATGATAGATCTGGCTATGCCGCCCGCCAATGACTGTGACATGCCCAGCATTTGGTAAGACTATATCGGAACTAACCATGGCTACCCCATAACTACATTATTCTCTTTTATCCTTAATTGCAAAGTCTGTAACTATCACTCACCTTTCTCAACTACTTATGACAGTTTACATGTAGGTGATTGACACTGTATAATATAAATAGTGCATCTGTGTGTAAGGATGACTGCTCTGGTCATGTGGTAGCACTTCTTCTTTGGAACACACACAAGTATTCATATTTCAATCATGGCTAGTGTGCACAACCTTAAAATTGTGTTAGATTTGAGTATAAATGTACACTATTTAGTCCTCATATATAGCCTTTGCTCTTGATACTATGTTTACACCCTGCTCGTATTCATTCGGGTGTTATGTAAAATATAAAAGGTAAAAGATGTAGGCATCTCCATCCACCATATATAATATGTGTAACTTTCTATTATCTTATTTGCTGTGTATCTTTACTAAAACACTTCCACCTACAAACATCGGCACATGTCAGGACGGTGACCTTGCTTCCCCTTCCCTCCTCCTCAGTCCTCTCTCTCTTCTCTCCGGATTGTTTACTTCCCATCAGTGCCTCGCAAAAGTCAGTTGTAATCTTTTTTTTTTTTTTTTTTTTTTTTTTTTCATTTCATATTTCGCTCCAGGGTTTGCTGTTGCATGACTGATGAACGCCAGCTCGGAGTTTTCACATTTCAGCATGATGCAAATGACACGGCTCCTCGGTAACGCCTCGACTCGACTTTGTGGCATTTTCCGTTTGAACCTGCCTTCGTAACTCTTGTGTGTTTTTAGTTTAATGTGTTTTTAAATTGCGTTAAGGAAAACAACCACTTCTTCACTCTGACAAAAACCTTCAGTGAAATCATTTGTTTGATTTCACACATGACCTTGTGCTGTAGGTGTGAGATGTACAGCTGGATCCACCTCTGGGCTTTGCGTGCGTCGTGTCCGTAATCATGGTAAACATCACTCCCAAGTGTAATAGCACAACATGACACTGAGTCACGGAAGTGGCAGATCTATTATCTTTGTATGATGTATGACTTCATAGCCTGGAGCTACAGCCGGCAAACACGCAGGCCTTTAAATGCTGTCACTGATGAATCCACCACTGGAACTGTGAGTGCTTTCTTATATACTGAACCTATAGAAGAAAGAATGTCATATATTGAAATTTTACAAACCAAAACGGCAAGATGTCAATAGATTGTATTTCTTATTTATAATGGGTTCAATAAAAGCACAAAAAAGCGAAAAAAAAGAAAGAAAAGAAACATTGATATTGTATTATTCACATCTAAAAAGAGTGAACAGAAATGTGTTGATAATTTATGGTTTTTGTGTTACTATGATAGCAGTTAGGACTTTTTAACAGGTTACAGTGATATATGTAGTGATCATTTTTTGGTGTTATTGTCTTTCTGATGCGACAGTTATCTTTACTTTTTCATAAATTGAGTTGTTATTTAGTCTTTTAGGATTGTGTTTTGTAAAGTTTTTAATGCAGAATGTCTTCTTTTTGCTTCTTTGTGTCGTCTTTGTCTTCTAACATCTTGGAACCATATTGGGAATACATTTTTTCACTCCTGTTATCCCTTGGATTCTTTGGTCTCTGTGTATGATAATCCATAAATTAAAAAAATCAATCAATCAGTAAATTTAAATATAAAATATCACATTTCTATAACGAAGACATAAATCTTATAAACCAGATCATCAGTCTTCAGGTCGTCACCCTCCTAAAGTTCTCACTTGCAGAGGTCAATTTTTAGTAAGATTTAGGGGGACCAAATTATTTAACGGCTTTTCCCACCTGACAAAAAACTGTTCCTCTTTAAAAAGTTATAAAAGATGCTTAAAGAAACATTTAACTGCTGTTTTGAAACTGCTTTTCTCAATGCATTTTTTTTCTGTTTTCTATTTGTTTCACTCATAGCTTTCATGTATCATGTACAGATGTTGAGGCCAATGTCCCCCTCACACACACATACACACGTTTATACTAATGTTTCTGTTTATATTTTGTTCTCGTTGTTATTATATATGTGTGTGTGTGTGTGTGTGTGTGTGTGTGTGTGTGTGTGTGTGTGTGTGTATGTATATATATATGTAAATATATATATATAATATTTGGTTTGCTCTCACTTGTATATGGTCATATTATTTTCTATTATTTTCTAGGTGGAGGCTTTAAATAAGCCCATTCAGGTTTTCTGCTTCTCCCTGTACTGTATATTATCTTCTCCTGGTCATTTTCTGTGTAAATTTTAACTTGTGCAAACTAAACTAAACTAAACTAAACTAAACTAAACTGAACTAAACTCAACTCAACTCAACTCAACTCAACTCAAATGCAAACTCACAGAGAGTCCTGGTTGGTTGCATCTTTCGAGCAGGATTCATGCACATTTTGTCCAATGGATTTCCTTGACTTTTCCAAGAATTTCCATTACTTTCAATCACTTTTCATGATTTTTTTGTAACTTCTGTGTCCACATTAAAAAGGAGGTCAAAATGACTAAAAATGACTCAGTACATTCATAAACAGCGAGGGTCTAAGGATAGAGGATGTCATATACTGTTCAGATAGAACAGGACTTTAATCAGCCTTCAGTTGGATTGTCTTGTGATGATATGATTTCTCCTTTTCTGTGTTTGAAATTTAATATATCAGATTTATTGCGTGAAGAATGAATAATGAAAATCTGAATGTTGGTATTAACCTATATACCCCCCCCGCAGTTCTCCTCGCATCGCTGTTGAATGGAATCGTAGGCTTCGGTCCGTGTCGCCACACTCCAGTTGTAATGTGAGAACGAGCGAGCGAGAGTAATAGTCGAAGCAGCCGGCGGAACGGAGCGACTGGTAAATGTTGTGAAACCAACTGTTAGGGATAATAATGATCTATTGGACTCCGTGTCGCACGGAGGCTCCAGGTAATGAAGTAGAGAGATTTAAAGAAGACCTTCAGATGACTTCCACAGCAGGAGACACGCTTTAATGGAGCTAGATTGAGTCATAAAACAAAAGCTTGTGCAATAGGGGGGAGCATGATGGCATTTGCAGAGTGTGTGTGTAGACAAATATGTGTGTGTTGGTTGATTGTTCCTCAGGGTAATAACAGCTACTACACTTACAGCCACAATATAAACAACACTATCAGATTTGCCATTACCTACAGGGTCGTTCTTAACCTTTTAACCCTTCACAAGCAACTTAAAAATCTAATCACGAGTGTCTTTAACTGTAGAAAATGTAATTTAGTTGTCAGCAATTATTGATCTTAATCAATTGTATTATTTTATCTGATTCAATGTGTAGAAGTAATCATGTAGGATCAAAGTAGACCATCACTACAAATCTGGATTTGACTTATTTCAACTAATCTGAAGATATATCGCAATGGTACTATTTATCACAAAAATCTCATTTAGATACATTCTTCTTCCTAGACTGTTTAGTCATATGTGCTGAGATTTCAAAGTGTCAGTTACAGGCGTTGTACATTTGTATGTTATTATAGTGTCATATTCTGCCAGGATTTTATATATGATTGTGTTTCGGACTCTTAGTTTCTGTTTTTGGTGGCTCGAGAGGTAGAGCGGTCGTCAACCGATTGGAAGGTTGGCGGTCCGATTCAACATGGAGTCAACATGTCGATGTATCCTTGGGCAAGACACTTAACCCCAAATTGTTCCTGTTACTGTGCCAACGGTGTGTGAATGTGTATGAATGGTTAGTTTCCTCTTGATGAGCAGGTTGGCACCCTGTGTGGTAGCTCCTGTCATCAGTGTATGAATGTGTGTGGATGGATGAATGGTGTAAAAGCGCTTTGAGTGGTCATAATGACTAGAAAAGCGCTATATAAATACAGTCCATTTACCATTTAATAACTGGTATTGTAACAAGTTGGTGGTACAACCGACATTATTTGCCTGGGTGCAGTTCAAGCAAATATACACTGATTAATTATCTGTTCTGGTTTAACTATTTAGAAAGTGACAGCAGTAAATATGGACAGAGGACAGAGATATTATAATTTGAGTGTCAGAATGCAAGAAAGCTCATTTAAAGACACCAAGCCTTTTTTTTATTCCTTTGACATGAAGATTTTTCATATGATTATTTTTCTGCCGGTCTCCTCCATCACAAGTGACCCCTCTGATTCAATCTGTTTGCACCGGCTGCTGATAGAGGTCAACAGAGGTCAGACAGATAAGGTGCTTGCATGAATCAGAGTTTTAATCCAGAGACAGGGGTGTGGGTGGGCTTGTTTTTTCTTCAGATACGGCATGATTTGAAATAACTGGCTCAGTTCAGTTTAATCTGGGTCTAAATTAGACTCAGTTCTCTGGAATTTAATCAAACCAGACATGATTACATTCATTTTACTCAGCAGGTTATTTCTCAAAATTAGACCACGAAACCATGCAGTGTGCATAACTAAGTCCATTTTGTTATTTCAAGAACTTAATAATTGAGAGGAATAGTAAAAATTTCAACCTAGCAGAATTTTATCTAATAGCAATTGAAAAATATAACATTTCTTACAACAGAATTAATCAGTGTATTTATGAAGCTTAGTGAAAGTTCAGTCACGTCTATCCTTTAGCACGACACACTGTCATCTAGTTGTGGTCTTTTAAAATATCCCTCTCTTTCTCTCTCTGCTCTAGCCTGGCATGCAGCTATTATGTGCACCCCATTACGCTGCCCAGCATCCGCAGGGTTAACTGTTCCATCTTTTCATCGGCCTACATCACATCCAACTTCATCAGCCTCACCACCACCAGTGTCTGGACTTCATGAGGGGATCTATGTTGCTGTTCTGGGATAATGTTGTCATGGATTTATGACCATCTCATTCATTTTTCTCTCCTGATTGAATTGAATTAACACAGGATTGCATGACTACGTTACGTTAAAGTTGTCGTTTATAGTAACAAGACCAACATATATTTAACACCAACGCTACAGTTCCTCTCAGCCCTTTGACTTTAGTGTCTTTCAGCTCATTGTTTTGATTTTTCAGTCCACAACTTGACTTTTCCAGTAAAAACCAAGCCAGCATGTCCATGTGGGCCCCATAAGGGTTACATTTGGGCTGTAAATATGGGTCCCAAGTGGGTTTGTCTGCAGTTTCCATGGTGGCACCATTTGTGTTTTCCCATATGGGCTTCAAGTGGGTTCTGGCCAGGGCCAAACTGGGTGAGTTACATGAGACCCCTCTAGGCCCCATATGTTTGCCCATATGGGGTCTAAGTGGGATCAGAATTGACCTTAAATGGTGTTCATTTATCCAGCCCACATGGGCTTCACATACGGGGCTCATGTTTCTGAAACAATATGGGGCCCATACAATTTGCCCTGTTTATGCCCATGCCTGCTTAGCCCACTTACATCCCTTATGGGGCTCATACAGTCAGCCCACTGAAAACATGTGGGACCCGCAAAATTTGCCAACTCAAGCCCATGCCCATTCAGTACCTTCGTAGTCTGCATTTAATCCATGTGGGGCCCACATGGACATGCTGGCTGGGAAAGCTATAAATATACTATATGCTACCTGTCCAACACCAAATAGCAGACTAGTTAGTGTACAGGACTTTTCTCAGTAGTTGGAGCTAAAAGGAGAGTGGATATTAGACTCACAAACAAACAAACAAACAAACAAACAAACAACTTTCCACATGATTGCAATTGTTTCTCCAAGTCTGCTAGATTGTATTGTAATTAAATCTAAAGAGACCCAACATTCCCACATGAGCAGCACTTGGCGACAGCAGCTAGGAAAAACTCCCCTTTAAAGGAAAGAAACCCCAACCAGAACTGGGCTCTAGATGGGCGGCCATCTGCCTATAACATTGATATAAATGAAAGCTTCTCATTGGTATTGATTCCTGTCTATCATAAGTTATCTTAATCATGAATCTCCCATTAACAGATGGTTGTGACACCATGGGAAAAGTCAGATTTTGGGTTTAGCTCATTAAATGCTGTAGTCGGCTCTGGTGGGGTTATGACCGGATTCAGATCAGCTTGAGTCATGTTCAGTATTTTTGGCCAGATCAAACCTCTAAGACACAGATGGCTAAAATAAGTCTGAAGAAAAAGGTCACCGAGGCATCTGGAGTAATGAGGAAATGCCGGTTTTAAGCACAGATGGGGAAAAAATGAAAGACGAGTGCAGCACTGATGACTGTATCACTGCAGCATAACCAGCCATTATCTCCATTAAATCCTCCCTGTGTGACCCTCTGCTGTGTGCGCTGGTAACCATGCCAGCCACAGCCAAAAGAGGAGATAGCTGGGACATCACCAGACCATTTGGTTTCTTGGAAGCCCCTGCAGCCATCACGACAGATCGATTTGGTTGGCCCCCCGGAGGCACGGCTCATTGGGCGCACGATGCGCCCGCTCCCACTTTTCTGCCTCTACCTGTCATCATTTACATTTTGATAGGTCTTCGCCTGTGATGAATACTGATTTCTATCAAGGTCAAAGCTGCAACACCTGAAGGAAGAGCGGAAGAGAAGGCATCAGTGTAGATGGTGATGGAGGTATAGAGGAGGAGGAGATGGGAAGGGGCGCTGAATGAATGACTGAGAGAACTGTGATGAATCGGATTCGGCGGGCGAAATAGAGAATGAGCAGAGACAGGAGGAGATGAAACGGAGAGGTAAAAGAGTGGGAGGGAGCGCATAGTCTGAACAATGGGTCCGCACTGTATGCAGCGTGAGGAGTATTGTGCCAAATAATGGCATGTGATTGAGAAAGATAGGCCGTATAATTGTCGTTTTTGATGACTCAGACGATGGAGACACCGATGCAACGTGTGAGGTGTGTGGGTCGTGATTGGGGATACTGCTTTACACTCTACTTCAGTGAGTGAGACCAGCTCTCCACTAGAGAAATACAGCAATTAAAAACAAAAAAAAGCAGCACCCACTCAAAACAACAGGTTACTTCAAATTAATTTGAATTCATTCTGACATAACAGAAAGTATCAAACACAAGTAGATGATAAAATATTAACATTTTTACTCTGTGTCCCATCACCAATAATTTAGGGTCCTACAAGATTCATTTCCTTTTCTTAATGTGCAGTTTTAATATAATACAAAAAAACAGATGCAATATACCGTGTTGTATCGCATCGTATCGCATCGTATCGTATCATATTGAATCAAATATCGTATTGTACGTTAAAAACAACTTTCAATGACAGAGAAATTGAGCTGTTCCACACTAAATGCAAAACAATCATTGCAAGGCATATCAAAACAAAATTCCTCCTTAGCAAGAAAACAGAATTAACTCAAGCGACAAATGAAAAACAGAATCAGTGCATGACGTCGTGTATTTTTTTTTGTCCTTGAAAACCTAAAAGTGCAAGCTAATTGTATTTTTGGCATAAAACAAAGGAAATACATTCAAACAATTAGCATACATAATTTTCATTTTCATTGTTTAGTCAAAGTTCAATACTTTTTAACTTCTGGACTAATTGAGAGCAGGTCAATTATTGTTTGTAGTTTCTGGAAGGGGCTCAATAGAGGAACCATGGTGGGAAAATCACTATAAAATGGTTTGCCTTGATTAATAGTTTGGGGAATGTTCAAATATTGAAATATGCTCATTATGTAACATATAAATCTTTGATGGAATTCAGCCAATGAGGCATTTCAAGGCTGATATTAATGCCTGATTTTATACTCTCTATTTTTTTGTTTCAATTCAAGCACTTTCATACTTAAATTACAGCTGAATGTTATTTTACCGGCCTCTAGTTGAGTCCAAGGAAATACTAACTAAACAGGAAAAACAGAAGAAAAAAAGCAGTTGTTTGTGGTGACAGCCATGGAGAATTATCACATCGATCCTACAGCTCTGCAGAGCTTTTTAAAAGCATCTATTAGCTCAATGTTTTGCTTTTACAGAACCTATATTGTTTGATTTAGTCTTCAGGCTCTCATCAACCCTGCAGACAGCTTTTTTCATTAGAAAAGCTCTAATAAACCAACAGCTGCTTTTATTTTTTAAATATCACAGTTATTGTCAATACCAGTATATCACCACACCCCTTCTCTAGATGCAACAATACAACAACAGCTGGAGATTCCCTTCAGCAGAGTAAGTATAAAAAATACATTCAACAGAGAGGAAGAGTTTTAGTTTAGATTTTTGTTTTTCTGTAATTGACCTCTTATCATCTCTTGTGTTTTGGGCAGCAGCAAGCAGGTCCAGTCAGGAGATGATATCAGAGAACCGGCTGGAGTACCAAAGCAAATGATGACAAACAAAGACGGATCTTCCATGTGAATGGACAATAAAATGCAATCTCATTGCGAAGAGATCATATCGTCCATGAAAATAAGATTTCATAGTGGGTGCATTAGTTAAACTGAATATGTCTTGTTTGTTTTTTTTATAGATGTACTTTCAGATGTCTGGACGTAATTGCTGTGTGAAGACTGGTGAAGAGAAGGAGATACAAGTAGGTATTTCTCAGATGAATAAGGATGGAAAAAGGGGGAGAACAAGGGATGTGGAGGGTCCCAAAATGACTAAATTTACCCCCTGACCAAACCGGAGCAAAAAGCAGAGTGAATAATGGACTCCGGTAGTTTGATGATGTTGCTTCATGTCTGAACACTGATCGCTAACAACGACTTTATAAGGCGATAACGTGTCACAGCTGTGTTAGCTTGTTCTGCCTTTCAGTGGCCGTAAATATATCTTCATACACTGTACGTCTTTGATCAGTGGAATATATTAAGTACTCAATTAACTATGTGATTTCATAGTACAGGAGGAAGCATGGAAGGCGTGAAATGAGGGAGACACCCATCCGTGTCATTGACTGACCTTGACAGTGAGAGTGAGAGTCCATGAGGACCTGTCAACAGGCGCTGAGGGGAAGTGATAGATGGTCTTATTCACCTCACACACACACACACACATATATATATACAGACACGCACATATACACACAAGTATATATATCACACAACAATCTGACATCTCACCCTCGAGCATGTACTGTATGTCATGCTATGGTGCAGGGATATCCACGTTATATATGCATGAATACAGTTGTGAGAGTGTGTGTGTGTGTGTCCACTGTGTGTGATCAGGACCAAAACAGCTGTTCATATGCAATAACATAACGTGTTGGCCCAGCATGAGACTGTTGTTTACCAGCTGTTTTGTCATTCAGTAATTTAATGAGCGCTGTGTAAATAAAACAAGTATCATCTGCATAGATTATTAATTTCATCACTGTCATCATTGATCTAGTGTATATTACATAAAGAGTTACTCACTGTGTGTCTTGTTCTGCCAAAACCAATTCATTACATTTTAAAGAAGTGCGTTTCTGTGCCCTGAAACTCACCGAGACCCAATTTATTTGTCAGGGACGTAAAGAGAGGTCTGTGTTTTGACAGTTTCCAACACACACAGTGGGACTAAACACCACCACAAATCTGTAGTCTGTTCCTCTCAACTGCAAGAAGAAAAAAAAAGTGCAATACTTGATTTTTCTCCTCACGTTTCTTCTTTGGCAAACAGCGAGTAAAAAGTTTGACTTTTCAAAAATCAACACAGAAAAAGGCGCACAGGCTTTTATTTTCTTTTTTGCTCCAGACTAGACAAGAACGGAGCTGCGGATAAGTCGCTGAGTGTAAGTGACGGTGATGTGCCGTGTCGTCCTCTGTCCTGCTGCATCTCAGACACATGTCAAAGTGAAAGCGGAGAAGCCCGAGCTGATGACTCGGTTTTATCCACTCAGATACATGAGAAACAGACACAAAACCTCTGCAAAAAAAAAACAATAGATGTCTTAGTTTACATTTTCACCCATTTTGAAGTGCACATAGCCTGGAATATGCTGCTATGCTGGATAATAAACACAACTCACATTGGAAGACATGAATGATCTTGAATCTTGATGAATGTGATCATGTTTGTAATGTGTCATTTTTAAGGGATCGTTTCCTTTTCTTCCACTGTGTGTCATGTGATTGACAGGAAACAGGGTGTAGGACGAAACAATGCTGTGAATATTCAAATTAAGGCTTTACATTACATCATTTGGGGGATGCTTTTTTCCATGTATGTGCATTTATTCCCCCACATACACAGACACATGGGAAGCCTATTGGGGTTTAGTGTCTTGCTCAAGGATATCTCTAACTATCAATAATGGACTGGGCAAGGCAAGGCAGCTTTATTTATATAACGCAATATAAACGGAACCAT
Source organism: Scomber scombrus (assembly GCF_963691925.1). Lineage (NCBI taxonomy): Eukaryota > Metazoa > Chordata > Actinopteri > Scombriformes > Scombridae > Scomber > Scomber scombrus. The sequence continues at coordinate 4,697,046 of NC_084991.1, forward strand.
TTCCACAGCAATGCAAAAAAAGAAAGAAAAAAATAAACTGACTATGCCAAACAAATGTCATGCTTACATTGAAAAGTTCCTGGAATTAGTCTCCTGGCATTTAACAGGATTTTATGTTTCAGATCCCTTCTAGACAGGTTTTTAAAATGTATATAGAATACTCTACTTTGAATGTTACCACCTGGCTCAAGGTGGGCAACAAGATGGGAGGCCACACACAGATATTTCCATTACAAAAAGTAATTTCTTTAACTCAAGCAAATAAATATTAACAAACCAGTGAGGTGTGTAAAATAGGAAAGTCATCAGTGGTGTTGGCAGTGTGTGGATGAGTGAAAATATGGTGTAAACTATGTTGGCAGGTGCTACAAACCAAAGGAAAAAGGCTGAGGGTTCTACTGCTGGCCCAGCTGAGAGAGAGATCATACCTTCTGGAAGTCCAGCCCAAATAGGATGGTACAAGCAGGCAACCCTCCCAGCTCCACCTGCTTGCCTATCTCTATGTGCATAAACAGTCAAGCAGGCACATTGGGAGTGGTCCTCACATGAATTATGTGTGTCTGACATGAATTTTCCACAAAAAGTGGAATTATCTTGTTCAAATCCATTAAATTATATCTACTCTGACTATTCCCCCTCATTCAAAATTCCAGAATCTATAAATATGCAAATATATTTAATTTCAGAAGTTTAACCGCTGAGCACAAGACGTCTCCTACTTCACTGTAAAGTCCATTCTATATCTATTCCATGTTTGTTCACTGGAGGCTTCAAGTTTCCACATCACACTTGCGTAATTTGAATATTGGATCCTAATTGGTTTCCAAGCTATTTTTGATGTCACAGATCATGCTTGTGGATTTCCAGTGAGCACAAATGTTTCACTTTCAGCAGATGAATGTGAAAATAAACTGTGCACAGTGAAGCTCAACCATAGGAAGGAAGGAACAAGAAGAAAAACACATTTTTGAGTGGAGGTGGACTTTAAAATCTATTCCCTATTCAAAGGAAAGAACCCTCTGAGGTAAATGTGTATATGTGTCTACATGTATTTTTGTGTAAACCCTTGAGTTCCCACATTGACATATCGACAAGGACATTTTCTCCAGACAGTCTGCAGACAATTATCATATCTAAAACTAAAGCCTGCAGCCTCACTGGTTCAGTAATTGGCTTTATCACATAAGCAGACCTCTTTTTCCCAAATCAGCGTAGAGTGCAGAACTGCATTCAACAGGTGGAGTATTGAGTGTAGGAGATAACCTTGACGTGCGACCAATTGCCAAGAGCAGCACTCCTGTGCCTCAAGCCGGGAAAACAACAATAATGTATGCTAATTAATGTGCGTAAGAGCGGTGCAGGATATGTATGAAGAATATAACAGCGGTGATGTGTTGTGGTGCGGTCGGAGTAATGGACGGGTTCAAGGTGGAGGTGGGATTACATCAAAGATCAGGTCTGAGCCATTTTCTTGTTTGCATTGGTGATGGACAGGTTAACAGATGAGATCAGGCAGGAGTCTCCGATAACCGTGATGACATTGCGAACTGTAGTGACGGTAGAGATCAGTTTGAGATATGGACTGAAGAGAAGACGAGTGAAAGGAAGGAATGAGAGGGAGGACAAGGGAATGGTGAGGATGTAAGGAGTGGAGGTGGCGAAAGGTGGATGAGTGTAAATACATGGGGGTCAACTGTTTGAAGTAACTATGTGGAAGAGAGGTGAAGAAGAGAGTGCAGGCAGGGTGGAGTGGGTGGAGAAGAGTGTCAGAGTGATTTGCGATGGAAGGGGACAAGCAGGAGTGAAGAACAGCTATGTTTATGGATCGGAGGTTGTGGCACTGACGAAAAGACGGGAGGTGGAGCTGAAGATGTTTGGATTTTCATTGGGAATGACGAGGAAGGACACGGTTGAGTTTATTAGAGGGACAGCTCAGGTTGGACGGCTTGGAGACAAAGCGACAGAGGCAGGCACAACAGTCAACTAAAGCCTGACCCTTCTGGCCTTCCTTCATGCAAAATCGTCAATGATGTCATCATAATGAAATCTGCTCCTCTATTTCGTGATTGATTCTAAGACTAAACCAATTCACCTTGGAGACGCACAGATTCGTTTTGTATAACCTTTTTTTTTGTTGCCATTTCACACAACCCAGAAAAATAAAAATGTGCATGAACTATAGGCCTGTATTTATAATATTATGAATGAAATGTGCGTTATTTGGAAGAAAGTTGAGGTGTGACTGACTTTAGCCCACTAATTCCATTAGAGTATTGCTCTATTAAGTGGATCCTCGTTCCCCCCTGCCTGTTCCAGTAGGGACACCCAGAGATGAACTGCCCCCCCGCTTCTGTCACAGCTTCTTTATAGCGGCACCATCTCAGCAAGCAGGGGCGCATGCACAACAGAGTGATAGATTGACTTGACGTGCAAATAATAGAAAACCGCCTCGCGGTGTAAAGGATTTTTTTGGGGGGGATTTTTTCTGGCATAGACGCCTTTATTCGACAATAGAGAGACAGGCAATTACGGGAGAGAGAGGGGGGTGTGACATGCAGAAATGTCCACTGGCCGGGACTCAAACCGGGGTCCATTGCGTATATGGCATGCGCTCTTAACCACTCGACCAGCTGTGTGCCAGGATTTTTTTTTTGAAGAGCTCCTGCCGCCCCCCATGAGTCATGACAAAATGCCGCCCTGGGCGCTTGCCCAATTCGCCTATATCAGGGACCGCTACTGGACAGAGGCGAGATTGAGATGGTTTGGACATGTGTGGAGGAGAGATGCTGGTTATATTTGGAGAAGAATGCTGGAGATGGTGCTGAGGAATAAAGGGAGGCCAAAGAGGAGATCTATGGATATGGTGAGGAAAGACATGAAGGTGGTTGGTATGACAGATGAACAGGAAGAGATGGAAACTGATTATCTGCTGTGGTGACCCCGAAAAGGAACTGCAAAAATTCCTTCTTTAAAAGGTGGTATATACCGTTTCTGACAGGTCTGCTGGACGCCACTAAATTCTACACACTGCACCTTTCAGACAGCATGCAGTAATGATCAATCAGTCCTATCAAGATGTTTGAGCTCTCATATACTCACACAGAGTACTTTTAAGAAGTAATGTACAAAATGACAAACACCATTTTATCATGAATTATCGGTCTGTGTCTTCTGGATTCTTAGTTTATGTCAAAATGAAGAGTTGAGGAGAAGAGGTCCAAGTTCAAGATCTTTATTCCAAAAGATCTGAGTACATTCTGCTGAATAATACTGAGAGATATTAATATGCACAAAACTTGTATAACTTCCCAAATCCCTTGTGAAACATTGCTCTACGTCTCATCCAATCACTGTCTCTCATCAGTACTTTCCTAAATAACAGTTTCCTCAGTTACATCTTTAACTTGCCTTTGACTTAGCCTTTCTAGATATGAGTTGAATCTATTTTTCATTGGGATTGAGTCAAAAAAGTGATTCCCAGAAAATAGAGCTGAAACTATGAGTCAATAGCAGACAATTAATCCACAGCTATTTTGAGAATCAGTTAATCAATTAAAAAAAAGTATAGTAAATATGACACAACCAGTTATTTGGTTGCTGCTTCTCCAATGTGAGGATTTGCTGTTTCTCTCCGTCCATCGTTAAACATCCCTTGACCATCAACCCTCCATCCCACATACCTTGACCCTCACCTATTCCTTCCTTCCTTCATCCCTCTACTCTTAATCCCTTCCTCTAGTCCCCTCAATCCATCTATCATTCAATATCTCAGCTTGTTCATTATTCTCAATTAAAGTATTTTCGGATCCATATTCTTGTAGGCATCGTCTTGGTAAGTGAATTATCATCGTCAATTGAATATCTTTCCAGGCACATCAAACCGGGAAGAGACCGTAGGGCAGACCCAGAACATGCTGGAGGGATTATATCTCCATATCTCTCCTGGTTTGGGAACGCCTTGGGATCCTACAGGAGGAGCTGGTGAGCGTTGCTGGGGGGAAGGATGTCAAGGTTTCATTGCCATTGCGACTCAGCCCCGGATAAACGGCAGAAAATGGATGAATGGTTTAGGTTTTGAACCTCAGACTCTGGAAAACTGCAATGAACATTTTCCACTATTTTCTGACATTTGGAAGCATAAATAATAAATGTAGAAAAATCTAAGATTGGCTTATATAGTGAAAAAAAGAAAATATGTAATGCTGGTTTCTCTCTGATGGCTGAGACTAATCACAGTTGAGCTGTGAAGGTAAAAAAAAAAAGTGCGTGTGGAGAATAAATGAGAAATGAATTCCAGGAAATGACATTTGTACACCCAATATAACGCCTTCAAAAAGAATCAGTGCTTTTTATGTTTAACTGAAATCTTTTTTTTGTTTAAAGGCTTCCTATCTGGGATAAAACTGACATCTTTTTCTGCACACACACACACACATTTACACACATACACTCACACACACACACAAACACAGTCATGTCTCTTGAGTGTACCTGTGTGAATGTTATGAATGTCAACATCATCATCATGACTAAGTGCTGTAAGGGCTGTCAACATGTTAAGTACTAATGCACGGCCACACTGAGGGAGCGAGCTGCACGGTCTCTCAGGTTCATGCTTGTGTTTCAGCATCTGTGGCGCTGCTGTTTAATCATTTATCATTCCCTGTTGCACTTGATCGGAGACCCGCAATTATGTTTGTCACTAGTGAATTTTAATACCAAAACCCGCTTTCATCTAAATTTCTCTTACATAATCCTTTTTCATATCCGCTGCCGCTTTTGTCCTGAGAGTGTGCCCTGTTGCCATGGTGATCCATGAGGGGGGATGGATGCTGTTTGAAGGGCAAATAGGGGGAAAGGCCCAGCAAAAAGGGCCTGAATTAGGAACACAGCTGACTGTATCCCTGTAGAGATCAAGCCTGGAGCTCTCCTTCTGTTCTCCCCTTCCTCTCTCTCTCTCTCTTTCTATTACACACACACACACACACACACACACACACACATGCACAGAGTCGTCCAAAACTACACCTTCATGGTACGAAAATAGAGACACCTACTTGAGGGGATGGAGACATTTAAAAAAAGAGAGCAGGTGTTCACCGAAGACGGATTGCCTCAGTTTGTGGAGAAAAAGGAGGCCAGGCAAGATTGGGACAAGGTAAGCCCGGTCATCCCTCCCCTCTCCTCCCCCCCCCAAGTCAACTGAGGCTGAAGCTTCTCAGAGTAACACTTAAACTGCAAAAACTTTTCTAGGTCGTCTTTATTTTTATTATCAAGGTTTCCCTTTCCAATTATATGATACATGACTGAGGCTGTGTGGTTTTATTTGACCTTTTATGTTTAGTGTGTTTTTTTAAAAATTGGACAAACATGAAGTCTTGTGCTGCATTCACTGGCATCTGATTCCCTGACATTTCATCATTACATGTTAAAACGGTTTAAGTCGTTGGTTCATGACCTTTGGAGTAAATAAACTGCAGCAAACATCACTCACTTCACCTAATTTAATGGAATAATTAGGAATTGTTTCGAATTATATTCCGATATTTGATTCGCTGCCATGTTTGCCGCTAGTGCTGAGACACTTCAGCTATCAAAAGCATTTAATTAGAGACATCAGAGTCTACAATATGTTGTTTATGTTCTAGTGGTAATTAGTTTTTTCCCCCCAGCTTTTATAACTCAGTGAATGGCAGCACTGCACATGGACACTAGCCATTATGGAGCATGATTATCATCATCATTAAGTTGATATGGCAAATCTGTTAGCAAACAGTTGCACATTTACACATCCAGGGAACAGATAAACAGGTGGTAATTCAAAAACGTACACTATCAAGGCTGGATTGGTACGACTAGGGACCCCCATGTGCCCTGCTTGACTTTTTACTGCCGGCGCTGTCCAATTTCCACTAGTTCATTATTTCTCCCATGCACTCGTTGATACAACCTAATCACAGTGGCCCTGCCATCAAATTGACAAGTAAAAGAGTCAATCATGAGACTTAATTTTTTAATCCAATTGGATAATTGCATTGCTGTCAGGGGGAAACCTTGTAACTCCATATTTCATTTTGGACATACTAGGTTACAAACAGTGACAAAAATGATCAACATCAAAAGAAATGGGTCAAGCCTTGTGTCGTATTTCTATGGAGCTTAATAAAAATTGCCTGAATGGTAGATCCGGCCATGTTCACTATGACAGATGATACAACGTTTGAAACTATTTAAAAGGTGAGAGACGGAGCAACACTATCATTCATCTGAAGTTTTGATCTGGCCACTTTGCAAATACAAGTCAAATATTCACTCTCCTTTTAGCTCTGTTTTGGTCTCCACCAGTTTCCAAGGGAAATATTTCAGTCATTGGCAGCTAAATGCTTGGCAACAGCTTGTCACAAACTGTGTTGGCTTGTCATTTGGTGCTGCACAGGTTGTATACATTTGGTTTAAGAGCTTTTTCAGAGAAAACAGTGCTCTGGTGTGGCCTTAAAAAGCAGTTAAAGAGAGTGATGAGACTGAACCAGACTGCAAAGTTGTGGAACGGCGGACAAAAGAACGAGCTGAAAGATACTTAAATGTTTTGTTGAGCTGCGGGAAACTGTAGAGTCAAGTGAGTCAATTATTATTACAATTTGGATTACTGCTGCTTGCACATACCAGACACATGACACATGTTCAGTATATCTTGCCCAGTGTACCAGAAATAAACCAGCTCTTCTATGCTGGATCCCATCCCTCAGGTATGCGGAAACAAATTTTTAGGTTATGAAATTGGGACCTGCTATAAACCTTAACATCTGGATTAGGTAATGATGCTGGGTCTACCTTAAGGCCCCTGCTATTTAGGTAATGATGCTGGGTCTACATTAAGGCCCCTGCTATTTCAGCTGATACTGTGCATCAGTTGTGTATAATCCTAAAAAATAAATCAATTAAATGACCACAAATGAGCTGCAGTTAACCTGCCGTTGTCATGATCTCTTGGGGACCCTGGGCCTTATCAACCTGGCTCAGCTGCTAATCCAGCTTTGTTTGAGCCTACAGCCTCCAGAAGTTCCAGCCAGTTAGATTCTGACAATTTAGTAAAAAAAAAAGAAAGAAAAAAGGCTTAACTGTTGCCAGGTTACACTGAAAAATGTCATTGACGAGCACAGCTTTTCAGCCTCAAGTTTCAAGGTGAACCAAGTTTAATTGTGGAAACTTCGGAGCCAACATGCTGCTACTGCCACGTTATTTAACACATTACTGTAAAACCACAGCAGACAATAGAAAGTGCTCTACCGTGATCAAATGCTGTACACAGAAGTTAATTGTGTAAAAGTTGTATGCATATAATAGTCTGTTACTGCCTGAATATACAAATGTTTTGTGTAGTTACTTTAAATGTAACCACTTTACGTCTTTACTGAACATCTGTGATCATGAATACACACAAACAGAAGTAGATTTATTTAAACAGAGCCTCTCAAAGTTCCGTGTTGGGAGGCGAACGGACACAAGCAGCCATCGCGAACCATCTGGCAGGTTGTATTTTTCACATACTGACCAGGTGTGTGGGCTCTACTCAGTGAGCACGCTGTTTACTCAGCAGTCATAAACACCAACTGCTAAGCTGGTGCTCACTATTATTCTCTTCCTTATGTTTCCATCAGACAATAAACTAAAGTTTGTTGTATTCATTTGCAAAAACTTTTAAAAGGAAACTTGTTGTATATTCCATTATTACAGTACATCACATAGTCACAGTAAATACTGATTATTTGACTATTTCCCCCCAATATAAACTCCTTCCCTCTCTGTTTAGTTAATGGCTTATTTGTTCCAGGTCTACACTCAGAAGTGTATGTCAGGCATGGTCAACCATGTATGTAATAAAGGCATTAAAGAAGTGCATCCAGCTGAATGGAATGGGTACAGCATGAAGGATAGCATAACCTCCCCTCGCCATTCTTCAAATAGAAAAATGCATTTTGGCACGCTCTGTGTGTTTCTGAGGTTATATATGGAGGTGTGTATATGTGTGTGTTTGAAGTAAAAAGCAGTACACACTTCTGTATTAGGAATGGAGTGTTATTTTATGTTATGAACTCATACAAACATCACCTCCAAACCTTTTTGTTCTGCCAAAACATGGCCAGGAACCCTGAGTCGAGATTAAGGCGTTTATTAGAGGGGAGAGGAGACCCTGATGTACCACTGAGACGATAGAGGGGAGTGCGTGTCTGCGTGTATGGGAGTGTATCCCAGGGTATAGACAAGTGCATTTCTCTTATTCTCCTGTTATACAATCCTTTTCATGTATCTGCTATGGAATAAATAATACAACACGTGGAAATTATTGTTAATATAAGAATTTACAGTAGAACTTGGCAGAATTGTTTTCACCCAGATGATGACCATATGGCCTTTGTCTCACATTCACAATGCTCTTGAAGTACTACAGCTTTTTTAATTATGTGGACCTCTATATATGGTCCATTCTGCTTGGTGAAGAAACCTAACGATTTGTGATTATTAAACCTCTAAGCATATAAAATCAAGTTGTAATTTTTATGTTGACATGCACATCTTTATTTTTAGTATTTCTAGTGGAGTGTAAAAAAGAGAGAGGACAGAGTATCATCTTTATTGTTGCAGCTGGTTTGTTAACTTCATGATAGTTACTTTGGTGTACGGTGGCTGGGAAGTGCACAATCATAAAACTTATTTTATGATATGATACGTTTTATGATGATATACCGGCTCCCTGTCCCAAAACTGATCCAATTCAGAGTCCCTCTCCTCACTCATAAAGCCCCTCCATAACCAGGCCCACTCCTGCCGCACTCATTCCCTCAGCCTCTGACACCAACCTCCTGTCTTCATCATTCAGGCCCAAGCACCAGATCCTGGTGTGACAGGGCTTTCTCCACAGCAACGCCCTCCCTCTGAAACTCTCAGTAACACATCTGTGACTGCATCAATTTATCTTGTTCAAACTCAGCTTTGTAGAACTGCTTTTAACGTGTGATTAATGTTCTGTGGTAGCTAGTGCGTTCTTTCCCTTTAACTTGTTTAAAGCATCTTTGAGTAACTTGATAGAGACTCTATGAATAAAATGTATCATTATTATTATGGTTATACTCTTTTAAGTATAAGTTCATTTCTGAGCCTAATCATTAAAGAGAAGTATGACGAGGCACACAAAAAGTCAAACGATCACAGAACTTTTAACCAAACTTGAAAGAGAAACTGAGAACGAATTTTTAAAAAAAAATCATCCCAATTATTTTTAGGTCAACTTTCAACATTTTGGGTGTGCTCACTTTCAGTTTCACCCACAAATGAAGTAGTTTTGACAATCTTTCTTAACTGTTGGCTTCTATACAACCTGTTGTACTGCTTAACCTCAAAGTTCGTCATATTAGCAGATCTCAGCAATTACTTTCATTAGTATAATGTTATCATACACTATCCAAATAAAACTGTGAAAATACGATTTGTGTTGTTATAAATCAGATTCAAGTTTGAATGCTCTGCAAATTAATCTTAACTGTTCATATTCTAACTCATAATTAGTCTCTTCACCAATTCACCTTCATAAATTCCTGATCAGTCATTAATAAATGTTTGATTAATCCTTAATGAAGCTGTCAGACAGCAAACAGTGTAATCTATTCATTTATGGTCCAGGAGAACATTTTATAGAATATGAAGAATACGACAACATGTTTGAATTCTGATTTTTAATTTTTAGGTCAAATTTGTACATTTGCATATACATAAACATATGTATCAGCTTCACAAAAAATGAAAAGAAAATGAAATTCATTTCCATTTCTGTATATTCGAGGTCAAATAAGAAAAGTCCAGCTAAAAGAAATGTGTATAGGGTGTCAAATGTAAAAATGTATGTAAGTATGTAAGGGTTAATATTCATATTGTATTAACACAGAAAACACATTTAAAGATCTTAAAAAGCTACAAGTAGTATGGTTTGGGAAGTGGTGAGCAGTATTGTACAGTATACGTGATATATACATGATATACACCAAGCACGCATAGGTACAGGGAGTGTGATGAATGTCTGTCTAAACACAATGTTTCCCTGAATATAAAAAGATCATCTTGTGGACTGTAAATGTGAAGGCCTGCCAGCAAACATTATGCCAGATGGCTTCCTCCTGAAGCATAGCTTACCCATATGCCAATCCACAGTAATGACTCCCGTCAGGTTAGCAGAAGGGAAAAAGGTTACACATTCATTTATGGGCTTCACCTTTCACAAATCTCCCTGCAGAATAATTCTGATCTCAGGCACTAGTGAAGATTGATGTGACACATTTGGATCATTATGATGTGCATTATTTTGTTGTTTTAAACTGAAACACTGAAACAATCAGTGCTTAAATTGCTCATATGAAGAACGATACAACATATAGAACTACATGAAAACCATGAACGTGCAGGTTGGCAGATGAGGTGATGAGTGATATTTCTTCCTTTTGAATGACAAATTATGAGAAATGATGGTGTCCTTTAAACTGATTGATCAGCTCAGGTCAAATGTTTCAGTGTCTCATTTGTCATTTCAAGCGGCAGAGGAGGACAGTCATTTGTCCGATGTCTTATCTCGATCTCTACCAGTCCCCCCACCAGTGCCCTGCACCAAATCTGCCAGCAGCTATTTGCCATCAAAATGTCCGATATCTACTGTTAGCGAGTGTGTTTGCATGGGAGGATGGCTGGAAGGACTTCCATTCAGTGGCTCTGTGGAGATGAAAAGACAGCTTTTTCTATGTCTGAAGTTCTGCAGAACGCTCCAAGGACAAATCTTTGTGCTGTGAGAGAATACTGTGCACCTTTAACTAAAGGTTCACAACTCAAATTCGATATGTCATGGTCTCCATGGAAGCAAGATAAAGACTTTTTTCTTTCTTTTTTAAACCCAAGTAACTTCACTTTGACTACAGCACATTTTTTGAAATGCCTTTTAATCCTGGCAAACTTTCTGTAAGAGTAGAGAATAATTCATAAACCTTTCATTTGCTGTTTTTTTATGATACTGCTTTAATTCAGTTAGAGTAAGGGAACAAATACTGATGGATGATAGAAACGTGTGATGTTTTGATGTCAATAAAGGCAATGTATGAGGCAGCACATATGACATCGAATCTCTATCAGTTGTTAATCGAAAAGTAGCAGGTTGTGAAAATGCTGTATTAAATTTTCATTTAATCTTTTCAAAGCTTTTAAATGCTGGAAGGACATTTTCCATTTAGGTTCAGTGATGATGAGCCATGTGAAGAATGTGTTTAGCAGCCTGTTGCTGCAAATGGTGTTTTGTCCATCTGCTACACCATGAAGAGGCCTTTGGCATAGCTGACATTTTGACAAAATGTGGCATTTTGACTGACATGGATTACTGATACCCTTAAATAGAAGAGTCATTGTTCATAGTATTAACTACACCTGTGCCTCTCCTACTATGAAAAAAACAAATGCACTTCTGCATAAGTTGTAAGAGCTGTTTTGTGTGCTGTGTACTTTCAGACTCTTTCTGGATTCTGGATGAACAAACGAGAGTCATTGTTCTTGACCTTTGAGTTCAGCGTGTTGTGATTGGTGCACTGGGCTCTGTAGGGGTGTTTTCCACCTGTCTCATGACAGCTAATTAACAGGTGCAGGGCAGGTCTGCAGAGAAGCTGAGCTCATGGATGCCGTGACAGTGCAGTGTAAAACAGACTTGGTATGCACAGAACGCAACTTAAGAACAAAGGGAGGGTGCCAGCCTTTGGCCTGGTCATAATAAAGAGAAAGAGGAATAAGTCACGCTTTTATATTTGCTTTTGAACTGTTGAACATGAAGAAGAGGCACTAGTCCATACAGTACCTCCAAAGGCACTGCAGAAATTCATAGAAGCTATACACTGAATAGGAAACAGCCCTACCTCCTGCTTTCTGTTTGATACATCAAGTTTATTTGCATTGATATTTGCTTTATTTTGGTTGCAGTTTATTAAGATTTTTTTTTTTTTTTTAGCTCATGATAAATTAATTTGTTGTTAACATCTATTTCTATCTGTATGCTGTTTGGGGCACAACTGTCCAGTAGAAATTATTGGATTTTCCTCTAAAGTCACACTCCACACCAGTGACACATGTTTCCACACTCAGATTTAAAAATAAAAACATCCTTCATTCATTTTTCATTTGCCCTCAAAAGCGGGAGCAACTGTTACACCATTTAGAAACTTCCTCAACAGTTGGCAGCTGCTTAATATTTCATTTTTTTCTGTTTCCCCCCCCCAATAAATCCTTCAGAGCAGAGTCATCACTGCATATAAAGAGATTGCCTTTTCTGCTTTTGAGATGCCACCATTTTAGCACTGCGATTCACCTCTGTGCCTGTTGCCAAGCAACTCCTGACACTTTAGGGATGCGACGTGAATGCAGGAGCTGCTGTGGTATTTCCACATTGTTTTGTATTGTGTACTTCAGGTTTTTAATGTCATCCAGACAGACTCAGACATGCTCAGCCTTTAGAAATGAATATCTCCTGTTTGGTTGCAGTTTCGAGAAAACAGAGGAGATAAAACAATTGGAGCTGTGCCTGCTTGAGTATGGATTGAGGAGATGATGCAGCAAATGAACAGACTTTTAGTCCCCTTTTGGGAGAAACTATCAATGTCAGTGATACAAACATACAAAAAATGTATAAAGTCAGACGGCATTACCCAACTTTACCAAATTCTTTCAACTTTGGCTAATTCGTAAGTAGTTTGAAAGTTACTTGCCCAAAGTCCTAAAATAAAATATGACTGTTGTCTAGCCAAAGAGCATTTGTCTGAGAAAGAAGTAACACATCACTCAACAATCACATATGGACTTAACCAAGGGGCATCTACCACGTCTTGAGGCTGACGCTGGCTCCAAAAAAATCCCTCGATCCAACTGACTCCCATTCAGAAAGAGTCAACTTCTCCCTAGAAATACAGTGGGGTCCAAAAGTCTGAGACCTTTTTTTCCCCAACTATGCTGTCATTATGGTCTCAATGGTTAGATTCAGGCCTTTTGAATATGTGTGCTGTTTTTGGAAATTATTGCTCTGTTAATAAGATTTAAAGACTTTAATGTCCTCCGTGTGGGTGTTTATTAACAGATGTGATTGACAGTTGGCTCACCTGCTGCTGTCCCTAACTCCAGGACTCACACCGAGTTTTGGAGCTTCTGTTTAAAGAATAAACACTGATTTCTCTCTAGAAACACAATTTGACTGTATTTGTGGTTACTGTGAAATTGTGGTCTGTTAGCAGAATTTAGCTAATGTAGCTAACGTTAGCCCAAGTGTGCGGCACTTAGTGCTCCCAAAAAGGCTAGCGTTCCCTTCAGTCCGACATAGTGGGCTGTGTTTCTAGACCATGAAAGACAACACCCTGCATTATTTGGAAGGTTCTGGCTCCAAATGGAAAGGATGGCCCCCACCATAAGTAGCAACTCTGAGCTTCAATCCAGCTACAATGCAAACTATGCCCCCATCATTATATATTTTACAGTCTATGGACTCATCTCAAGGTCATAAGAGTGGTAACACTATGGCTGGGCAATATGTTAAATCAATTCAAACTTTTGTTTTTGCTTGATGTGTAAAATGTATATATGGTGAAAATCAAGTTAATACAACAGACACAAAAAGACCATTTTCTGTCAGAAAGCTATATATAAAATAGGTGGCTACATTAGCCATGTTGAGTCACAGCAGTCACTTAAATAGTTAGATTCATGCATTCCAGCAGCAGTTTCCAGTATCAGTTTCCAGGATTGTTGTGACTCACGCTTGCTAGCTGCAAATAATTGGATCTAAGAGTGAAATACACTAAAATAAAGTCGGCACACCAGTATAAGCCTCCAGGTGTTGTGTTTGTTAATGAGGCATCTTTTCTGGTTACAAGAGGTGACGCCAAGGGAGTCCACTGAACCGGTTGATGTATTGCCAAGAAACACAAACAGCAGGAGCGGCTGTGTTAATGATCGAATTTTCAGTTTCTGTTCTGTCTGTGGTCAAACTGATCATTAAACTCAATGCTCAATTTAGGTGAAACATCTGGATACCATGTATATTTTTTAATATGCATTATAATGTTTTTGGCCCAGTCCTTGTTGAGATTTCTCTACTAAAACAATGTTGCTGATTTTGTGAGTCTTCCAGTTACACTTTTATTCATAACATATTACTTAAGTTTGTGAACTGGATAGCTCTAAATTGGGGTCTCCAGTATTTCGAGTTGAAAAATATTTTCTGCAAAAGTAGATTACACCCAAAAAAATATTTTGTCTTGCTTCCATCTAAGCTATTTTCAATTTTAGCAGCTTGCAAATGTTTAACGGTGTATTGATTTGTTAAATGATCTGAATGGATTTGGATTTGATACTATCAAACCCCAAACCCCATCTATTAATTTTTATTGGAGACCTCAGTGCTCCCGTCACAGCTGTTTTCTTTAAATATTGAGTGTTGGGTCCCAGACAAAGTGAAAGGCATTTTAGATGCTGCAAAATTAGTATTTTATTTTATTATATTATCATCATCATCATCATCATCATCATCATCATCACATAGGTTTTATTTTCAATCTTCTGTGACATAGGTGCTGAGGCTAGTGGTTGGTAAGTTTGAGAAAAAAATCTGTATTTTTTTAACCCCCACCGCTCCACTCAGGGTGTTTTGCATTCCGGGGCAGCGTTTGGTTGGACCTGGCACAGATAAGACCCAGTGTGACGTTAAACCTATGGGAAGATGTTCTGGGGTAAGCTGAAAGAGGCTTATTTTGATATCGTGGTGAGTCTGTGTCTGTTGGGAAAAGGGAGGATCTGTTTGCTTTTGGCTTCAGAGATCCTGGCTCCAATTTACAGATTGTTTACATATGACGAAATACCTTCTAAATTTTGGCTTCTCAATTCTCAAAGTACCACCACTGAAGTACACATTCTATGTATTGTATTTTCACTTTATTTCATCTTATACATTACGTACATTTACTTTTTTTTAGGTTAATTATGTGTCTTGTTTTGATGTGAAGTACTTGATGCATGTCATTTCTTTTGTTGTAAAGCACTTTAAGCAGCTTTTCTTTGTATGAAAGCTGTTGTAAAAATAAAGTCATTATTTAATTTGGGTATTTTATTCCTTATTAATTTCAAGGTACCCATTCTTTGAATTATTCAAAAGATTTCAAGAACAGTATGGTCTTTGTTCACCTCTTGCAACACAATGCCTAAGCTTCATAATAATGAAAGTTTGAATATTTTGTTATCTTCTTAACATTTAACAATGATTTGCGCAATTTATTTTCTATCATTCTTTGTTCTTCATGTCTCTCTTGCTCTCTCTTTCTCCCTGTGCGGGAGTGTTCCACACTCAGGAGTCACCATTTGGCCTGGCACAGCTTCACTCTGTAAAACACGGCTGCCTACGAGTATCTACCCTTTCTGGCAGCTTGACAGATGTACAGGTAGCACGGACCTGCTGCCACTTTAAATACTTCAACTACGTCTGCTTGGGAATTCTGCCGGAAAGGATGGACATACAGTGTGCCTAAGGTGGAGGAGGGATTCTCGTATACCATGTTTTAGTCAGCTTCATATACACACACTGTTCCCTGACTGTCTCGTTTTTTTTTTTTTTTTTTATGGTTTAACTTTCAATTTCTCTAGCACCAGTGTGGTTCTGTCTTTGACATAAAGCTGCACTATGGAAGAGTTTATTATTAAATTACCTGTTTTAGAAGCCTTAATCTTATGCAGGGTCTATGATGAATTAAAAGCACCATTATTTCTGGAAACTTGCACAATGACAAACTTTTGCTCAAATGGACATTATGTGAAATGTTTGTTTTGTTCTCTGGGAAATCTTTTAAGAGCCTTAAAAACTCACATTATCCTTAATAATACTTGTTATGACAACAAAATGGGTTTGGCAGTCTCCTCTTTTCTCATAGGATTAAAACGTAAGCAGATTTTCCTTTGGACCAAGCCAAACTAGCTGTTTACCTCTGCTTCATCTCTTTATGCTAAGCTGACCGTCTCCCTCCTCTAGTTACATATTCACAGACATGAGAACGTTATTGAAGTAACTCTTGACAAAAGGAATCCCTTTAAGTCTTCAAATTTCAATTGATTAATTACATTATGATTACTGCAAACTGCGAAACGCTCTATTGCAAAGCAGTTTTAAGTTCTTTAATGTTAAAACATTATATGATTCTCTTGTTGCTGTTTACGTCCTTGCAGTTCCAGTTCTTTAAGAAGGGAGATGAGCGATATCCACCCCAGACTCTCTGGGGTCAAACTTTCCAAGTGATTCAGTGATGTTTCGGTTGGGTTAACGGTAAGGTCATTGACTCCATCCTGGTGGCTATAAAGCCACTCTTGAAAAGGTTTGACTGTGTGTGTGTACTTGTTTTTGTTACCTCTTAGGGACCTTATGTGGTATAAACACCAACCTTGTCGGGACTGGTGGTGCTCATGGGGACCAAAGCCCAGTCCTAATGAGGCAAAATGTCATTTCTGAGATCCTAGATAAGGTTTAAGGTTATTTATGAAGGTTGCAGGTTGGCATGAATTGGTTATGGTTCCGGTGACTGTTAAGATGTGGGTTAGGCTGTCAACAATGAATGTAAGTCAATGCAATGTCCTAACAAGGATGGCTGCACAAACATGGGTGTGTGTGTGTGGAGAATATCAATGTGGAGGGAGCTATTTACTCCTTTAGGATGAACCTGATGCTGTAAAACCTTTGTTACTGTAATTTTTTGACAATAATCATCTTAGACCTCCTTAGCTTTTCTGCCCCTTGCCTGATTTGTCCTTCTCACTCCATTTTTTTTTCTTTTTGGAAGTGTGTCTTAAGTTCTGTATTAATTTTTGTGGCTTTTTTTGTAAGATTATTTTCCTTGTTATCTGCAAGATGCAATATGTTCATGAGCTAAGAAAAACAGGCTTGTTCTAAGCATGTGACATACATTTGACATATGAAAACCTTAGCAGAAATGCCAGAAATTGAAGTTGAGATTTCAAAAAAAAGTTTTTATGTTTAGATTAAACAGATTTAGGGAAAAAATCATGGAATTGTTTAAATGGACCAAACTGGAAAATTATCCAAAAGACTGTTGATGTCTTGAGACAGAACCCTAAAAAAGCAACTTTTTTCTCTGCTGTTTTCCTGGAATTTCAGTTAAAATGGTGCTTCATTTTGGTCAGAAAATAAGTTATAGAGGCTTGTTGTCTAACGATGTTTTAACAGCTCACTTAAAAAGAAGCTAATGTGTTAAAGAGGCTTACGGTATTCACAGTTTCTGGTGCATTCACTTCTCAGGTAGATTAGGTAGCCACATAAGCCACTAGCTTTTTGTCAAATAGGGGTTTTAGCATGAAACTGTCAAAATGTTAAACTTGTAGGAGAGAATGCATTTACATTTACTAATGTAGTGGAGTCACTTTCCCTCAGTATCAGTCAGAAGGAAATACCTCTGAAAAGGTCTCGGCCCTCAGGAACATCTTTGAGTCAGAGGTGAAGGCAAAGCTGACATATTGAATTTGGGATTTCTATGCACAAACAAGACCTGTCTGACCCTGAAGGTAACAAGGAGAACTGTCGGTCTCACTGTGACATGCAAGCATGCAGAGCAGAAATGATTAGATGTAGTATTAAATGATTTTTGTTGAGAACATTCTTAGTGGGGTCAACATAAAGTGAAGGGGTCAACAAATTCTGTCAGAAGATCTGGTATTAGGAAAGAACAGCTGACTGTGTTAAAGATAAGAAACATTTTTAAAAAGGTGGAATTTCGTGCTGCTTCTTACTTTGGCTTTGGTTGGAGTGTGGTTTTAGGATTAAGATTTTGATTTAGGTTAGGGTTAAAATGAGATATAGCTCTGGGTCTGGGTTGTACTGCCAGCAGGCTAAAGCTTGGTTTATACTCATGCAAGACACTGAGGAAAATGTTGTGGAGGTAAACAAACACTCCCCTTACTTAGCTCATACCACTTTTCACCTAGAAAGATTTAGACTTGATAGGTGCCTTGGTTGCCATGGAGTCTGCTTCATAGTGGCTCTGTATTTGTCTGTGTGACTGCAAAAGGTAAAAGCTGGCCTTCGAGAATGCTTCGTAACAGAGACATTGGAAGAACGGTGGAGGTGGGCTGTAGGCTTCTACCCACCCGATCAGAAGTTGCTCCAGTGTACAGCTGGCCTCAGATGGGATAGTTTTTTAAGAACAGTAACTACAGTTGTTACTGTGTATATATATCTAAACTTAACAATGCATTTTTTAAAAACACAAACCATAATCTTTTCCTAAGCATCATTAAGTGTTTTACCATCATCACATCATTATTTTCTTAAACAGTGATTTGTGACGATTTTAGAAAGTCAGACTAAAGGATATTGTCCTGCTGATTACTGCCAATAGAGGTGATAGCTTATAAAATGCTCCTGTGTCATTGTGGAGTCACATGGTCAAACAATGTATGTGGTTGTTTAATTTCAAATTTTTACTCACTGATATTACCAATTAATTTTATTTAAATAAGATGACTGTGTCCATTGTTTGCTGACAAAAAGAAAGACAGGCACAAAAGTAAGAAAAAAAGGTAAGTATGGAGCACCAGATAGCTGGAAGATGCACAATGTGACCTATCTGTTCTGCAGTGAAGCTCCCCTTTATATCACATCAGTCTCAGTCAAAACTACAGTTTCAGCCACAACATGTACTAGCAGTTACTCACAGTAAAACAAGCTCACAGTTTAAAACACATCTTGTGACAGCAGCCATGTGGGAAATCGGATTATGAATGTGCTCAAACGAATGATATGGTATAAACTGAGTTGGGAGCAACCAATTCAGGATTAAAATCTGGTTTTAGCCATATAGAGTCTGCCTAGTTTAAGGAAAGCATCCTTTCAGTGTCCCCCAGCTCCTCCTGGAGGATCCCACAATCATGACATGCCAGATGGTTGATGTAATCCCTCTAAAGTGTTCTTGGTTTGCACCAAGGGTCTCCTACTTGGATCCGGAATACCTCTAAAGGGTGACGTCTTGGAGGCTTACTCATCAGATGCCCAAACCACCTCAAGTGACTCATTGAACTCCCTTCAGATGTCTCAGCTCCTCACCCGGTCTCTAAGAGTGATCCCAGACTTGAAGGATGATGTGACAGAAACTCATTTTGGCTGCTTCTATCTGCAATCTTGTTTCTTCAGTCAGTACCTTGAGCTCATGGATGTAGGTGAGGATCCTTTAGCAAAATAATGAGCTTCACCTTCAGGCTTAGCTTCCTTTCCACCACATCTGTCCTGTATAATGGCTGTGTTTCGGCTGACCAGCCTGTCAATCTTTCGTTCCATCTTACTCTCACTTGTGGAGAAGACCGCAGGATACACGAGCTCCTTCACTTGGGGCAGCAACTCTGTCCCAATAAACTGTTTTCCAGAAGAGTACCATGGCCTCTGACTTAGTGGTGCTCACTCTTTTCTAGTGTGTGATTTCGTAGTAAGGGCACATTCTTACAGGCTTGAATTTGATTGTTCTCTACTATTGTATTATGTCACGGATGAGTCACATCCCCGTGACTGCAATTTGGGTGATTTCCATGTTTTCATTGCAGCTGAACTGTTACAATCTCCTCTTGAAAAACTGATGACCTCTGCATTCGAGCAGCCCTCTCAGCTTCTCTGTGGATAAACTGAAAAAAACACAAAGTACAGTTTCTTTTAGCGCCTTAAAAGCTGACATTTTGGAGATAGGAGCTTTCCCCTTGACACCGGCAGGATGTGATGCATGCCCAAGATATTTCTGAGTCACATTCCTACCACTATCATCCCACTCACACCCAGACGGACGCTTTCAGCTGCAAGCTTGATGCCAGAGACACTCAGCCCTCAGACGCTGGTAATCAAATGATGCTAATGAAACAAAGAAGCCTGCAGCGCCTCAGGCCTTGCGTCGACCCGCTTCAGCTGATAACACAACCAATCATTACATGGCAGCTTGAGAGGGAGAAGCCCAGCAGCAATGAGCAGGGCAACCAGTAGCCTTGGCAAAGATTTGGAATTAAACTATCTGATAATAAGGCCTTAAGCGCAAAGCTTAAGACTCGTCTGCACTGGTTATATTCCTTTTTTATCATATTAGTGGACATTTGTACAGGTAATTAGCTAAATGTAAAACCAGATGAAGCCATGAATCATCCTTTTGAGTGATCTCATTACGCTGGCTGCCACTGCTTTTCAGCTGATTATTATCCAGAGAGAACAAGTGCTCTGACAGCTGTAGTATGAAGGAACACAACTGGCTCTGCGTCCAATTTACCCCCAAGAGCACTATGTATCTACACTGTTATCAGCCACATTTGCTTGTTATTTCTTTAATGAATGTGTGTTTTGGTCGTAATGGTGAATGTTTTTTTTTTATATCCAAAATGTACTAAAATAAGCCGTATCAGAGCCTGGAGCCTACAGGCAGCACCACTTGGCAAAATCTAGAGCAGTAAAAAAAAAAAACAAGTTCCAGGAAGAGTTTCTTTCCATTTCATGCATGTGAGCCCTGCTGACATGTTTGCAAGACTTTCCTTTGTTTAATGACCTTAAAATAAGTGGTTTTCCATTTGAGTGACTACGTAACCCCTGCTGTACAGCTGCTCCTGTGACCACACGTAGCAATTACGCGATGATGGCGTATTAAATTTCCCTTTATTTTCCGAGATCGAATCACCCCTGCTTTAAAGATGTTATCATTATGCAACCTGACAGACAGTGGATGGGAGCACAGGAATAAATAACACATATTTCTACTGGTCAAGTACAATGTTTTTACCTTTTTGATGATAATTTAAATGTTTATATGAGATACATTTTAATTTAACAGCAGCGTAAGAAGAGTCACACAATGGATACAGTTATTTTAGAGCAATATCTACCTAACAATTAGCCATCATAAGCTACTGCCATGAGATCAAGTGAAACACCTGATTGCAAAGGGGTGTTATATTTCTTATAAGTTGTAATAGAAATGCGGTATTATTTAAAAAAGGTATATTTTTAAACCTTACCCTAGTCTTAATTGAGTGCTTTTGGTGTCAATTTATGTATTTCAAGTATATGTTATTTATATTTGTTGCTTACAAAAGTGCTTTGTAACTGCATTTTGACAAGTGTCATGACATTATAATTATTATATTAGAATTGCTCTTGAGACCACATAGTAAATAATAGCATGAATAGAGTTAGAATAACAAGGACATTGTAAGCTGTGAGTATATGTGTGAGTCATGCTGCGCATTCTGTAGGTACGGAGCAGAGGCGCTGTCTCAAACACCTCTAGCTCTTCACTAAAACCCATGTGACAAATCCAGCAGGAGAATGGAAGCTGAAAAGCATCAACAGCAGAAACGTTAACCGGATTATTACCAGACAACAGCCCCGAAATGTGTTAAACTGCAGGTGCTAGACCTGGCAGCCGCCTCAGCCTCACATACAGGATGTTGGAGAGCCTATGTAGCTGAATGTAGAGTGAAGGACTGATGCTGTGAGGGTCAGGGCTTCAGTTTCCACCATGGACACACATGCTGTTATGCTGCTGTGAGGTGTTTGGGATTAAAGAGTATATCCAATGTCTGGTGTTACTGTAAAGAAATGGTATTACTTATGTCCCTTGTGAAGCGCAGTGTTGATTTGGATAATGTGGCATGTTTTAAATGTTTCAAAAAAAAAAAGAAGCAAGCTTTAACTTAGAGGTTGCTTAAATCAACACTTGGATGAAGAGGAGAACAAAGCACTTGTGCTAATATGTCTAAAGTGTTCATTATGAATGGATACAGTAAACAAAAAAACAAAAAATCAGGGCTGTTTTTGGCCCTCAACAAAAGGAAAAATGATAAGCTCAATAGCTGCAACTTGAGATATCGATTGGAGCAGTGGAGAAAGCATTTCAGCGGGTGCTGTGATTGAAGACAGTAGAGCCACAGAGGACTTTATACAACAGGCTGAGTGGTACTCCTCATGATAATGTAACTGATCTTCATGCGATCAAAAATGGTGGCGTGCTCCTTTAATATCTCTGGTTCCTTTAGGCCATTATGGGAAATGTTGCAAGGAGCAAGGCTGCTTTATGGCAATATTGGATTTTTGATACATGTATACAATATATACTTTTTTTTTTTTTTTTTAATTTTTGCATCAATTACTTCAGGTATCCTTTTCAGGTAGCGTTTGATTATTTAATCATAAACCATTTATCAACTGATTTTCCAGCAAATTTACTCTAATACAATATATATTATTATCATCGTTCATTCGCTGGAGCATGCCAAACAGTAGACAGTTACTTTATAAATGTCAGTTCCACATTTAATGGTGTGTTACATAGTTTAAGGAGAATAATTATAAGCATTCCATGTAAGTTTCTCTCTTTTTTTTTCAATGTAGGTGATCACTGCAGATGATACAGATAGGGCTGTGCGACTGGTGTTCAACCAGCCAAAGAGGGCACACGTCACTCCGCTGCTTATCGAGCTCCACTGGTTACCTGTAGCTGCTCGCAACAAGTTCAAGTCTCTTATGCTTGCCTACAGAGTGATTGTTGGGAATGCTCCCACCTACTTAAATGCTCTTGTAGGAGCACATGTTACCCCCCGGATGCTGCGTTCATCAAATGAGCGTCGCCTGGCTCTGCCGGCCGTACAACCACGGCAATCCAGGTTATTCTCATTTGCAGTTCCACGTTGGTGGAACGAGCTGCCAAAAACCACCAGAGCAGGGGCATCCCTCTCTGTCTTCAAGAAACACTTGAAGACCCAACTCTTCAGAGAGTACCTCCTCTCTTAACTTACAATTACTTTGCACTCTTAACTTACAACTACTTAGCAGTATTTATTTATTGTCACACTAATGTCTCTGTTGCAATGTAGCTTGAATGTTATTCTCCCTTGTAAGTCGCTTTGGATAAAAGCGTCTGCTAAATGAGTAAATGTAAATGTAGTTACAACGTCCTTGGCCGCCATTTCCTGTTTGAAAAGTGGTCCCTCCCCTTCTGCTACGTAGCCATGATGGCGACCGTTGAGGGCGAGAAGTGTCCATAGTTCTACACTCCACTTTTTGACAGTTTAGAGTGAAACCATCCAGGTACTCATAGTTCACTGCATTTTTCCATACTTCTCAGTGTGAACGCACTTATGCACTCAGAATATTTAGAGTAAGTACAGAAGTACGAGATATGAGACACAGCAGTAGTTTCTTTGACACAAAATGCGTTCCTTGTCATTTATATTCCCTCCACAGCGATAGAGGGAGAACAGCGGTAATCTTTCCTCCTGCCCACTTTATGACAAACGCAGAACATAAAAATCTTGTATTTTTCTTTCTTTAAAAAAAATTAAAACCAAACTTTTAAGTTATTTTAATTAAGTTCGGTTACACCAAAGAAACTTTTCTTTGACTGGAGGCTAATTTGAGTGTGTGAGGGTGGCGACCCTGTCTGAATGTACTTTGAAGTAAGTCAGAATGTAGGGTCGTGCTCAACGAGTGTCACCGGCTGATAACGGGACAGGTGATATTCCTTTTGTTAAGGAGGACCCTGGAGGTCCCCAGTGCTTAATTACATGTGGATTAATAAACTGATAAGCTTAATGAATCCTGACTATCAGAGCAGGTGAAAAGGGGCTAATGGAAGTAATTACCTTGCCTGATCTGTCCGTTGGAGGGCAAGCTGGTCCTAATTCAGACAATAAACCAAGGGGATAAAACACACTGTGAGAAATGGAAATGAAATGTGTCACTTGTAAAACATTATCCGCATGGACACACTAGCTGCACGGCTAGGTGAGCGGTTTATGAAGCGCTGTATGTGAACGAGCAATTTGACATTGAGAACAACAAGGGTCAAGTCCTTCCTTTTTTCTTTTTTTTGCTGACCCAAGCTTTTGCCATTACTCTTAGCATAAGGTAACGATCACACACACACACACGCACTACACCTTTAGATAAAGCATTGACAGATTGGTTCACCAATATTTATTTGACCTATCTGAGTGTGACTGGCGTTCATTTTGGATCAATAGCCATCCTCTATACGGGCGGTTTAATTGGATAGCACGGTTGGTTAACTCAACGTGTCACTCACAACAAAAGTCTACTCTATGAATGTGTGTGTGTGGGCTGTCCCTGTACAATTCAACTCTGAATCCACTTTCCTTCAGGAATCATGTCCTTCACTGCCCTTCAGTCTGACTGTAATCGAAACACATGGTGGTGCAGCTCAGCCGAGCGCTAACACAAGGACTCGAGGGACCGCGCGTTTACCTTCAGCGATCGACTGATATTTGAAAGATGTGAGTGGGTGACGGTTTAACACCTTTGACACGAGCAGTGGATGGTTGAACTAAATGAAAAGGCATTTTAGTCCCTGAACAAACTGAAAGCTGCAGTTTATAGATACATTATTCATAAAAGAGGAATACTAGAAATGCATCCAAGCACAGGCTCTAAACTCCCAAACACAATGTAACATTATGTTTAGAGCTGAAATGATTAGCTTATTCATAATTTTACTATATTTTTTACTACATTCTTTTACCACTATTATATGTTTTTATTGTTTGTGTACTATTTATTTTCTCTATTGATGCTCTTCTATTTTGCTATCCACTTGCTGCTGCAATAATGTAAGTTTCCCCACTGTGGGACTAAAATCTAAATCTAAATATCTCATCTTAAATTGGTCAAATCGACAGAATAACATTGGTCTATTGTTTTCTTAATTTAACAAATTTTTCAAGCATCCTTGTCTCACGTATGGTAAATTTAATGCTTTGTAAAAAAACAAAAAAAACAAATTTAAAATCCAGTTCGTTACTTTCATTTGATCAAATACCTTTCTTGACTGATTTTATAACTTAATATGACTATAACGTTGTCAGCGGAGGCACAAACGAGCTGTAGAGCATCATTAACCATGCCAA
Organism: Scomber scombrus; assembly: GCF_963691925.1. Classification (NCBI taxonomy): domain Eukaryota; kingdom Metazoa; phylum Chordata; class Actinopteri; order Scombriformes; family Scombridae; genus Scomber; species Scomber scombrus. Next base: position 4,722,045 of record NC_084991.1, read on the forward strand.
CTGCTTCACACTCGCTCGTGAAACAAAAGCTGATGGAGCGTCCCTCTAACGGCGGCCGAATGTTATGGATGGCGGTCCAAATGTAGCCGCTGGCAGGGGGAATGAACGCCGAGGCTGGAGGTTGATAAACGGACGGATTGATTACTCTTTTGGCGTTAAAAGCGCACTCGATTTTCAGCTAACAGCCCGTGTCGACACGTCGGAGCGGCTGGAGAGGAATTAAAGTCAGATGAATATGCTTTACAGGAAAATCCTTAAAGCTACTGAGGTGTGTTAACTCATAATGTAGGACATGACATGGGTCATCATCCGTCATCATCATATAATTGCCAGGAGTCATTAAGAGAAACACATTTTAGTAAGGTTAGGTATATCCCATATCCTGGAAATTAGAAGTGAGAACAACCTGCTGGTGTGTCGTTTTTTTTGATAGATGACAACAGTTTCGCCACTGCTGGAGGACAAACATGCTTTTGGAGAACATGGCCTCCTCCTCTTATTCACTGTTCAGCTCTGTTTATTAGAGTCTGAAAAGAAAAATGTATTAATAACCTTCGATGCAGGTGAATGGAGCTGCTTACTCAAGCTGTAACCCGGCAAAATACATTTTTCGGCAAAGCAGCCAAGCAGAGTTCAATTACAAAATCCTTCATATCCGATTTTAGGAGGTAAAATATTGACACCTGGCCTAAATCCGTCACTGTTTTCAAACCACAAATGAGCTTTTCTCTGGATCTCTGATGGAGTGTTTTTTTTTCCATTTGTAGGTATTTCATTTTTTAATCAAATTGTTCCTCCTCAAGTACCTGCAATGTCCAACATTCTGTAATATTATGGCCTTATCCTACTGTCCAGGAAGTACACTCACATTGGAGACATTTTTTAAGTTGGAGACTCAATACTGCTGTGTGGAAAGTAGACTGGTGACACATACAGCAATAAGACGCTGTGGTCTGCAAGCACTCTTTATAATAGTACGCGTAGCAGTTGTTCCATACAGTTATATCCAGGCTGTGTTCACATGTGATGTCAATGGGAAGACACATTTTTTTTAATGTTCACTGCTGAACTATGACAAATCTATTGTACAGAATGAAGTTAGGAGCCTAAAGCAAGATTTCATTTTATTACAATTTGGGTCTGTCACAATGGAGAGCGGAACAGGCTGACCCAATTGCAAAGACCGAAAGAAAAAGGTTTTAATTCCTAGAACTTGCATAGAAGCAAAAGTGCAGGGCTGATCAGAACAAGACATGATCCAACAGAACTGAAGCACAAACCAAGACTTAAATACAGACAGAACTAATCAATGATAGGGAACAGGTGACTAGATAAGGGCAGGCTGGGAGTTGGTTAGCTAGGGACAGTGAAGACAGGGCATGGCTGATGAGACTGATGCGGGACAGGTGTGAAGGTTGGGAATATTGAGGGCAAGGCAGGGCTAATGAACCTGGTGCAAGGCAGGTGTGGAGGGAAAAATGAGCTGGGGAGGAGTGCAGGAACACAAGAAGCAAACTGAAAATCAAAACCCAGAAAACACACAACCTTAAAATAAAGAAGAAGAAAAAAAAACAAAATGATCAAAAGCACTGAACAGGAGCAAAAACCAAGAGAACACAACAAGTCCAAAAGTCACGAGGCCATGACGGGGTCTTGTTTTTGTAGTTTTGTTTTTGTTGCCATCTTTCCTATTCTTAATAACATTGTTACTGTGGCAACAATGATTATCTGTTTCTCACCCTGTCTGGCTTTTTTTTTTTAACAGACAAATAAACAAACCCTCAGGTCAGCTGAGTTTATTTGGAACTTATCTGGATGAGAAGTGTAAAACTTCCTGTGATAGTTTTGTGCACACAGTTACATTTTTCACCCTGCAAATAAAGCGATGAGCAGTGTTGGGGAACATTACTTTTAAAAGTAACTTATTACATTACATTAACTTGTTACTCGTTACATCAACAAAGTAATCATAGTAACATGTTACCCCCCAACACTGATGATGAGATAATCTGGCAAACTCTAATCATGTGGCTGCTTGTTTCTTGCCCTTTCAGGCTTTGTTGTAATGTTGTCACCATATTCCCAGATCTCAGAAGAATAGTTATAAACTAGAATTCACTTTACCTCAAAACTAAACCTAAAAATCCCAATAGATTAAAGACCGTGTAAAGTGAATTCAGACATTTTCTTCTTCTTCATTAAATAGGTCATAAATGTATTTCTAAAAAAGGTGTAAAAAGCATGTCAACCATTTAGATTTGAATTGTGGAGCTAGGCTTCACAAACTGTGTTTCAACATTTCTTTGTTCAGGATTTAGTGGGCGGGTCTGAAAATCTGCATAAACTGCTGCTGTAGAGGTATAAATACATTCAGCGCACACTAATACTACTACTACAGTCTACAGTTAGCCAGTTAACTGAGTTAGCCGCTGAGTTAGCCGCCTAGTTATCCGCCGAGCTAGCAGCTGAGCTAGCCGCCGGGCTAGCAGCTGAGTTAGCAGCAGAAAGCTCTCAGACGTAGCGTCCATGTTTCGGGTAGTTGTGGTGACTTTGATTGACAGGTGACACTTGGTAGGGGGCGGGGCTTCAGTGAACTCGGCGGGCACTCCAACAGCGTTTGGGAGCAGAGAAAGATGCTGGTTTTTACACAACTTTGAAGCTTAACTTCATATATTTGGCGATTTTTTTAATCATTCAAATTTGGCAGGGTGGTTAAAAACACACTTTTCTGTGGTATGTCAAACTCAGAACACATATTTCTTCTTACTTTACACAGACTTTAACTGATTGATTCATTGTTAGGTCTTTAACCCTCCTGTCAGCTGTGCAACTTTTGTCCTCCTGGGTTAAAATTGACCCGGTCTGGTTTGATGGTCTATAAAGCATAAGTTATAATTTACAGACCTTTTTAGCTAACTTCATTCCAATTTATTACCACAGATTTTACACATATTGTTGGAAATTATGATCAATAGGCCTCATTTAATTGAAATCAGACCTAATTTTTGAGTTAATACCTTTTGTCCTCGCGGGTCAAAATTGATCCAAGGACAACAGAAGGTTTTAAATGTAAAAAAAACCCCAAAAACCCATCATTCTTCATTTCTCCAAAACCAAAAGATATTTGATGTACAATATATAACAAAAATGACCTATAAATCCTCACAGCTGGAAAGTTGAAACCACTAATGGTAATATTTTGCATTTTTACTGGGAAAATGACGTAAAAAGAATAATAGATTATTAAACTGGGTTGTTTCAGCTCTAATTTGGTCTGTGATGCTCAAAATGTTGATTCAACATTAAATTTAAAAAAACATGAAAGCAGCATGTTATTCACAATATGATAATCCACGATGCTTGTAAACGCAGTAAGCCTGCAAACCTTCTATATCCAAACAGGTCACTGTCAGCTATCATGAGTAACTGGATTACTTTATTTTGGAAACTGCTGTGTGCTGTTTGGTTTTTTTAAATGTCATGTTTGGGCATTTTGAGCACAACTAAACACCACTCAGCTCCAGTGTAACGACATGAGTTCATGTCACAATGTATAAATCACAGAAGCTATCTGGATGGATGGACTGCGCTCCAAAAGTAAGGTATAAAGAGGTTTTCTGTTTTTGGTGAACTGCACCTTTAACACACTCTTTAAAAAGCACACTCGCTATCTTCATTTTCTCCATTTTTACTTCTCAACAGCACTGTCTCCTTTTTCACTTGTTAACCAGCTCAACATTAATTAGATGTAACCTGCAAGTTGTTGTTGAAGTTTGCGTTGCATAGCAACAGTGATGCAGGGCTCTTTGCAGCCTTTGAGCTCACTGTTTGTAATGACGCTCGAGAAGGAAATAAAGCCTCCGATCAGAGCGCGGCATTATCTGTAAATGAGACCGTGCCTTTAAATGATGTCTATGAATTCATTTTTCATTACTGGGAAACAGAAAGGCCAACTCCCTTGCCTCTAATAAGGACTAAAAAAGCAGTGAAAGCAGAGGAATAGCTGCTCTGTATCTATCACATCAGATAAGAACCCAGCCGTGCGTCCCTGGCTGTGCTCTGCTCCCCACCAGCAACAATAGATGGCTAAAACACTGCTAAATTGCTCGGTGATTGCTTTTTCGCTCCTCTGTCCTTTTCCATAAATGGGGTGTAAGTCTTCAGTGACACACAGCTCTACCTGACAGCTGTGGTCGCTCCTCAGGCTCCGAATGGCTTTTTTCCCTCTTCCTCCTTCCTGTTTTCCTGTTTGCTCAGACGGCAGCTGACAGGGAGAGTAAATGCCAGTTGGGCTAATATGTTAAAAGGTCTTTCTCTCTGTCTCTCTCAAACTCTTGTGTCTTTGTTTGCGTCTTTCTCTTCCTCTGTCACCATATTCAGGTTCCTTTGGACCATGGCTGTCTAAGATTTATACCCAAAGGGGGATTATAAAAGTGGGGGATTAAAAGTTTGGAAAAATAAACAATTAGACATTCACAAAGTTTTGGGTAAGGCTGAATACGGAACCTCAATACATGGTTTAATACCATTAAACCATATTTATTACACTCTACATTTGTTGGTTGCTGTCTATCATAGCACTAAGATTCATAACAGGCTGTATACCCCTCATGCACCATTGTCCATTGTACCCATTGGTCAACTGGTCATCGGTGTCAACGCACTTTTACATTGTTAAAATATCATTTACTGCCTAGGACCCTATGATTGTTTCCCACTTTTCAATGTCAAGTACATGTGCAGCCATAACCTATGTTCCCAGGACTTTATTACTTTCACAGTCAACTCTTCTCCTGCTCTGCCTCCTCAACCTGGAATTCACTACAGCAGAATCTGACCAGCTTGATTCCCAGAGGAGATTTTAAACTTCATTTTAAGGGCAGTGGAGAGAGCATCTTTGGGAACTCGCTCTTGTTCTTAGTATTTTAATCTGTTCATCGTCAGGCACTTTGCACATTCACTAACGTTGTGTGTTCTGGACTGAATAACTCTCTTGAAAATGAGTTCAAATTTTTTTTGCCATTCCAACCATATCTATCAAATACATACAGTCGAATAAAATTGCGTTTCTCAGGATCAGAGTACAAAAGAAATAAAGAATAATAACTAAACATTGATAAGAAACAATTAGAGACAGTAAGGGAGCAGCAGTTTAAAAAAGACCAGTGCTATATTAAAATAAAGTGCAATCAACTGCCTGATAAAATCCTAATAATTAACAATAGACCCTGTGTCTCAATGGAATTACATGTATAAATAAAGGGACAAATAGATAAATAAATTAAAAACTGTAAGTAAGGCTGCCACTTCAATAGTTAATACATCTGATGGTTATTTTCTCAATTAATCAATTACTGGTCAACAAAATGACAGATTGTTAATTTTTTTTTTGTTGGACCAAGAGTCAAGTAGCTAAAGACATTCCATTTATGAGAAGTGAAAAGCAGCAAATCCTCACATCAGAGATGCTGGAAACATAACTGTTCAGCACATCTGCTTGAAAAATGATTGAAACAGCTGATCAGTTATCAAAATAGTTGGCAATGAATTTTCAATGAATGGGCTGATTGACTCATTGTTTTGGTCCTAATGTCAAGTACCAAAAACTAGCATTAAATGTTTGCTCAAATTCATTTATTTGCTTATTATTTGAGTAGTCCAATCATACTTTGCCCTTGTATGGATGTTTGTATTTAGACAACCTTTAACATTTGAAAGCTTTGTATATATTATATTCCTTATTTACAAAAAAAACGTATTTAGTAAAGTAAATTTGGAAAGTTTTTTTTTTTTTTTTTTTAAAGATTATGTGTAAAGGTGATCTCTGGAGTTCTCTAGTAAACAAACACAGCTTGGTTCTTTACCGTTTTCCTCAGATTGCATATTTATTACTGTACTCTCTCCTTCTTGTATTCCTCTCTTTGTTCCCCTTGTTCGTCTTCATACACACCCCACACACATACTGTACACACACACACACACACAAACACACACACACATACTTACAACGTCTGACTCAGTGCCAACTGGAAAAGGCCCAGATCATCTCAAAGCTTTCTGTGAGGCAAAGTTGCCACTCTCAAAGCGATTATGTTTCATTACAGTGGAAATGGGAGAACAAGGTTTCCTGGCGCCTGAAGATCACACGCACGCACGCACGCACGCACGCACGCACGCACGCACGCACGCACGCACTTCACGCACACACCTACTGTGTGATAGACCGTTGATGAAAATGCTGAATTACCTTTGAGAGGATGCTGATTATTGTTTATAATATTCTGCTATTTATCTATTTGACATCTCTTTCTGCATGCATTACTCATGGATTGATTTCATTTGTGACTCCAGTGTATCTGTTGTCTTGTCATAAGGAGCGTGAATGTGTTCCGTATGTGGATGTAAGCGGCTTTGAACTGCCGGTCACAGTGACTCAAGGTTCGTTGAGTTTGTGTGTAGCGAGCTGTATGTGATACCTATATAAACTCCCACAGTGGATAACACACACGCATAAGAACATACATGACATCTGTTTTCGTATTTAGCATAAGTCATCTGATTTTTCACCGACATTAAACGCAACAGCACAATCTTTTCCAGTTATGAGATTAACATAAATGACTTCCTGTAAAAGCACGATTCCACATTGTAGATATGAAGTGGAAAGAAAAGTACTTAAGTGAAACAATTAAAATGGAAAAATCACAGCAAGTACTGTAACTTGGGCACATGAGCAGGCTTCCAGTTAGTTTATGGCTGTTTGGCTGCATTTAAATCACAGCCATCTGAATTATTCACTGTTCCGGGGGAGGGGGAGGAGGAGGGGATGTGGGAGGCTTCTCTGCTGTAATTAGCGCTGTTCTTTAACCCGGCATAAGGCTCCAACCGCTATCGAGTACATTAGAATTTATCTCCGAGACTGCGTCTGGCAGTAATCCAGCAGATAATTAAGAGCAGTAAAAAAAAAAAATGAATCTGTGAATTACAGCTCCCACACCTTTAATTCTATTCTAATGGATGCTGCTGAGCTAAGAGCCCCACAAACTGTGATTCTGGTCACTTGTTATTAAAGTGGAGTGTGTAAAGAAGTGGAGTGTGTCAAGAATCATGAATGTCATTACTCATGGCCGGGGTAACTGCCGGCCATTTTTGTCAGTGATTGTAGAAATTTACTCCAGCGATTTCTCAAACTGCCAAATACTACTGGCAGCTGCTGTTGAAGGCCAGTGGAAGAGTTAGAGCAGAGGTTAAACATCCTGCTCATGGGAACTTCCACAGTGTAGAAAGTATCTTAACTTCTCTGTATCCCAGTTCTCATACTTTAAAATCCCCCTTCACTCAAAAACATATGTTTCTTATTATTCCTTCGGTTGGATGTTGGAATTTCACTGTGTAGAACGATGTATGTTTATCTGACCTATAAGCCTGATTTGTGACATCACAACTAGTTTGGAGCCAATCATGGTCAAGTGTGCAACTTAAACCACAGTGCACAAACACTGAGAATGGACTCTACAGTCATTTTTGAAATCCATATTCATTGATTCTTTGTCAGTCAAAACAAATCCAAGTCATGCACAGAAAAATCTTTGTTTTTCTTTCTGAAAGGCCAGCAGACATGAATGACATACAGGATTCAATAAATGACACTGTCAGGAGTCAATGAACATGAGCCACATACCACTCATTTCACAAATTTCATCACACAGTCCATTACAGATCTCGATCTTTGGCACGTATGGGGGGGGGGGGATTGGTTGGGGACGCCAATGCTGGCTTGGATTAGCATTCACGTGTGGTCCATTACACGAGCCCCTGTGACACCTGACAGCTTAATTACCTGCTACTCTACTCACTCTATAAAAACTGCTGGGATTGTGAAGGTAAAAAGACAAAACACTGAAATGAGTGGACTTAATAATTCAATTCATTCGGTCCTCCTGCGCGGCAGAAAATTGCCTCAATTCTATTTATTTCCTTATTTATTTTTTTAATGAAGCCAACCATTCATAGCAGCCTCATTCAAACACACACTCCCACACACCCCCCCACACACACACACGCACACCTGCGCATACAAATGAGGACCCTCCAGCATCCATTCTACTAAATCACTTCGAATGAAGCAGAGGCCATTCTAGTTATTTACCTTCTCATTTATTTTGTATGTGATGGATTTTTTTTAATGTTTCCTGTTAATTATATGTCAGCCAATAGCCAGTGACTTCAAGGAGATAAGCGGAGAAAAGACGCTATCAGTGTTCTCTCAGTAATTTGGCGCCTGAATGCACCACAGCACAAATAAACAACAAAGACCCAGAGACTCTTGTGGTGTTTCGTGTTTAAGTCCAAATCCATTAAAGGGGATGGCGGTCTATGTTAGGACATTACCTAAGCTGCACTACAGTAGTATCCAAACACAGAGACTTTTCACAGCTGAGTCATACAAAGGATTTGCTTTTTGCTTTTATAGGATAGGGAGTAAAATTTTATTGGTTTAGAACCATTTCAATTTTTAGGATAAAAATGTAAAAATTCAGAATACCCAAATAAATAAATAAATTAATAAAATATAATAAATGAATAATAAAATAAAGTCACCAGAAATGTTAGGAGGGTTAATAAAATAAAAAAATATATATAATATATGGAAATAAAATAAATATAAAACAACTAAGAGTAAATGTGATGAAGTACATTTTAATGTCAGTTTTATGAATTAGCATATGTACAGATAAATAATGCAAATATACATTAAACAATAAATACATATTAAGGGGCATATATAGGGCTGTAGTCTCATTTTTAAAAATCTCAATATTAAAGTGATCATTTATATATCAGTACCTAGAAATGATGAAAAAAACAAATACTAGAAAATCAGTTGCTATAGTAAAACATAATGTGAATATGATGATAAAGATCAAGGATCTGTTTTGTGTAAAACATGCACATATATGTGCTGTAAATTAAGATAGAGATGTAAAAAGATGCACCAGGTGACTCCAGACAGGCATGTAAATCACCCACAATCCACAACATCATGCAATAATTACACTTAATACATACTGCATGTCCCCTCTGAAATATACTAATACTGGCTCTCACAGAGAGAGAGAGAGAGATAGATAGAAGTATGTGCAGGGCATGTTAATGAACAAATCTGCTAGTAGAGCACAGAAACAACAATATGTTCAATACCACAGCAAATGAGTGGGTGTCATTTATAGATTTTCTATTAATTATTAGCTCAATTGAATGTGATTTCCATTCTTTGTCTACAGTAGTGATCACTGCCTTTGTTTCAATGCATAAAAGGACATTTTAAACCAAGTGTGTGGTATATTGTACACTAGACAACCAGCACAGATACTCAAATGTATTGATTTATGAGAGAGGTGTTGATACTATTGTGAAATAACTGAGCTAAGCTGGGAAAAAAAACTAATGTGTGCATGCCTTGTGTCACTCCTTCTACAAAACAGTGAAGTAAAATAAAGCTTGCATGCTTACTGCAAGCTTGTGCATAGAATTGAGACCAGTAGAGTAATGTTAGCCCACTTAACAAGTAATACAGTGTTTGATTTCTAACTACCAAGTATATTTATAGTGTATGGCACATAAATAGACCATTTCATTGTAGATATCTTGATATGTCATGGAAGGAGAAGCACAAATGCAATTTATAGCATTAATAATGTCGACATCCTATTGAGTTTTGACAGTTCCGGGCTCTGGTATTGTGCATGATGACACTTCATTAGAGCTGGGAGCCATTCTTAATGAAATTAGATCCAGCTGTGCTTTTCTTGCTACGACTAGTCAAAACAAGAGCGTATTTATCCACGTTTTTATATTTGAATTTTCAATTTGTGCATAAAAAAACCCCTCAGTGGTGACACCCTGTCAGGCACAAACTAATAATGGACACACAAAGCAAACTTCAGGCAAGAGTTTAAGGGTTTTAATCAGACCTGAGTCAGTGCACGGATGAAGATGTAGAAGAAGATGTGGCACAGAAAGAAGGGAAGACACAGACTACACTTGGAGAGGGGAGATAATGAGACACAGGTGTAACACATTAGGACAGGGCAGGTAATCACACAGGCGGGAAGTAGATCTGAAATGAGATAAGAGGTAAATGACCAAAATAAAACAGGAAACATAAATCAATACTGAAAATAAGAGAACAGGACTTTATGTGGCAGGACAGACTGTGATACACCCAACATTTAAAGGAAATCTTGAAATATCGCAAACATGTTTTCATGCTTGGTTGAGGTGGAAAATGGACTAAAGTGCATCATTTTATTTAAATCTTCTTTCTTATCACGTCGACCCCCGACCTCAAGTTTGGGAACCTGACTTGTGACAATGATTGAGCAACCAATTTGAATACCAGGATCCAGATGAATGCTCTTTTGGCTCAAATGACTACATTCAAACCATTCAGAGCGTTATTAAAATATATCAGACTGTGAAAAACGCCTCGGAGAGTTCACAGGTTTGCCAGCAGCAGTAGAGGAGTTTAACTGTGAAGACCGGGGGGGGGGGGGGGAGGGGGGCTTGTCAACCTTTGCGAGATCACAAATCCACATTGCTAAATTTAGTTCGCCGATGCGAGTGCTGCTCGCCAACGCCTGATGCAACGGCGTGCACAGGCTTACCTTAGCTCCATTGGCTCATTAACACGCTGCTGGGTGCAGGCAGCCTATGATCTCTCCCTGTGTAACGACACGGAGGCAGCTGAGCTGGATAAGAAGCTTCAGCTGATCAATGGGAATGTCTGACGTAAAAAATGTAACCCCCCCCCTTCTTCCCCCCCCTGTCCTTAACATCATGACTTCATGGCTCAGCATACGAGGTGCTTCACTCTTTTACGCTGTAAAAGTCCGGGGTATCTCATTCTGTTGGAAAGTGTCTCTTGTTTCTCTATAAGTTGTAAATCTTCCACCCTTCGGTCAGTAGAGGCATTTAAAGAAGGATCTTGGCAGCATTACAGTACGCTAATGCTATGAAAGTGAGAGAAGCTTAGAAGATTCACGTTTGAATTACAGAGCTAGGTAATCATCTGACAGCTGACACACCCATCTTCATTAAACAGGCATCTCCCTGATCATAATGGTCTCATTCTGTCTCTGTCTATTTATACAGTGACGCCTCGGTCAGCTGCCGCCAGACTCTGCTGCCACAATGAAAGCAAAGAAACCTACAGGTACTATAATGCTTTGTGGAATATGAAAGAAATCTGCGTTTGTAGAATTTGTTGATCCATACTGCTTATTTTCAGGTATTATACCACAGTGTGTGTAGACCTGACATCAATTATTTCAAACTACATATTCTTCAATGAGTTGCTATGGAGACAGTATTAACCTTTGTGTGTTTGTGTAGAAGACAAACACACAAAAAAGTCTACAAAAGTTTGTTTAAAAAGCCCCTCCTCCCTTACCGCTGACCATTACACAACGTGGTCAGTGGTGGTTCTGGCCTGTTTAAACCTCAGGGGCCAGACTGGGCCAGCTGTTCTTCTAAAGAGGCTGGTTACATTAACCTTGAAAGCGAGTGCTCATATTAATATTTTAAAGTGTGACTCTGGAAATGAATTAAGGCAGGCAGGTCATCTAACAAACATAGATAGACTGTCATTTTACCATCAAACTGACAAAAGCTCTGATTTGTGGCCGTGTTGCGTTGTGGTGTAAACAACAAACCAACTCTTTCTTTCTGGCTTCTCCTGTTAGGCATCATTTATTTCTAAAGCCTGACTGATGAATCGGTCGGATGATATTACAGGCTGATATTAGCCTACCACAGATACATCAGTATTGGCGTATATGTCGTCCGATATGTGCTGATATATGCTTTTTATTTTTTAAAGTTATATAGGCAACATTTTATGTATATTTGACCCTTCTTCTTAAGTCAAATTTAATATATACATATTCTTTTTTAGTTCTATGCATTTTTAAATTAATAGTTATTAAAGGTGCAGTGTGTACAATTTAGTGCCACCTAGTGTAACGGAATTTAGCAGAAATGGAATATAATATTCACAAGCATATTTTAATTGTGTGTTATCACCTGAAAATAAGAATGTGTGTGTTTTTGTTACCTTAAACTCATGAACTCCATTAAAATATCTTTGTCACAAGTGTTTGATTACCACATTTGAGGGATCATATGCGTAGGAAATAAAAATGTGAACTATATTGGAATAATAGTCACCATTCAATGACTCAATTCAGTTCAATATACAAATCTTACACAGACAGCACACGAACAACCTGTGTAAGGGAAGCTTCCCAGACTGGAGGGGAAACAGTACTTTTATTCTCCAGGCTGGTTAAACACACGTCATAAGCAGTTATCTCTTCAAGGTTAACAGCTCCTATCCGAGCATCTTTTGTAATAAATACTGATCCAAACAGGAATTTTTAAGAGGGAGCTGTGTGATAAAACTACAGATAAGCACAAAGAATCTTCTTGTAGCGACTAGGTCATAGGTCATAACACTTCATTGTTCAACAGTTAATGAAACAGCAGATCAAGTCACACAATATTTTTCTATCAATATGTTTATGTATATATAAGATTATCAGCTGACATTTTTTTACTCCCCAATATAGGTATCAGTATTGACCCCAAAAATCCAGCATTGGTTAGGTCCTATTCATTTCCATCATCTTCCTCTGTTGAACCAACCACTTACATGTCTTCCTTCCCTCATCATATCCATAAACCTCATCTTTGGCCATCCTTTTTTCTTCTTGCCTGGCAGCTCCATCTTCAGCATGCTTCAGTTTAGTGAAACTTAAACCTACTCAAACTACAAACCTAAATTAAACCTAAACCTAAACCAAAATTCTGATAGATTTACTGTCACACCAAAAATGAATGCATATGTCCTACATCTATGACTTACGCATGCGTCTTATTTACCTTTCTTGGTTCTTGCCTTCGTTCTTGTGGATAGTACATTGAAGGGACTCTAGTCTTTTCACAGCAAGGTCCTCCTTGGACCCAAAACAGCAACAGAACATAATAGGACAATAGGTATTTTAATTTCGTCTAATGTATGTGGTGGTAAGCAAATATTATGGAACATGTCCATCTTTAATGTAGCTGAAGAGAACATTTGCATAGCAGTGCCTCCATCCCTCTTCCTGCAGCTAAATAAAGGATGAAAATGCAGAGGTATGGAGGAGTACACATCAGTATCCCACATACTTACAGGAGTGAAGTGGTGAACAGGATGACTGAAGTGCCGGTTTCCTGTGCAGCCAACACGTGGACTCACTTCCTGCTGCTAGTCGGAGCGTCTTTACAGTATAATCATCATCTCATCTCCACTGTTTTGTTTTCTAATTATTCTTTTTTTGTTGTCTCGCAGAGCTGATGCTGGTATTTACAGAGCTGGTGTGTCCCGGCACTTAGCGCACGCCACTACACGCTGCCCTCGCCGTTGTCAATAAGGGGCTCCATGTCAGCTTGTGAGTAATTTATAGCGTTCCCGTGGCTTTTTGAGTACGCACCTGGAACAAAGCCTGTAAACGGAGCCCCCACTCTAGCGCCTGACTCACTCTGCCCTCGTCGACTACAGCAGTCTCATTACGCGGCACTTATCAGGATTTAAATGCCATGCTGTGGTATGACAGCATCTTGCTTTCATTTATACGGTACAGTGTGTATAAATATACAAAATTTCATGTAATGGGAACTTTTATCAAAAAACCTTGTATCATTGCCTTAGTTACTTTTTATTGTAAGTGCTTTAATCCCATCAGTTTCATATTTTATATTGACAATTTTAAATTGTCTGTTTCTTTTAATCTTTTCTTTTTAACCTAGTTTAAGTTTTATTAAACTCTCTCTGTTATTTCATTTTTACTCGTCTTTTTAATCTATTTTAACCTAGATTTTACTCGAACTTTAAATCAAGTTTTTCCTCTTTTTTGCTCTTATTTTTCTTATTTATTTAAATTTTTTAAAACATTTTTAATCACTTTTTTTTGTAGGCATTGGTCTCAATTTTTTGTTTTGTCTTTGTAATTTACTTTGTTCCCTCATCGTTTTCATTCCATTTTTTATGTTCTGTCTTATTATCAGTTTTTCAATCAGCTGTGAAGCACTTTGAACTACATTAACCCGAATGAAAGCTGCTATACAAATAAAGTTTGATTGATTAATAACCTTTTGTTGTTTTTTTTTTGTAAAAAGCCCAATATCCCGTTGACTGCCATTTAGATTTTAATTTTATCAATATCGGTAGTTTTAGTGTTTTTGGTAACATTAAAACTATAATGGATGCATTAATGTGCATTTCAGTTTACACATTTTAAAACATTTCTACCATTTTTCTAAATAATAACATACATGGACTATTATTAGTGTACTACTGGGAGCTAAATATAGGGTACATCCCAATTCTCTTAATGACGTTTCCTCGCTCCTCGAGTGGTTTCCTTACATCCCTCCATGCTTCCACAGTAGGAGGGACTAAGATACAAGGAAAAGACACAAGTGAGGGAAACATGGAAGCACTTTGAGAGACTTGGGATGTACTGTGATGGAAATGTCTGTAAGAATAGACCCAGAAACAAGAGGATGTCGTTCTGGATCTTTAATACACTTGCAAGTGGGCTATCAGTCACACACTCCAGTTAGGGAGTCTATGACAGAGTGAATCCTCTCAGTTTAGCTATTGCTTATATAGTCTACTATCACACATCCGTCAAATGTCGAGACAATGAACAGATCAATCATTCTACTCAAAGCACAGATTAAAACGTCTCAGAGACAGAGGGTGTCACCTGTTTTCTTATCTTGACACAATTGCAACAGAAGGGAGTCTCATTGAAGACCAAATCCAAGACCGAATGCAGCGCTGAAGGAAATGGTCTTTATACTTATGCAAACCAGAACAAAGAAAAAATGTGGAGCAGAAGTGGAACAAACTTTACAAAACTGAACAAAGGATCAAACAGTGACTGAACAGAAAGACTTCAATACGAACAGAACCAACGAGGGAATGGGGAACAGGTGACTAGACACAAATGCAGGCTGGGAAAAACAGTGACTGTGTCGGAAATCACTCCCATGGAATGAAAATAGTAGTGTCTATAGCATTTCCTAGAATGCAATGCTCCACATTTTACTCTACAGCTGATGGTGATGACACAAAAGCAAGATATCTGAATAGCTACATGGCCCATGGCATGATGGAATAACAAATGATGCCCTAATTCCACACTGAATATTAACTGTATAGAGTATAGTTTCTGGAGCAGTTTTACCACCTTTCACAATTTATGTTAATGTTTTGGAGGTGTGAGAAGCACTTCCATTTCCTTTGGGTAATGCATTATGGAGCAATAGTGTATACACTCAAATTTAAAGTATTCTTTACTCTGCGTACTTGATTTTGTCACAGTTTGAACACTTTACTTCCCCAAAACCTGTTTAGCAGTAGTGGAGTATGGCATTAGCTGTAGTGTCCTTGGTGACCTCCTGACCTTTTCCTTGAGAGCCACCATTGGAGCCAAAATTTCCATTTGAATGGAAGGAATATTATAATACAAATACATTTTCATGAAATTCACAGAGCACATTCATACTCCCAGAGGACTGAAAGCTTTTGATTTTAATGACCACGACCTTTATAATCCATCTTTAAGGTCAAACGTTACATATTGAGCACCACTAGTGAAAAGACTCTAAAGCATCAGTATGTTTTATATATATATATCAATATAGATATTTTTCCATTGTTGGGTGTTATTTTATTATAAATATACAATCTATATTTTTATGTATCTACTATTCACCCACACACCTGTTGGGTAAAATGTGTGTGTCTTTATGTTTCACTGGGGCAGAACCAGTAAGTGTAAAACAGCCTCTGATGCAATATTCATGTCACGAATTCGGTATTTTGGATTTTTTCAGCAGCTGGCACCGTACACCCCACCCCCTCCCCAGGCAGGGAGGTGGAGGGTGGATGGGTGGGTGGGTGGGTGGATGTGTGGAGGATGGAGAGGGAGGGGGGGAAGGGGTGGGGGTGGGGGGGGTTTCCTGTCCTGAAAAATACACTCCCAGCTCTGTATGTTTACATCTCTTTGGCAAGTCCGTGGCTGTTTCCATGGCGACTGGAGTAAAGATAGTTGGGATGTCTCAGGGATACAGTGAGCCAACTGCTGCTGATTGCTGGACGTGAGTTGAAGAATGAACAGGGAACACAGGAAGTGGGTAGGGGAGGGCGCTGGCTCGCCATTATCTCAGCCTGAACCTGTTGCCAGACGAATGCAGCGACTGATTTTGGGCACGAGCCTGCTTTGTTTTGTCTTTTATTCCCTTAATGGGGAAATAACATTTACAGATGCACAAGGCATGATTTTAGGGTTCAAACACACCAGACTTAAAGATAAAGTGCAGCTACAGTACAACAATCTACTCTCCACTAACTGTGATGCTACACATTTTACTGTATGTCATTCTCATTCATGTCATATATAAATATATATTACATTTACATGTTGGTAATATTGCAGTTTATCATCACCAATCCAAATCGTTGAAGCCTGATGTTCCAGCATCTGGTTTGCATCTGTTGCCATGGGTAACAACACCACCCATAACTGCGCAACTGAATCAGTACCTGCATTTGCATATCATTTAAAAAGCTACACACGTCTTATTTTTCCTGCATGATGGACAGAAAGTATTTTCTTTTTAAAGGATAAGAAAACAAGAAGTGATGTGATCAGAATCTCTATTGGACCATGTGTTAATGATCAGATATCCTGCAGGAAGATTCTAAGAGGTGCAGGAATGAAAAAAACAGTCTCAAACTGACCTTTACTTTATATATTGTCTTATTCCAGGAAGATGACTAAGATATTAAACATCCCAGATCAGCTGGTTTAAATAACATCAGGTGACACGTCATTTAATAGTTTCTTGTATTTCAGCATAGTGGTATAACATTGATAACTTGTTATTATGTTATGGGAAAATCGACATACTGTTCAGTTGGTACACTTCCACTTCATTACTTACTAGTTAGGCCTGTTTTTTTCGTTTAGTGAGCACACAACAGCATGCAAGCATTCAATTCATAATGTATAATGTATTAAATATAAATTTAGACCAGCAAGTTGGTATTTTGAGGTTGAATCATCTGATGCAAATCTTTAACTATGAGTTTGTTTGCATGCTCGGGATATTTGCTTGGGTTTTAATAGAGCTGTATCTCTCAAAATTAAGTTACTTACAACCGTCTTGCTTTTGCTTTAGTTCCAGAAAGCTTATTAGGGAATTATTAGCAAATAATGGGCCCATAGCATAAAATGATATCTGCGATAGACTATTTCACTGCCCTTTAAAATCCTTTAAATCTCAGAGGTGAGACTGAAGATTAAGCGTTTAAGTTCATACTTAAAGGTGCAGCATGTAGAATTTAGTGACATCTAGTGGTGAGGCTGCACATTGCAACAAACTCAGTACACCCCCCTCATAAAAATTACAATACCAGTACCAATTCAAATAGAAGCATTACACTGCATAAAATGCCACCAAAAAAGTCTTCAAATTATGAAATACGGAATGCTCGAAATAAAATAAAATAGTAAAATAAAATGAAATAGTAATATAATATTGTAGCTTTGGGTACAATTGCAGGTATTGTTTTGCAGGAGACGTTTCAATACTACTTGATATTGATTTATTTCAGTTGATACCTTAAAGATATCGAGTACCGATATTGAGATCTACAACCCACCCCCCTATTCCAAACAAACTCATAAAAAACATTAAGTGCCCTCTCTATAGGCAGTGTTTGGTTTGTCCATTCTGGGCTACTGTAGAGACATGGTGGTGCAACATGGCAGGCTCCGTGGAAGAGGACCTGCTCTCTATGTAGATATAAACGGCTCATTCTAAGGTAACAAAAACACATTGTTATTCTTCACATTCTTTTCTTATTAAACAAGAATTAAAACATACTTATAAACATTATAATTAATTTCTGCCAAGTTCATTCCACTAGATGGCACTAAAATCTACACACTGCTCCTTTAACCTTTGAAATAGTAGTTTCGACCAAAAGCTCATATTTTGCAGTTGAACAGTGGATGAAAACAATGACTTTGAGATGCAATTTAAAGCACTGTAAGTTTAAGTCAGGTGCTTGTTGTTTGGACACCAACATTAGAGTGAAGTATTTTTTTTATATCAACCTTAAATCTCTGGAGGAAAATGGGACACACACAGGAATACGAAGCAAAGAAAGAGAACATCAATTAAAAGATAAATAGTTTATGTGAATCTCTCACATAGCATTTACCTTAACTCTATACACATCGTTTTGAACATGATATACAGTATGTCATCTTATTTTTAATTTTTTTTAAAATTTTTTACAATTTGACATAATGGTTCTTTTCAGCATGCACTTTAGAATGCCAACAAAAGGCTCCACAAATACAGACTTCAAACTAGAATTTTTCCTCACAGTAAAACATACAAAACATGAACTCGGATCAAAAGCCTGAAAGTTTGAGGACACGATGGAGAAGCACAGCATCAGACTACCATGACTTTTACAGGTAAGAGCAATGTACTCAACAGTAAGACACAAAAATACATGTTCTGGATTTAAAAAAAATAAACAGCTTTTTTCTTTTTTTCTTCAAGTTACAACGTCATCCTAAAAATACACAAAGAACGGTTACCCCTTTGTCAATTCAAAGAGTAAAGCAGCGTGTGTACTACATGAGGAGGATTTTGGGTACAGGGTGACACTTGGAACAGCGAGACAAAAACTGAGCAGGTCGCAAACCGAAATGACACACGAGCCGTGCCACCTATCAGTACTCTATCAGCTTTTTTTTTTTTTTTTTTTTTAAAGAGCTGCGTTTTTCACTCTGCTTTCTCCTTCTGCCTTCTTGTTTTTTAACGGGCTGCTGAAATCACAGTGTGGGTCGGCGCTTTTTAGTTTTCGGGTGCTTATTGCAAATCCGATCTGATTGTTTGAGTTCACGGGATTGCTACTGTGCAGATGTAGCCATTCTAGAAGTCCCCTCCTTTTTTTTTTTTTTTTTTTTTTAACTTGGTAAACTTCTGCTACACTTTTGCTCCACCCCCACAAAGGGGAAAAAGTTTGGAAGAAACAAGTTATGCAGTTTTTTTTTTTGTTTTTTTAGCCACCAGTTATGTTATGAGGAATATTCTGGTAATAATAATTTGGTTTGTGAAGAGACAAACATCTGCAGCACTAATGCAGGGTAGTTGCATGTTCAATGCACAGCAGGGGGACTTCTACAATGGCAGCTGCATCACAGGGGGACTTTGTCTCATTCATGTTTGTGCTAAAACTAACTGGAAGAGTGCAGCATCAAGTCCACTCATTGGTCTCTGCTGACCTGGCCTTTCAAAACTGCAGATCTTACCCTGGAGTTTTAGGATACACACACACATTAACACACAGCAGAGCAATTTAACCTACTGAAAATTACCAAGAGAAACAAAAGCAGAGATGACCATAATGGCACATTTATTCAACTTAGCACATTTGTCTCTCTAAACTGTATATACTGTATGTAGAATTTTCATATATGAATACACTCCATTTTTAGAACACAAAGTGCCTCAACTGATACATCTTAATACACTTATTGCGAGGAGGGATACCACAGCAAGAAAAGTGATTGACGTTGAGTGTCACGGCGCAACTTAGCAACCAACCACCTTGTTACCTGACTCGCCATCAAAAGACAGATGTGTGGACGGAGCCGCTCGGCCCAGATGTGCTGTGTTGTCGTCTTATTTACACGAGGAATATCTATACAGTAGATAGTCTCTTTTAAGGACGTGTCCTGTTTGCTTTGCTCTCCTTTATATTTTTTTTCTCCAGAGTCCCAAACGAGGAAAAAAACAAACAAAATAAAAAGAGGAAAAGGTAAATGCTTATCAAAGTCTTCCCAGATCTTTAGGTTCCTTTCCTGCTCGCTGAGTCAAGGGCTGGGCAACTGTCAGCCGGTGGTTTTTCCGTGCGTTCCCGTCCATATTGTCCTGTAGGAGTGGCCTTATAGCTCCAAATGGGGTCCTCCCACTGCAATACGTCCTCATACTGATGACAGTCTCATCCCACTGTCATTCAAATAGGAAATTAATTGTCTAAAGAAAATATAAACAGGTCACATCTCTAAATATCAGAAATGCATTGTCTGTCTTTGTTGAGCATCATTTCAGAATACCTTGTCATGCACACTTGCTATTTTAAATATATGCACAAAAATGACAACATAGTACAAATCTATGGTGCTTTTTATGCATATATACAGAAATATAAAAGCTGCTGTGTATATTGCAGTGGTCTGGGTGGGGGCAATTCAATAATTGGTTCACAAATAAAGAAAAATGTTTGCAAGAGCTCTTCTTTTTAATTGTTTGACTTTTTGCCGAGCTATGTGTAAGATGCATCTAGCTGTGAGCCAGTTGCTAAGCAACCTTCTGCTTCTGGTATAGACATACTGTAGGGATGGGTGAGGCACATCACTGCATGGTTATGTCTGCGGTCCAACACCTGTTGGTGCACAGAGGCAATTTATGCCCGTCATGAAGAAAAGTCTCCTCAATAATAAATGACGCAGCCCTTTCAGTGAAACAAAAAAGCTGCTTTAGTTTCATATGAGATTTAATGATAGTTCTAAATGTTTTAAAGGTAGTGAGGTGTGTCTATCTGGTTTGGGGATTTGCAGTTAATAGCCTTTGGTGATGTGCAGTTAAAAAAGCTGAAGTGGTAAAGAGGATTTTTTACAATAAGGGACTCTGATTTCGTGTGTAAAGTATGCAAATTTGGTGCCAATCCTGGTGGCACATGATGCAAAATACTGTTTTTCTCCTCTGTGATGGTCTCATTTGTTTCACACTGATTATGTTACTATTTTAATGTAGTGAAGATCTACTGACTAAAATGCCACAGGCAGCACCTTTAATGTTGCCATCTGTGCTGCAACCCCACGTATTTCTTCTTATTGATTATAGAATTACCCCCATTTTTTAAGTGAATACACACAAAAACCACAAATCTTAATTCATGACCAAGCAAGTGAGAGAGGTTGTGCACTGCAATCTGACCCGAACACCCATTCAGAAGGTTACCTTTCCGCCATGGCGGTGCTTTCCCCCAAGCCATTAAGATAGAACGCTGCTCTCTGCTTGTGTGAAACCAGTAAAGACAACCTCTTTGCAGTTATCTGTGAGTAAACAACCAGAGACACAACAGCTTTGGTGGCACTCAGTCAAAGAAAAGAATAAATCATAAAGGAGGGAGGAGAAAGTTAATTGGAAATAGCAGCAGATGAGCAAAAAAGAAAACCCACATGCAGAGAGAAACGAACACCCAGCTGGCATTCTGTGTTTTTAGTCTCCTCGGTGGATTGTTGGTGAAGCCAATGGCAAAATGAGACATGATACAAGTTGAGTGTACCCCCTCTAAACCCTAACATCATAAGTTAAAATACTCCTTCATAAATGTATGTGTGTACTACTACATACTACATATATCTCCTCCTTAAGCTGTTTTCACTGTCTGCCTCTCGTCCATTCTCCCCTGGCAACATTGCTTGCAGACGATGGTTACAGGATGATCCATGCAAAAACATGAGCAGGCCCAGCAGCAGGTGAAGAGTGACAGACTGTACGTGTGCTTGTGTGAGTCAAAAAAACACCGTCCTGAAAGAGAAATCCTTCATCCCGACAGCCATCTCTCCCATCTCCATCCCCAAAATAAACAGCAAACAAACCAAACAAAGACAAAGTCACAGTCGTATGAGGTTAAAATGAAGTGACATCTCTCTTTTTTTTTTTGGAAGCACATCTTTTTTTTCAAGGTATCTAAATATATCAACATCTAATATCCCTGATAATTAATATGTCCTTTATTAAATGTTATGGCTGCTACTTCTGAAGCCATCAGTCATAGTCCTTTTATTGCAAGTCTCAAAGTACGACGATATCGAAACTACAGGGAAGTCCAACTCCAACTACAGGAGATCCGACTAGTTACTGAAGGATGATAGCTAAGCACATCAATCCTCAAAGGAAATGGGGAGAGTGAAGATTTGCCCATGTGGCCCAAGCCACTAACAATAGTCTTAGCTACAAAGTTAAGTACTTAACCACTAGTCACAATATCTAGAACAGAGTTCAGATATAATACCAAAGAGAGGTGGCTTGTTTAGGGGGGTAGGATGTAGGGTGGGTTATGCCAAAAGTGACCCAGGGTGGACGTCTCACAGGATGGAGGGGATAGGGGAACGAGAGCGCCGTAGCGGGCAGGGCGATCCGTAGGGCGAGGTCACAGGAGACAATCTCAGAGTGTTACCAGTCAAGCCCGCTATGTTGTTTAAGCTCCGGGATTTCTCATAGCCTTCAGATGGGGGGGGCGACAATAGAGGTGGTGGTGGTGGAGGTGGTGGTGGTTGTGGTTGTGCAGGAACAGGACATGAACACACACAGGCAGGCAGGCACGCAGGCAGGCAACGATCCGAGTCCGAGCCAGCCGAGTAAACAGAGACAAGACAGGAGACAGGAGTGAGACAGAGCAACAGTAACATACTGTACTGTATGGTGAGTGCATGCACAGCACATTTCCTGACAAAGACAGTAAGGCAGATTGGAGTCTTAGATAGTCAAATGTTTCTCTAAACTGCTCTGGAGGGATAAATAACTTCACTGGCTGAGGTAAACCTGAGCGGATAGAGCCAAAGAACCACAATTTTTCTGGCTTATGCCATTGTATATTCCATCTTTTCTTGAAACATGTATCCAACCAAAAAAGACACCTGGAACCATCACATTAACTCCAAGGTAGAAGTTGGAAATAATCTTGGGCAGCTGCCAATTTGGTGGAAAATCCTGTCACTGAAAATAGACGGACTGTCAAATACATAAAAACACTTCACTATATTACCTTTCCATCTGAAGGTAGGCTGCTTAATTGGGAACCCTTCCTTATACAGTCCCCTAATTACGAAGCATGCTAATATAAGGTACATTACAGTACATTATTGTCTAATTACAACTGGTAGTAGGTAAATGCAGAGAAACTACAACTGAAACACTAAGAAAAACCTCCATAATTACCCATCAACTCTACAACTCAACCTACCAACGAGGTACTGTGTAGTTGTGACTGGTTTAGCTCATTTATTACCCTTGGATAACTACAATTCTAACTTGATTGATGGGTCATAGATGATTATGTTTCAAAGAATCGGTTACCTATCCGCACCAGGAAATTATTTCTGAGTTATTACAAACCTAAACAAGTCACAACTACACAGTACCTAGTTTTACCAGTACCCAGTACTCAGATATAACTGCGTACTTACTAGGAAGGTAGGTAACCAAGTCTTCGAAACACTGTCATCTATTACCCATCAATTCAAGTTAGAATTGTAGTTATCCAAGGGTAATAGAGGAGGTGTTTCTTAGCATTGGTTGTGTACTTTCCTATGAAGTATGCAATTGTATTACCAACCTAAATCGGTCACAACTACACAGTACCACGTTGAGTTGATGGGTAATAGTGGAGGTCTTTCTTAGTACTACCTATTACCAGCTGTAATTACCCAATTATATACTGTAATTCACCACATATTTACAGAGTAAAGACTTGGTTATTAGTGGTATATGTAAAAGGAAGGGTCACCACTTAATTTGAAAACATATTGTGGTCATGTCACATTGTCAGAGGGTAATTACAAGCAGCTGAGTGAGGAAAACCATCCACATCTGTGTCTCATTTTTGAAGACCAAGTCTGAGATTTTAGGAATTTCTGACAGCTACTGTAATGTATCTCCCACTTGGTAAAAAGAACTTAGCCAGTAGCAAAATGGCTGCAAAGGTATCGGCTATGAGAAAGATCTGTTAAACCTGACTTTACATTAAGTGAAAAGGTGACAAACAAAGTTTTATCTAACCTAGCTGTATTGACAGTTGCTAGCATACATTCCTGTGTATTGTTACGTTTTTAAAGGTTATGCCAACATCTTGCAGTTTACAATTTGCAACATCTATGCCAACATTAGACATGATCTCTACAGCCTTAATGCTGCATTTGTGCCATGTTGGGAGAACAGAAAAAAAAGGAAACAAGGTCCATTACTCCAACTTGGAAAAGTTCTTTACTTGCTAGCCTTATAGTCACACAAGAATAGTTGTAAATGGGAATTAAGCCGAAATCCAGGCACATTTTTGTAATTACACATTAACAAACAACGTAATAAGATGAATTCAATATATTGGTGTTGGTATTTAGGTGCTTCGGTGTAACTGCATATTTGCTTTTTTTTTGCAGTACTGTATTTTCTTTTCTCAAATGGGGGATATTGCACAGTAGTTGTCAGAAATTCCCAATATCTCAGAAAAATGTACAATTAGGAGGCTGATGTGAAGGTTTTTATCTTACTTGGCTACTCATAGTTCCAGCCTTTATGTAAAATATCTACATATGTTACCTGGACCTATGATAGCTTGCTAAGTATGCCACTTAGCTGAGGTGCTAATGTTCCAACATAATTAATGTCATGGTGATGAATGGATGAATAATGAAATATCTTCCATTACTGTTTTGACCAGTTTCGTCTGCCATTTCAGGAAGCCAATCAGCTAATGATGGTTCTAAGGCTCCATCCACTCAGTCAACCAATCAGATTGCTTCAAACTCCACAGCAACTCCACCTCTGAGAAATGCTCATGTGATTAAAACTCCAGACTGCCAGTGTAAATGTAAAGACCTATTAGTCAAATTAGAGCTATTGCTATTCTTTAACTAGTAGCACAGAAGAATAGAATAGATCGGCACTCATTCATCTCATGGCATCATCATGAGTATTTTATCTCACATAAAATAGTTTAAGTCTATAAATCTTACAAATGTACAATAAATGGTAATAAGTTTAGGGAATGCTTGTTTACATGCACATAGTTCAAATATAAATCAGTCATACAGACAGTCATACAAGTGTACATCTTTAGACTGCCAACATGCACATTATGTATCAAACATAGCTGTTAGAGTGTATAAATCTAGGTTGTAGCCCGCACATACTGATGATGATGATGATTAAGAAGCCCTTAATTATTAATGCTCCAGTTATCTGTGCAGATTGACAACAGCTCAAACATCTAAAAATGCAGCATGTGATGCACGCTGGCAAATTTGCATTCGGTCACTTGGTGCAAAATAAACAAGCAAGCCAAAGCAGCCAGATCATTAATGGAGCATGCCAATCAGCTGGTGTAAGCGCTGATGAGGAACAGCTAATGGGAATGTGGCCTCATTACCATACTGCATACGGCACCATTTGTTTCACCGAGAGGGAGGGTGTAAATTAAACCGGGGGCTCTTTCAGAACCAGCCAAGCAGGCAGAACAATGGGTGGACTGGGTCTATGCCAACAGGTAGCGAGGCTAGAAGGGACCTGATGATTAATGCATTAGTGACGGTGTGGCAGCAATCGCAACGATCGAGGCGCTGAAGGCACAGCTGCTCGGCCGCCTACGTCAAAAAAACTGCTGAGGTGCCTTGCTGTGAGAAAGACCTCTAGATGTGCTCTCTAGATGATCTGAACCACATGTACAGTAGTTAAACTTGCTACAGTATTTCTGAAAAGCATCAACAAGTTAGAATAAGGCTCTAGAAGTTAACTTAAATGATGTATTTTCTCATTAGAGATCTTTAGAAATGGGGGGTAAAATGTAATTTAACAAAATCCTCGAGTGGCACTCTAATGGTATGATAGCACTACTTTGCCTGCTATAGAGTGAGTACAGTAGCACTATAATGCTATGGAGCAATATCACTGAAAGCAGGACATTTAGAGAGCTTCCTGGAGAGGCAGTTAAGTTCTGATAGAAAGTAATTAGCTGAGGCTTAAAGCTTTCACATCATTGTGCAGATTAACACAACATTAATGCCCCAAGATACCTGAGATAAAACTGACGATTTAGGCTAACAAACATGTTATGGTGTGTCGAAATATTATTTCAGCGTGGTCAAAAGGAGACTGAAAGTATTTACAGAAATATTGTGTTTTATGATTTTGTTGTAGTGACCACCTATCAAATAAGCTGCAGCATGAATTCATTTCCATTGTGTGAACTGCTCATTTTAGACATTTTGGTTAATGACCTTTTTTGGGGCGAGGGACAGCAACAAGGCTTTCTGATAATGCAGAAGATGTGAACTTCACAACGACCTTTAGCTTGGGTCAAAGTGTTTGGAAAGTCGAGCCCTCTCTAAGTCTGACCTTTCCACCGATGCAGCGATACACGACTGGAGGTGATGACTGACAGGCAAATCATTTGGGAAAAAATCTGACAGCGAAATTTGAAGACACATTTTGTCGGTTATGCTTCTCATTGGAAACAATGATGAACAAAAATATCGGTTTCAGAAACACAAAAAGAAAATTCAGGTTATCATGGTGGTTGCAGAACCATGGTCAACTCATAATGATTGGCAAATTGACTTCTTCATTAATACAAACATTAAAACGAACAGTAACAACAATATTAATTGACTGTTTGCAAAACTCTTCCCTCGAGCAGTGATTGTAGGTAGCTTAGCAACGTATCTGTCAAGCTTTGCATTCCTCCACATCTGCATCTACAAGAACGATATCTTGAAGATTTTAGAGTTTTCTTAGCGCCTTTCTAAAACCAAAAATGAGTGAAAGGATAAATTAAAAAGTCTGTCTGCATTTATATATATATATATATATATATATATATATATATATATATATATATATAGCCAACACTGTCTAGGAAAGTAACCCAGATTTCTTTTAAGGCAAAACAACATCGCCACAGGTTACTTTAGAAAAATCCTCACAGGACTGGTTTAACACTAAATATCAAAAGTTTAAAGTAACATTTGTGGCTCTGTCCTACTCATGTGGGTATGTTTATTCAAGATGACTTTGCCCAATTTTTCCTCATTTTCGAGCCCTTTTCTCATGTAAAAGAGAAACATATATTATTTGAAGAATACAACAATATAACAATAAAGAATACATCTTAACTATGCTGTTTGTAACTTACTATGTTAAGTATCAAAAGTCAAAAATTTGGACAAACTTTCTCATTCAAGTGAATGAAACTTTTAACTGATATATATCTATGTTAAACAGCTGGATCGTCGTGTTAGACAGCAACTAACCTTTTTTTCCACATAATACTGTACTAAAGCACTGGAGCTAAATAGGCATCCGATACAAGAACAATGCTTTATTTCCGTGTTTTCTAAATGGATCATCATCATCATGGTGAGCATGCTGAATTTTTGGCTGTGACATGTAACTACCAGAATTCCTTTTTTTCACACACACCCCTGACCTAGACTATTTCACAAACTGCACTTTTAATGCATAATGTATCTTATCTTATCCTATCATTATCGCACAAGTGAAGGACTTTAAGGTTTAAACATTGCCACAAGCTTCGAGAAATAAGTCTGCCACTGTAAACTGTATATGTGCAGTGCTACAATGGAAAGCTTAACAGACAAGCAACAGCGCCTACAGGGAACTGAGGGCCAAGTGTCAGTTAAAAGGCGGTTAAACTGTAATTAACTGATTTTTTGTTGATTAAAATAACCAAACATGAAATTACCACATATTTATAATTATATTTTTCGTGTCTTACGTTAAAATACAGAATGTAACATATTTAGTAGGTTAAATAAAAAGTCACAAGATGAATAGGCTATATTTATTTGATTTAAATGTGAATTAGTCTATTGTACACACTTGTGATTAGCTGGAATTGTTTTTTTACCCAGTCGCAAATGTTAATGGGTTACACTGTAACAATGAAGAAGTCAACATGTTTATGAGTTGATGGGATTCAAATCTATTACTGTAACAATTGTATTTCCTCTGATGGTATGTATCTGAAACATCTGCTGGTGTATCATCACCTTAAAGCAGATGATACACTGGGCAATTTATCTGGGAGCTGAATATGGGCAATGAACCTGGCAACAGCCAAAAAAGTGAGCCACGGGGTCAGAAATGTATTCAAGTGTTTCCAGGCAACAAGAAAGCATGAATAAATTGTGAAGACAGCAACAGTTCTGAGTCAGCTGCATGGACACTGTTGCCGAAAAAAAGTTGTGCTGTGTCACTGCTGAGAACGGCAGCAGCACCATCTGGATCAGGGGTTACGTTACCTTTGCTTGCTAGGCCTGAACAAACAGCCTTCCCCCCCTCCAGGGATGTTGGTGTCCCAATCACTATGGATACGGATCAGCTGGTGAGGATTGTGACTGATGTTTTCTCAGTTTTTTAATATCTGTCTTAGAATTTATTTGACTGCTCTGACTGTTTTTTGAGGTTATTAAACAAATATTCCACACAAACTGGTGGTGGTCACAGGAAATCCATTAGAGGTGAAACCTAACCAGACTCGGACAGACTTTCTAATGAAACAAAAATAAAACAGTATCAATGAACAATAGCAAGCATGAATTTCATAAGGATTCTGAATAAGACATGAAAATATGCATGCCTCTCAGACAAAGACTTATTTTAAAATATTTACTTAAAGTTGCATTTCAACACTCAGTTACCTGTTTTTCTTATCCCTCCATCTGCAGTATAGTCACTAGCAGCGAGCAGAAAACACGTTCCACCACTCCGGTGGTCCTGTTCTCGAGTGCTGGATCTTCGCATGGGCACCCTCTCCTCTGGAGACATGGTCAGGTCACTGCCCCCGCTGCAATCTGCTGACAAAACTGCGTGCAAAGAATGAGGACAGATTACAGACCTGAGAATGTGCTGCCAGGCTGAAAGGATAGATTCACATCTTATCAAGTCACATGCCATGTACGCTGAAACAAATTTGTTTGCTGTAATCATTCCTCTCGCTCATGCTGGCCAATCCTTTCCTAATGTGCTTCAAATAGAGGAGATGGGGGACTGGAGGCTATAGCAGATGAATTAGACAAATAGGGATCTTCCTCAGTTGGTCTTTTCAGTACAGAATTCCCTCTTTGTGCTTCCTTGGACAGTGTTTCTGTGCTGAGCCACTGTAAGGGATTTTAACATATAGAGGGAATTTCGTACTAAAAAGACTGTAAAATTGGAAGATATCCACTTCTTTTATATAACTCAACTCAAATGGCTGATCCTCAGATTTTACAGTTTTATAGTCTCTAATATTTCTATAATCTATATCATTTTTCTCACAATCTGACATCTTACAATAAAATCTAGCTGAATGTGAAGCACTACTTAAATGTTATGGTTAGTGATAACATTCTCTTTGGGGAAACAATGAATGGGAAACTTACTTCCCATTGGTATATTCTCAATAGTATATGAGCAGAGAGAGAGAGAGGGTTTGCAGGGTGAGGGAACAGGGGAGTTTTGGGGTGACAGGAGAATCACAGTCATGACAAATATCAAACAGCCTCCCACATAAAAAAGCCAGCGCCAAATGTCAAACTGACATGTAGCACAGCAGAGGTCAAAGGTCAGCTGGAGTGTTGAGCTTGAATTGATCACAGAGACACGTTGTTTTCTTATGTGACAATGAGGATTTACAACAGAAAAAACAGTTTTTACCTCTGGGATGCCTGCATTTGCTATACTCAAAGGATAAGATTGATCTTGATGTTATTCTCAATAAATCTCTTGAAAAGACAAAAACCAGCAATACATTTATAGTACTAATAAGTGTTATCTGTGAACCCACAGCCTGATAGACTGTAGCTTTTGTCTTTGTGCCAAAAGACTCATAAAAGAGCCATATCCTTGCATTTGGATTGACATACTGTGGTTCCATCATTACAATGAAGAAGGCCAGTGTAATATATTCCTCTTAGCATGTTAAAGCGGCGCTGTATCCCCAGGTATTCCCAATGATGTCTTCCAGATATAGAGTTACTCTCCAGACTCTCAAAATGCAGCAGTTTCATCATTGGCCATGTCCATTGTAATGATGGAATATATAATGAATTGCATCAGTGTGATTCTTTTATGTGTTTTTAATAGTTAATGGAATACATGTAGGCATAAGCTATTTTAGGCTTAGGCTCATTATTGCTTTTTGTCATGTCAACTGATTTGTTGATAGTAATAAAAAGATGAATTGACACCAGTGTTTTTTTTGTTTTTAAAGGGTCTAATAAACTCACTACACCTGTTTAGCTTTCTGGCACATACAGTGATAGCAGAAGCAGATTAACCACTTGAAATTCTCAATATTTGAAATGTATTATAATTAGTTAAACAAGTTAAATCTATTTTAACTTGTGAAACAGTATTTTGTTTTTATGTACGAGCATAAGAATGACAATTAAAGTGAATAGAATGATAATATTATGTATTTGAAGGATGGGCCGTGATGAAAGAAACAATTAGACAAAAGCAAGCTTCTCATTTCTAGCAGGGGATTTTGCTGAAATGACAACACTGACAAGCTAATTTTATAAGTAGGCAGTTGGCTAATTCAGCTAATATTAGCTGCATGAGTTGCTTGAAAACACAGTCTCCAGTTGACTTTTCAATCTCTTAGACTGGATTTAAAACAAACCAGCAGGAAGCATTCGAATAAAAAGTGTCTTAAGGATGCACTCGATGGCTATAACACAGTGCTAAAAGTCTGATTGCTAATTAGCTGAATGTCCCTCACCAGCAAATGATGCATGTGGAGGAAATTTAACATTGAGAGCTGCTAACATTACAGAACTGCTAACATTACCCTAAACTTCTTTTTTGACAAATGTAGTTAGTTAATGATATCCTAATTGGCCTTGGAAATAATGTTCAAATACTTTTTCCTGCTAGCAAGCTAGTAGCCAGACATAGAAGCCTATGTGAGAGCTGATAAGCATACAGTTTAGTCCATTCCTTACACTTTTGCTTCTTTGTTTTTGCTCTTATAACAGCTCCATGTGCTTCATTATGTGGAGAAATCCTAAACTTGACAGGCCTGCTGTGCCTTGTTACTGTTAATAAGCTGTGCCTTTCAAATTGCTGTTCAGGGAGTATTAATGAACGTTCAGTTACTTATATTAGTAACATAATACTACCAAGTAAGAAAACAATCAGTTTAATACAGAAATAATCATGTGGCAATGTTTCTGCTATAGTGAATTTCTATTTATAATCGTCAATATCCAAAAAGTCTTTAGATTACTGTAAAGGTTTTTAAATGAAAGTTTTTAGCTCATATAGTCCAAGAGTAAATCCATATAATGGAAGTTTAGAAGCCCCCCTCACATGTGATCAAAATGAATACAGTCTACGTAAAAGAAACCCTTCACATTGAAAAAAAAGCAGAAGGCCATCTAAAGGACAATAAACAGGAGAGTAACCTTGCTAGCTCTGTATTTAAAATGACCTCTGAGGAAATCACACAGGCGACTAAACCAGATTGATTCTGCTTGTGCATGCAGTTGAGGAATGAATTATTCTTTGCGTATTGAATATAAGGTTCAGAGACCTAAACAAACAGATGGTGAAGTGCTCAAAATGTGCACCTACCCTCAGGATTGTCTGCGCTAGAATTCAAAGAAAGTCAGTATACAGAGGTCGACACTAATTTCCATCAATATCAGATGTGTCAGTGTAAATTACTGACATGAGCCCAGAGGGAAAAACAACCAACTACGGTTTAAGCAACAAATGAACAATCCCTACTAGGAAAGACTTTGACACAAGGACTATGAATTCTTATCAGCATGAGCTATTCCAATGCTTCTCCTTGTCTCAATACCTTTTGCATTGCCTCCCTTATCACTGTGGCAACCAGAGATGAGGGCTACAGGGCAAAAGAGCTCAGTCTTTTTTTTGAGGCAGCTGCTGTGGTGTTCATAAGTCTCGAGGGGGAAAACCACTCCAAGTATCAGGGGAGAATCTGTCAAATGGACACTGCTTTCTACCTGATATGAGGTCCCTTATGGATTCTCCTCCCTGTCACTACATGAATAACACCCTTCGGTATAAGCTGAACTTTACTACTGAGGTGAGGTTGCTCATAATCTTTCTCTCTCATATGGCCTTGGTATGGCCATATGGTCTTACCTGAACGGTTGCGTTCTAGTACCCTGCCCCCTTTGACGTGGCACAGGTCACCTTGAGTGCTGTTGCATGTGGTGTTGAGATCGCCTTTGCAGTAGGTGGGAGACCCTCCCTGCACCACCTGAGGGATGTGTTTCTTCCTCTTCTTGGGCAGCTTCTGCTTGGCCATAGCCAGGGAATAGTACATCCCAAAGTTATTGACGATAACAGGCACAGGCATGGCTATCGTCAGCACGCCAGCCAAGGCACATAATGCCCCCACCACCATGCCTGACCATGTCTCTGGATACATATCGCCATAGCCCAGTGTAGTCATGGTTACCACAGCCCACCAGAATCCGATGGGGATGTTTTTGAACTTGGTGTGGAGGCTAGCAGTGGGGTCATTGGGCTTAGCGCCGATGCGTTCAGCATAATAGATCATAGTCGCAAAAATTAACACTCCCAATGCCAGGAAGATGATGAGCAGCAGGAATTCATTGGTGCTGGCCCGTAGTGTGTGGCCCAACACCCTAAGCCCCACGAAATGACGTGTAAGTTTGAAGATACGCAGGATACGAACAAAGCGCACCACCCTGAGGAACCCCAACACATCCTTGGCAGCCTTTGAAGAAAGGCCACTCAGCCCTACCTCCAAGTAGAAAGGTAGAATAGCCACGAAATCGATGATGTTGAGCACGCTCTTAACAAACTCCAACTTGACCGGGCAGAAGGTCACACGTACCAGGAACTCAAGAGTAAACCAGAGGACGCAAACGCCCTCCACGTACGTGAGCGCAGGGTCAGTTTCAATCTCGTACTGCGGGCCCGGGTCCGGCAAGCTGCTGTTCCGCACAAGCTCCGTCTTGTTGATGATGGTGTTGAAAGCCTCATGAGTCTCCAAGCAGAAGGTGGTGATAGAGACCAGGATGAAGAACAAAGATGCAAAGGCAATAAACTAAAGGAGAAGGAAAGAGAAAAGAGAATAACATGTTACTACAAACGTGGTATTTCAGGTTATATGAACCATGACATCCTATGCACCATCCCTGCTCAGTGTGCATAGAATACAAAGATCAATCACTTTATTTACTCTTGAGAAAGAGGATGAACTGACAAGTTTAATTAACTAACATCAATTTGAATGGACTCCCGAGAGAGGAGCAATCTATTAGCAAGAGCAACAAATAAACACACACCATGGGGTACTCCTTTAGGAAATGGGAATGTAGATGCAGTCAGATTTAATTAACTACCTTTGGTATGCTGGGCAGTTGGAAGTAATTCAAACAGGGAAGTGGTATAACCAACCAAGCCACCTTAGATCTTCAGACTCATTAGGGAGTTGAGAACGCTAGTTATTTATGTGCATTGCTTTGATTTTGTGTTTCTCAAATCTCTTATGGAGTTTTACCATATGAATCTTCATGCACTTGCAAGTTATGGTGTTGGGGTGTTGTACAATATACCCATTTTTCAGAGTTTTTTCAGTTTTGCTTTTGCAAATGTAAAGTGCTTTATAAGGAAAAGGAATTATTATTATTAGTATTAAAGTAGCAGAGAAACCCTTGCAAACTTGACAGAATGCATCGACATAGAAGATTTATGGTTCCTATACTTTTTTTTTGTTGCCCCTTAAGTTATGATACCTTGCCAGAGGTTGCACAAGTGTACTAATTGCGACCAGGTCAACTAACGAATGTCTTTTTCCCTGTTGTTTCTATTCAGAGGTAAAAGCAGAAGTAAAAGATAAAAAAAGACTAGAGGACAGTCTATTTTTCCTTCTTCTTTCTTATCCTCCGATTTATTCTGTTCCCTCAGATTTCCTCAAATTTGTCTTGTGAATTCATGCTATTCAGGAACTACTTGATAGGTATGTCAACATAATGAGGACCATCCTTCCTTTCTGTTGAGGGATGGTCTATGTCATCAAATGAGGATGGTCAAGAAAGTCAAGGTCAAGAATGAACTTTCATGCTCTATTTGTTTTGGACTCACTAATAAATAGTTCCTCAATCAAATGAGTTACTCTAATTTTAAAATGAAAGTTGAAAGGTATCGCTGTATTGCTTTACAATTGACTTTAATCTTAGGAGTCTGCCATGTTTGGTGAAAAAGATGGTAGCCCAACTGAGCCTAATAAGCCTTCTGAATAAGTGTGCTGGTAGTTCTTGCCATTAAAAACAACATTGTTGTCTCCAACACTGTGTGTGATCCTTATTTTTCATCACAATATAGCACACAATACAAATGTTACATTAGACACAAATGAAAGCCATCTTTTCTCACTTGTCCCTGTTGTGTCTGGGCAGCAGTGTCTACAGGCAAAGTAAGGCAGCGTTAGCGACACCTAAATAGTCCTCTTGGGTGCTATTTGCTAACTGCTTCATTCATATTTACTGCCAACATGAAGAAATGCATTGAAATAAACTGTTTTATTGGGATGCTCTATCCTCATCCGCTTTGGGTAAGCCAATAGGGGAGGAACAAGGTTATGTTAGCATTGAAGGAATATAAAAATGTTATTGGCAATGAGGACGAGCAATTTCAGAGCTCGACAATAACACTGACAATACAGCAGTAGGTTCAGAGTGAATAAATATGAATCACTACCTCCTTACATTTTATGAATATAAAGTTTCCGTACAAAACATCCCAATTACACTTGAGTTGATGGAAAAATAATTCAAATAACCTCTTTTGCCATTCTGCCTTCTTTAATTGGCAAAATGGCAGCATGCTGATACACTGCAGCTGAATCTGTAAGGCAACATTATTAAATGATGACTCATCTACAGATTTTATTGAGTTTTATTTCTCTCAGCAGATCATGTTTTGTTTTGGTGTTCTTTTGCAAAGTGTTTAATGAACCACCTGTCAGATGCAGAGCTCACATCCAGCTATTCGACTGGCCTGGAAGAAGCTCTGGCTGAATGTGCAAACATCCACGTCTCTCTCCCAGAGCTAGACGAAGCATATTTCAACACACACAGCCTACTATGGTATCCTCTCTCCACCTTCCTCCCACTATCCACACACTCTGCCTACTGAGCTCTAAAGAAGTCGTTTCACACCCTGCTTTCTTTTTGGATTGCATGACTCACACACACACTCTGAAAATATCACTGCCACTATTTGGGTCACCCTGCTCATGAACTGTGTACGTGCGTTCAATCTACCGCTGCTAGCATAGGCTCCGGTCATATATTATACATGTGGCTTTATCGTTCTGTAAGTGCATGCGTTCATCCTTCTCATTCACTGCTGCTGTTGTAAAGGCGCAGCATGTTGCAAAATGACACCTTCAGTTTGACGAGGTTGTTCAGCATCACTCAGCAGTTATTCAGCACCAGCAACTTTCTACATTCAGGAACCAGGCAAGGACCTCACCTTTTTAATACTGAAAATGTCATGCAGCTACTTGCAGTGATAAACTTCTTATTCACAAAATGTTTGAAAAAGTATAGTTCAAAGTTAAAGGAATGTCTGTTATTAACACAACATCACAAGAACAAGAGAACAGAGAGAAGTTTTAATGTTTCCAACTCCAATATTGCTTTTGGCTTCATTGCATTTTATCTATTAAATATATGGATTTCTATCTTTACCCTCTTCTATACACTGATCCAGGCTGTAGGCAGATGCAAACAAGCCATCAATACTGCACTAACATTTCTTGTACACACTGTACAGTGGAGTGTACTGTATATAAATGATTTAACTTCATCAAATACTGCATGAAATTAAGGTTATTATCTGTCAAAACTTTCAATTGGATGGAGATGTCTTGATTAAATTTTACCTGCAAATCACCCAAATCAAACTTACTGAGCTATGCTGCTATCAGATGCTGTATGGTGGCTTGGAAGTGCAAAAAAACATTACAAAGTGTGAAACACTTTTATAAAGCTTGAGACAAATTTACATTTTGGAAAACATTTGTACATATCATACAACAAAATGACATGAGTAAAACACTTTTACCAAGGGCAAAACAAATTTACACTTTTTGGAAACAAATTGACAAGATGCAAAACACTACATTTTTTTCGACACCAGTCCCGAAACAAATCTACAAATGACACAATCTTCACAGAAAGGGAACCTTCCAAATACCGGAAGTGACGCAGAAGTGGTAAAGTGAGCAGCGTGGATGGTGAGTGCGGTCAAAGTCTGTGTCCTTTAAACATTCTAGAGACAATCCACATGAGAGGCAAAACCACGTTAAGCGGTTCATACGTTGTCCACAAAACGGGCAAAACATCTCCGTAAACTCCACAGAAAACAACACGAACTGGCCGCTCACTTTATCACTTCCACGTCCCTTCTGGTATTTGGTACATTTCCTTTCCACGAAGATTGTGTCATTTGTAAATATGTTTCACACTCTAATTAAAACCAGACTTTCTGCAAATTTCCAAGACTAATTCCGTCTCTATGCCAGCTACTTTCAAAATAAAGGCAAAAATGCCCAAAAACATAATTAAGCAAAAGAGATCAAATATTTCATCTGATTATGATGCCTGAAATGATGGATTACAAAATGTTTTGATGTAATCACAAACAAACAAAAGGCAGGCTGTAACTATTACACAGAACTGTCACATCCACATCATCTATCAATCTACACACCGCTAGAAAGTCCAACATATCAATCAGGCGGATTAGTTTATATCAGTGCAAAATGGCTCTTTCATGCTGCGGGAAAAATGCTGCATTCATGTTTCATAAAAATGAACAAATTACTGATTGATAAATGGCTTTAATGTCAACATCAAAGTCATAATTGTAACTAGGGGAACGCAGAGTCTACTAAAAGCTCGAAGTCCAAACAAATATTTGTGGATGTCCTTCATTCAAGGTTAATTAAATCCATGCACACAGTATATCTAATCCTCACATAACCGTCTGGAGCTGCCTGATGATGAGAACTCTTGGAAGTTGTAAAAAATGGGAATTTTTCTCATCTCTGCCATTCGACCAATATGGTGTTAACTTTATATAACAGCAAAAAAGACACACAATGCACCACATAACGAAGTTATCCCAGAAATGCAAGGTTTATGGCGTATTATGGTGGATTTTCCTGTTGCTCCTAATGCAACAACTTTCCTTCTACTACTCAATTGTAACTTTCTCTGTGTCTCACCCCCTCTCTGTTTCTTTATCTCGCCTTCGCTCTTATCGTGACATTGGCTGAAACTAACAGCGGGACAACCTGAGCTGTTTCCTTTGGCTGCTTGGATGCTGCGCCAACTAATGACAACTGCTGCCTCGTGCTGGGCTGTAATTTTGTTGCGTTCACGTCTACAGAGAGAGGATATATCATCTCCTCAGTGCACACCGGCCTGTAACATCTGAATCATGTCACATTAAACAAGCCAGACACCGAACGCACATGCATTCAGAGAGGAATAACACAGGCACAGCCTCACAAACATGCACAAGGTTATTTATGACAGACATTAAAAATGCAAAGGCGCTACTCTACCATGTGATTGCAACAGGCACATGCTTCTCGACATCGTGATTCCCAGCACACACACTCTGCATGCAAAATACGTCCTGTACTTATATAAATCGCTGTTTGAGGGGAGCGCAGGGCGGATGTGGCACAGACAGTCCATCTCTGAACAATGCAGATCTAAATTAGCCCGGGGACTCGCCCCATTTTTCAACCATCATTTTCATTACCTCTAAGGCTTTTAGCTATACTCGCTCTCATTGGCAAAGCTGATAATGGCCAAGGTCGCTGGCGTAGAGGTCAAACATGTGGCCTTTACATCTGTATCTGTGTGCTGAGTAGAGTCCCATATATGCAATTTTTCATCATGATAAATAATCACTAGAGCAGCTGATTTGACCAATTAAAATGCTCTGTAAATGACCTGGAATGAGACTTTACTCCAGTAATTTGTGTCAGGATATTAGGGTGGTAATGTCATATGATTGGTTGGTCACTACCATACGTCTGACATTTTAGTTCACAGCAAAGTACATATACTGTACAGATTGCCATGAAATTTGCAGTGGGCAGTAATATGTTTGGCTTTTCCTGGTGGTCCCTGATTGGTTGACACTGCTCACCAAAAATAACTGGATCTGGGTTGGAAAATTTTACACCGAAAAAAATACTGATTCCACCAAATTATTAGGTAATTTGCAGGCAGGCAAAAAGTACATGTATTATTTATATTATTAGTACTGTGATGGTAATTGTAAAGTGAAAGGAGCTAAGTGGTCACAACAGCTATCTACTTAAACCTAAAAACTGCTAGACTAGCTGCAGCACATGCTCACGGCCAAAATACTCAAGTTTGATGCTGTTACACCCCCTAATGGAAAACCACACAACACCACTGACGTTTATCCAAGAAATATGTCACCATTTTTGTTCGGAATAAATTTGTGCTCTGGCAGAGGTATCCTCATGTGGTGTCTGCAGAACTTGAAGTGTGAAATGTTTTCGGTGACACCCTGACCTTTCCTCAACCAAAACTCATGTCAATGACAAGCCATCTTTAAAAAAACTATCAGCTGGTCTATGGTAGCCTCTTTGGTTTGACCCCTGAGATAACCATGGCTGATATCAAACTGAAATTAACTGTCAAGGTCCCTAAAAAACCTCCAATGATTTTTAACACATATGCAATGTACAGATAGCATAACATGCTGTTATACTTTTATTTTTCGCAGTCCATCCATGAGAGTCATCCATGTGTTTGTGTTAGTTTAAGGATAGCTTGCATAGTTGCAATTTAACCAGCCAGCTAACTTAACCGATCATTGCTACACTGCTACATCATGGATGTACTATGAGAACTGGATACCAGACTCGTTGCTTCCACAATGTGCAGGCCACTGATACAAACCATTATTTAGGGTCTTTAGGGTTTTGTTTTGTTGCAGTACCAACAGTGGCCCTTGCAATAAATTGGCGCCATTCAGTTGTCTTAATACATCCATATGCTACATGTTCAAGTCTTCTGGTGTTTTTAGCTGTTAACAAACAGCTGTGTTTAGCTATTACCAAACAGCTTCTGATACACTACCACTACCCGTTAGGACAAACGACCCTGACTTGCATGTAGCCCAGGAGAACCAAGATGGATCGCAAACACATTTTTAATCTGGAAATTGAAAGCACATATAAGTGTAAACGAAAGTGTATTAAATCATATGGATTTTATCTGGATATAAGACACTTGACATGACAAATGTCAATGGGCCAAGATAAATTTGCCATACGGAGCACATTTACGCTCCCAAGGTGAAACCTCCTGATGTTAATGACACCATGACCCTTCATCTAGTGCTACCCTTAGGACAACATTTTTAGCACACTAGTGGTAGGCTGTAACAAAACAAAATAGTCAGTATATTGTTTGTTATATTGTATTGTTCTGTCAAACACTTTTGAATTGCAGGATGTAATAAGCATTTCAGTCCCTTGGAGGCATTTTGCTTTAGTGAATTTTGAGTTTGAGTGCAATACCATGACTATTTTTTAAGGATGGTTTCTTTTCATACAAGAAACCATCCTTAAAAAAACAACTGGTGGGATGATTCACATAAAACACAATAAACAGAAAACCTTAATTTAGTTTTGTCTGTTTCTGTTGTAGCGTTAATCTATTGTGCCTTGGTTGAATGTTTTCATATCAGTGTACCTATCAATCAATCATAAACATATTTCCTTATACATATTATCCATGCAGTCCTTAGTTATTGAGGAAAGCTGTGTAGAATGATAGAAGGCCTGCATTTCAAATAATTGAAATAGTAGATGTAGATGGCAAAAAAGAAAACATAACTTTTAAATGATGAAGGAATTCTTTATATGCATCATACAAGCTCAGTGGTTTTACTTACAGGCTCGGTGTATCTCTTATACGTTCTTTACAAACAGAGTGAATTACTAGAACCTAACAGATTCAGTCAGCAACTATTTCACCACTCCAAACACTGATGGGATGCAATCGTGCTTCACAGTGCTAAAGCACAAAGGCATCCTCATAGTCACATCATTTTCCGTAGGACATCTGCCACTCCCTGGAACTCTGCCTGTCCTCAGCTGAGGGAAGAGACACGAGGAAAATGCCAGATCAAACAGCTTCGATCATATGATCCCCCAGCGGATTACATCTGCCACTTGGCCTGGAGCTGCCAGAGCCAGTGGCCCAGGGCACTGACTCCAGAGCTATGCAGCCTCAGGTTGTAAACAGTAACTGATACACCAGTATGGGCGTCACATTAGAAAGCTAATAGAAAGGAAAAACATGGTGGTCTGCAGATACAGTGGAGGAGCAGGGCTGTC
Organism: Scomber scombrus; assembly: GCF_963691925.1. Taxonomy (NCBI): domain Eukaryota; kingdom Metazoa; phylum Chordata; class Actinopteri; order Scombriformes; family Scombridae; genus Scomber; species Scomber scombrus. The sequence continues at coordinate 4,762,441 of NC_084991.1, forward strand.
AGCGACCGGTGGTAAATCAAATGTGACTAAACTGAAGGCTCCAGTCTGTGATTGTACAAATATGAACCAAAACATACATTTCTGCCATTTTCTAGAATGTAGACCAGCTTGATTATCGTTACTTGCTTACTTTGCATTGAATTTGAAGTAAGTAAATCTTAGGAAGTCTTTCTTGGAAGATGAGAAAGTGTATTCCATAAATAAAGAATTAAACTGGAGTAGATCAAGTCAACCTCCAGAACATAGTTACACTACTTGTAACATTCGAATGGCTACTTTGGCATGAGAAAACCTCCAAATATGTCACTGTATCATCTTAACAGGTATAACTATTTATGAAAACTTATTTAGACTTGGTTAGTCCATCACCTTAAGACTCAAATATCACAACAAATATTGGATAAATTCCAATTCCAATTTGGTAGACACAAGCGTGGTCCCCAGAGGATTAGTCCTACTGACTTTTGGTTTTGAGTGAAATATCTTGACAACTACTTTTGGATCTAGATAGACTTTGGTGCAGAACTTCAGTTTTCCTCAGAATGAATTATAATTACTCTGATGATCCTCTGACTTCTAATCTAACAGGTCAACATTTCACTTTGTCCAATAGTTTGACCACTACTTGCAAAGCTAATGACAAAACCATTTGCCTCATCTGTACTTTGCCTACAGCTAATTATCAGATGCTGGCATGCTAATTCTGGTGATAAAAATTCTAACAAGAAATCTGCATGTTGGTTTTCTTTACGTGTTAATATTTTCTGGTTGAAAAGAAATTTTGTTGCAACTTATATTTGCCAAAGGTTTTTTTTACCCACATAATTTATGAAGCAAGAAAACACATTGTCTCACATACCTCTAGTGCAGTGGTCTCCAACCCTGTTCCTGGAGAGCTACTGCCCTGCATGTTTTAGGTATCTCCTCACTCTAACTCGTTATCAAGCAGCTGAGGCTCGTCAAAGGGCTTGATAACGAGTTGATTATTAGAATCAGGTGTGTTAGAGTGAGGAGATACCTAAAACATGCAGGGCAGTAGCTCTCCAGGAGCAGGGTTGGAGACCACTGCTCTCGTGGGATCTATCTACCCATACAGAGATCTTTGCCCTACTTTTCCAGGTTTCAATATAGCTGTTTCTGCTGCCAACCCAATACAATGGTGGTCAATTGAATTTTGATTGTGTTGCTAACAGTATTGAAAATGACATTACAAGCAGCAACACTATCTTCTTAAACTGGTTGTGTTACTAGACAATCAAGAGAGGATGGTATACAGTTTTCATTAGGACTATTTCTTCAGTTGTAGTAGTTTTAAAGAAAACAGTAAGCACCACAAATGAAATTACATCATTCACCTGCCATGTGTTGAAATCTTAAAACTAAAACAATTTGCATGGTTAGATACCACTAAGGGAAAAGTAAGTGAAAATGATTTTGTATAAATCAGTTTTTAAATTGAACCCTGCTAGTATTTGAAATATTCTCTGGTTACGCCAGCACTCAATCAGAAGGCTAAAAACAGAATGACCCTCATGGGTCACACATTTTTCTGTACATCCCTTCATCTGTTGGCAGCGCAGCATGTTGGATGGGCAAAACTTTGGCATCCTCCCACTGAAAAATCCCCCCCACCCACACAACCAGGCAGTCTACTGCTCTGCTGAGGTTCTGTTTCAGAAACTGCCCTGCTGGCCTAGCCAATCAGAGTGCTCGCTGCCCCCACCTCCTCGGGACTGCCACCATCTGTTTGACACTATGGATGGAAGCTGTGCACTCCGATCCTGGCCTGAGACCACCATTCATCGCCATGCTGCTTCAGTCCTCGCTAAGCTGCCCTGACATCATCAAGCAAAGGGGACCCCGGAGGTGCTAACACAGTCCACGAGGATCTCACACACACACACACACACACACACACACACACACACACACACACACACACACACACACGCACACACACACACTGACATAATTAAACCTATGGGGTTTGACTTCTGTTTCTGCATGATTGCCTGGTTATAATTTCAATCAGGATTTAGGGCTTTTCCACTGTGTATGTACATGGAGTCTTTAGCCGTGTTAAACTGCAAATCCAAATTAAGACAGCAGTGTACAGTATGCAAAGACAGCTTACATGTACTGTGAAGGGTAAACCCAACTTAAACCAGTTTACCCACCTTTTAGAGGCAATGTAGATCTTATGGTATGGTTTGTGGTTCTTGCTGTGTCTTTTTGACTAGCGCTTACATTACAGAAAAGACCGCTCCACTGACCTTCTGGAAAAGTGCTGCAAAGTGTCTGAGCCAAAATATATTTGTTAACATTTACAATTCAAGACTTAAGGGACTGCTGTAAAAAGACTGAGTCTACAACCATGCTAGAGACCAGTTTGTACCACCCTGTTTTTGAGGGGACCATAAATTATTGATTTAAAAGCTGTTTCATGGACAGGTGTGGGCAATTATTTTGTTATTTCATCATCAATTAAACAGGTAAAATGTCTGGAGTTGATTCCAGGTGTTGTCTCTGCATTTGGAAGCTGTTCCTGTGAACCTACAACATGCAATCTAAAGAGCTCTCAAAGCAAGTAAAACAGGCCATCCTTAGGCTGCCAAAGTAACAAAATGAACTGGTGAACTAACACAAAAAGGTCCACAGAAGACAGCAGTGGTGGATGATTGCAGGATCCTTTCCATGGTTATGAAAAACCCCTTCACAACATCCATCCAAGTGAAGAACACTCTCCAGGAGGTAGACATATCATTATCCAAGTCTATCATTAAGAGAAGACCTCACAAGAGCAATTACAGAGGGTTCACCTAAAGGTGCAAACCATTCATAAACCTCAAGAATAGAAAGGCCAGATTAGCCTGATAATGGGAAGAAAATAGTGTGGATAAGGCGTGGAACGGCTCATGATCCAAAGCATAAAGCATTTGTAAAACAAGGTGAAGGCAGTGTGATGGTTGGGCATGCATGGCTTCTAATGGCAATGGGTCACTAGTGTTTATTGATGATGTGACAGAGGACAGAAAGCTGGATGAATTCTGAGGGATATACCGTCTGCTCAGATTCACCCAAATTCAGCAAAGGTCATTGGACCATGCTTCACAGTACAGATGGACAATGACCCAAAACATACTGTGAAGGCATCCCAGGAGTTTCTTAGAGCAAAGAATGGAATATTCTGCAAAGGTCGAGGCAATCACCTGATCTCAACCCAATTACTTTTGAGCCTCTGAAATAGGTCTGTGTATAAAAATGCTTGCAGTTACTAACATTTTTAAACTATATTTTTGTCCAACCCCTTGAATTAAAGCTGAAAGTCTACACTTCAACCACATCTTGATTATTTCATTTCAAATCCATTGTGGTGGTGTACAGAGCCAAAATTACGAAAACTGTCACTGTCCAAATATTTATGGACCTAACTTTTTTTGTATAGCCTATTAAAATTGAATTTGAAAAAAAGGATTCAAACATGCATAAAATGCTGACTCTATAACTTAAAAAAATAAAAAAAAATAAAAAAAATATATCGGTGACTATTGGACAACATATTCACCGATACCGATATATCTGTGATAGGCCAATATCCGCCAATAATATTGGCTGATTGATATATATCGGTCGGGCTCTAGTTTAAGCCATTAGGTACAACTTCTAAACTCTGCCTCATTATAAAATGAAACAGATCTTTTCTATTATTGTGTGACATATTCTTCATATGAATCCTTGCCTGCAGTATTACGCTTATGTAAATTAGTATATAAAGATGGGGTTATTTAAGGGAGTAAAACAAAAACAAAATCTGTCTTTAATCTTCAGAAAAATCCTTTATGTCAGAGTTTATAGTTTAAGCTGCTTTCAAATTACCACAACATAAATGCAGAGATGTAGGGATGCACGTAGCCACAGCCGTCCTCCTCCTCTCCCTCCATCTCTGTCTCTCTCCCACAGACACACAGCTCAGCTCCAGCTGGAAGCAGAGACCCCCGGGCAGAGATATCCCTCCGTCTGTTGCTCTGTGTCTGTCACTCTCTAGTGTTGTGTCTCTTCAAAGCGACCCCCCTCCTCCCTTCCACATCACCACCAACCCACGATACTGACAACACACCAGGGAATGACGCTGATCAGCTTACTTAATGACAGGAGCATCTCTCTTCCCTTATACATCGTTCTGTCCCTGTCCCTTTTTCTTTCTCCCGCTCTCCCGCCATCTCTTCACGTTGCCTAGAAACCACTGAATCAGGGCTTGTAAACAAAAGTCAAACAGACTCTGCAGTTTTGCTGACCTACGATCCCACCAGGTTAAAGAATTTGGCAGTTGGATGGAGATGGAACAAACTGATTCTACCTTCTCTTACTTCTAATTCTAACTTCAGATACCTCAAGGTCTTTGTCTATGTGGATTACAAACAGTGTTGGGAAAGTTACTTGAAAATATATTAATTACTTAGTACTGTTACAACAAGTATTGTACGTTATATTACTTGTTACTTTACTTTAGTTACTCAGCCGTCAGCTCTGTCATAATTGCCTTTTAACAGCACAAATCCTCCTCACCCACACACTGTATCTTTTGTATTTCACAAAGAAGCAGAAAATGTGACTTTTGTGGTTTATAAAGCAGACAGGAAACTGTTTGGAAGGCTTTATTGACCATCCAACAGCCTCAATGACTGAACACAGTACACCAGAAGTCTCAGCCGCACGACTCACAAACCCTCCAACCCTGAACTAAACCAGCATCAGGTGATTCCTGAATGTAGATGTACCTGTGGCCAACATTAGCAATTTTGGAAATACTGAAAGTTGCATTTCTCTTCCTCTGGAGTGTCAGCTGAACACAGAGACCACACTGATATCAACCCTCCGTTAATCCCGGTAAGACAGAAAGCATGCCAACTACCAAGTGTAAAAGTGACAGAGCACTACTGAAATATAAGTACTGAATTTCAAATGGTAATCCCTTTAACTAGGCAGTACTTTAAAAAAAGTATTATTACTGCAATGCAATAATTGCCCGACACTGTTTACAACCTTACAACCCTATAACTTTTGGTTATATATCAATGAAAATGTGCCGTTGCCTCAGATACCTGCACATATCTAATTCAATGCACTGTTTGGCAGGCAAGTGCAGTCCAATTCAGAGACAGACCCTGGCACTAATCTTGATTTTCTTGATTGATTGAGCTCTCCTGACCTAGGGGCCAAATCAAGCAAAGGTTAAAATATTCTATCATTTGAATGAACCGTTTCAAACATGCTTAAAGTTTGCACTTACCCTCCTCCTACACACACAAAGAAACCGGCTGACGACTGTGGTCACATGTATATGTATATATATTTAAATATATATATATGCAGTTCCCTCTGTTGTGCTTGTCACCTGCATGCTTCGCAGTCTCCGAGGAGAGGTGATGAAAGCTACACGCACCCACTCAAACACATATTATTAATAGCTTTAAATCCCGAGGGCCAACCTCTACATAGAGTATCTACACACACCGCTGTGTAAACGACCAGGTTTCCATGACACTCAGTCAAAACCACCACAAATCCATGACAGGTGAGGAAAAAGAACATTTTCTACACTTTGGTAACGTCAGTATACTAAAATATAGTGCAGTGGCAATGCATCCTGGGTTGAAATACTGTGACTCTTATTCTTTGTGGAAATGTCATTCTTTTGCTCCGTTTTTCAGTCTCTACCTACAGCAGACAGGAGTGGTGTGACAAAGGAATCGATTTTTCTTTTATGTGTTGCAACCAGATCAAGATGTTATTCACTTCTTTGACCTTTTAAGAGCATGAAGGGGGCAGCAGCTTGTGTTTATTTACCTTATTAAAGTGCAGCTGTTTTACCTGCTGCCCTCTGAATAATATAGTCTAATAAATACATGCAATGCAAATTAAGTGCATTAACCCTTACATAATGTTCATATTATACATGTTCGCAGTATGTTCCAGGTCAATTTTAACCCTGTCTAAAAATCCCCTCAAAAAAAGTGTCTTTACCAAATTTGGATCTGCTTCAGATCTGTTTAGAAAAGCATCAATAAACCTTGATTAATGTTTCAGAGAGCAGAGACATTAATGGAGAAAAAACAGCTCCTATCACACAATATCATGTCCTATTTTACCTAAGACATGAAAATATAACATAGCAATAATGATTGAAATGTATTTTATGTAAAGTGAAAATGACAAGAACTTTATGGAACTGTTGGGTTTATTGTATAACCATTAGAGCCATCAGTCTTCACTGCTACATCATAAAAAGAAATCCTCATAATTATCTTATTAAAACTATTAACTATTCATTTAACTAAAAGCTGTGTCAATAGATACAAGTAAAAAATGTATAGCACCTATACAAAAGTATTTTTTGTATTTTGTGCATTTTGGGCCACTTTAGTAAAAGTCATCAAATTTCACAGTAAAATAACTTTTTTAAATTATTTTTTTTACAGCTGTCAAATTTGACCCAAACAATATACAAGGGTTAAGCAGCAGAATAAAGATTTAACTTTCTGGATGTCTTGTGCATTACTTTAATAAGCCAGGCACATTGTACCTGATGTATTTAAATCCTGACTCGAATATCAACTGAATTTCTGTGTGTTTGAGTAAATCCTGTCATGAGTTTGAAACGATGGACTTGCTTAACAGAGCCTGTGGAGTTAAAGAAGCTGAGAAACCTTTTTGATGACTCCCTCTTTCAGAGGCCAGCCCATTAGCTATCCACACATGCGGTCTATCTGCTCAGACATGCTGTGTGATAACTGAGCCAGCCTGTAGGAGGAGAATCGTGCATGTTGGAGAGGGGGGGGGGGGGGGGGGGGGGGGGGGGGCAGATAGGATGTCTGTATTTGCGAGTTCTGTTACATAGAGCTCCTCGTTCTAAAATTAAACAGTGGTTAAATCAACATTATGTAGTGTAGTTAGCTGAATGGCTCATTTAAAGACCATCGTAGCGTAATTAAACCGCCAAGTAATTGATTTCTATCTCAGACTTATTCTATAGAGACGAGGCTGGATGATATTTCTTTTATTAAATAAAGGATAAAAATAAATCAGGTGCCCTGGAGGACAGTGATGAGTTCCAGGGAATATCAGAGACAGAGAAGAATATGAGGCTACTAATGAATTGCCCTACATTACAATGAAGTCCCAAAACAAAAGCTTTGTTTTTTTTCGTACACAGCGCTGCACTTTTTTCCCTTGATAAGCCGCCGCCATGGTAACGCCACCTTTTTGTCTCTCTCTCTCTCTCTTTTTTTTTGACAGCTCAAGATGGTGAATCGCAAGTGTGAAGAGAGAGAAAGAGAGAGGCAGAGAGATGGTGAGGAGGGAAGAAAAATAAGAGGTGGAGGAGGCAGCGGAGGGGAAAATGAACGGTTGTGCTCCCTGGCAGTGAAAAGGGTTTCCCCCTGTTTCTCATTCTCTACCTCCTCGTCCTCCTAAACACAACAAAAGCTCTTTTTTTCCCTTTCTTTTTTTTTTGTACAGACAGATGACAAAACAAGAGCATAGTTTGCTGTCACTCATTCATCTAAAAGGATAGGTTTCACTAAATTGCTAATTTAGAATCAACAACTGACAGAGGACGGATGCGAGCGTCGCCGAAAACAGATCTCTGACTCCTACCCGAAGAAAGAACAAAAAAAAAACACAGAAGCCTTTCCACATGACAGGAGGATTTGCTGTTCTCCCTCGTTCTGTCTCCCCCGCCACTCACACACACACACACACACACACACACACACACACACACACACACACACACACACACACACACACACACACACACACACACACACACACACACACACACACACACACACACACACACACACACACTCACACACACTATCTCACTCTCTCTCACACACACACACTTCCTCCCCATCCTCATTACACAGCTCGCCGTGACATGACAGCCAGCTCACTCGGGGAACCCTTCTAAATCCATAGCTTTTGGCAACCAACCAGATGCTGAGGCTAAAAATAGCCTATCAAAAATTTCCAGGCGTTCTAATTTGAATAATTCATTGTCACTTTAAGTCGGTGAACTCTGTGTTGGAGGGAGAGGAGCTGAGGTGTACAGACAGATGAATCCCTGCCAGCTACTGTCGACTTCATTTACACAGAGCCTCCAAGGGTCAAGAGAAAAGCAGATTTAACAGTCTTGTACTGTATGTTGCACAACCTGATGCAGGAAGTGGAGATGTCGCTGATACCTCAATGACAGAGTGATGTTAAACATTTTATGGGATTTAGTTAACCTTTAATGAGTCCAGTTGAATAACTGTAAGCATCATATTCAACAAATGTGGAAGAAGCTCTCATACTGTATAATACTATTACAAACTGGTATAGTAAATACTGTATCTGTGACATTTTTGCCCAATTCATATATGGGTCAGTGACAAATAAGGGTTGCCAAGATGAGTAATTCAAAAATATCTTATTTTGTATTTTTGTTGGTTTGCAACATTTTATTTTATTTTACCAAAAGTAAGACTGAATGCTCCTGAAAATGTCAAATGGTGTAACCACAAAAGAATGATAAATATTAAATATTTTATCCACCTACAGTGTATTTAAGTGGACTTATACAGATAATCACTTCATTTTATCAAATGAAAAGAAACATTTTGTAGTGTTTCTGCATTTAAATTTTAAAGCATTTTAAACCATTTTTTCTAAATAGATTTTGACAAATGATGTAAAATGTGTTACAAACCATAATGTTGTGTTGCTAAAAGTGGATTATATTTATTCCACATTTTATTTCATAGGTCATTTTCCTGATATGATCAGATTTTTATGAAAATTACTGGTTACACGAATTGACACTGGGTTGCATCATGTTACTGACCAATATGTTAATGAATAAAATGCTTGGTGACTGTATATATGACTATGGATCTTTTGTCACGTGATGTGTTACTGTTCATTAGGTTTCAGATTGCTTACCTGTAACTGTCAGTTCAGTCAGGAACACTCTCCTAATAGATCAACCATTTATTGCGACAAATGGAAATACTCTTTTTTTCTTCTTGGTGCTGGAGACTCCACTCTAAGATGCTCCATGGATTAGCCAGCAGCATGCTGAGCTGACACGGGGACCACAATGCAAAACCCCTATGCAAAGCAGGCTGAAAGCAAGACACAAATTTCAGATTGACCCTTGGGCCATGGTGGTACCCTAAACCAGAAAGGTGGAGGCTGGGGTGGTAGAGGCCAGCTTTGCCATCAGCAGCGTGAGCAACAGTTTGTGTAGCAGGATCAGTGTAGGTGTGAGTCATATTTAAATGGGTCGCCTTGTTGTGAGAATAGCTGTGTGTGATTGGTGTGTGACTGACAAGAAATGCTGATTCAATCAGTGTCAGCTGCTTCCAGCTGGGACGTATGACTTCCGTGTCCTGCATGAACTAACACGGTGCTTCATTTTATCAGTTATGTGAGAAATACTTGTGAACCCTGATGATGTAAATTACAAATGAAAGCATGAGTTACAAACTGCAGGCCTGGAGTTTCAAAAGTGTTGGTATTTTAACCAGTTGGGAGCTCCAACAAAAATATGTAAAGAAGTTGCATTACGGAAAGTGACAACGTGACAAGATGCTGTAGTAATTATTCCTATTGTTTGTTGGAGCTCGCTTTTAACTCGACATTAATACAGATTACAGAGTTGGTCTACAAGAAGTCCATAGTCCTTTCAGAGCTGTGATAATGTGACAAGACAGGGTGGCAAACACAATGAGAGTACTTGGAAACTGTGACTTCCAGTTTTTGTCAATGCATAAAACATGCAGATGATGAGCTGTTTAACCAGTGTCAGAAAGTCTGTGGGGATATCATGTGATACAGACTCTGGCACACCAATCCAACACACTCTGCATCAGGATAACTTTCAACATTCATAATTGGCTTTAATGATAATAGCTGGATTTAATTAAATAAATCATTATATAGGCTACGTGTTATATGTTCAAGTCTCTACCAATCGGAAGATTGTTGGTACGATTCTCGGCTACTCTACTCCACATGTCGATGTGTCCTTGGGCAAGATACTCAACCTGTAGTTCATGCCAATGGCTGCGCCAACAGTGAATTGATGTGTGTGAATGGTTAGTCTCCATCTAATGAGCAGGTTGGCACACTGCATGGTAGCCCTTGCCATCAGTGTATGAATGTGTGTGAATGGGTGAATGTGACATGTAGTGTAAAAGCGCTTTGAGTGGTCAAAAAGACTAAAAAAGTGCTATAAGTACAGTCCATTTACCATTCACCATTTACCTTTGGGACGATAAAGCTGAAAAGTCTTTGCGAGGCGCCCAACTTTAATGGCATTGCAATACTAGATTGTTGGAGTGCCCCTTTAACTAAAAAACTACTGGGTCCACATTTTTGCACGATTACTTTAAGCTGTTCCCAAGAGAACAGGTCCAAAACAGCACGATTGGGAACAAGGGTGTCAATGTTTATGATATAATATCATATGGACATATCTGTCTTTGACTGAAAGACAGATAGTAGTCATTCAGTTCCTGCAAGGTTTTACATTTTCTGATCCAAATACCTGATTTTAGCTTGGTCTTTTAAAATATTGAGACATGCTTTTGCTGCGTTCACAATGAAAGCCAATCATTGTCATTAGGATGTAGACTGGGGATTGGGGAGATGGGTTGTTTGTGCAATGTTTAAGGCTACACAGAAAAGCAATACTTCAAAGAATCCAGAGAATGGGTCTAAAATATCTGTTTCCTGTCAAATTCAAAATATTCCTTAGCTCATGTTGCCTGTCAAAGTCGACTGAAAAAAATACATGGTAGAAAACAAAGTATTTATACAAAAGATTAAAGTGAGCAGCAAGACGACAGCATGTGAATTCTTATTGTAACATCACTCAAAATAAAACAAAAGCTGTGTTCAACCTATCCAGTCAGACAAAAATACTCCAGCTTAAAGATCCCGGGGAGACTGATACTAAATATAACCAATACGCCTCTCTCTCTCTCTCTCTCTCTCTCTCTCTCACACTCCTTCTCTCTTTCATCTGTTCATCTGCCCATCAATATTTCAGAAGCTTGCCTATAGCTCAGACGTGCCATTGACTCATGAAAGTGTCTGCTGATGTTTATGTCAGTGTCTACAGTATACTGTAGCTGCATAAATATTAGCAATGACTGTGCTGATGTGTTCAGAGAGACTCCATCCATAAACAGTACCATCAGGATATGACAGGCCTGAGCAGAGGGTAGATGCTGGGGCAGGGGGGTTGATTTTGGTGGTTAGCATAAATTTGTATGGAGGTCTGAAACTGACCAAAATAATTAAAGGTTATCAGATAAGTCAAAAATGTAACTAAACACATCAATAATTAAAATGTGGTGCAAATAGTGTTTTTTGTTTTTTTTTACATTTCACTTTACCTTCAATTAATTTGTTAAAAATCACCACCTAACCCCCATAAAATATTTTTAGCTCTTATTTAATCATTTATCTGCAACTATCATGCAACTTTCCCCATATTGTTAATGTTTATATAATGAGATGGACTTATATCCATTGAGACTTATTTTCATTGTGGACCTTGATATAGATAAGAGACATGCACTTGAAGATGAAGAAAACATTTTAAAGATGGTAGCATGGTGCCTGTGAGTAGCTTTAGCTTTAGCTTGCGGGTTAAAATATTGGGGATTAACATTAAGTGCAGCTGGTGTAATATTGTGAAGTACATTATCTGCACACACACACAACTCTTGACCAATAGTTGCTTTGGACATACATAGATACACCCATCTCATTATTTATGTATAAGGAAAATTGGAAATGTGGTGAGGCAAATTTAATATAGTAATGTCACATGTGCGTGCCTAGAAAATGAAGTGAAAAATAAAGGTTTAACTTTTTACTGACTGTCCGTTTTTATAATATTTACATACTTTAGTTATGTTTTTATTACATTTTGTCAGTTTTGGGCCTCCATATTTTGTAGGAATACACATTATTTTGGAATAAAACTACTACTAGTTACAAATTGTGCAAACAAATAAATAAGAAAATAAAAAGAATCAAATGTGTGTAGATGTTTTCTGCTGGATTGTACAAAAATGTGAAACTGTGACATCAACAGAGAGAGATTTTAGTCTCTAAAAAAGTTGACACTATTGCAATCATCGCTAATCTTAATAGCCCAAAAGACACCATTGCATGTACCCATTTCCCAGCGAGGACACTGACTGCCCGTATTCCCAATAAAAGACGCAATCCTTTGATTCTGCGTTCAAATCCTGCTTGCAAATCCTCAGAGACTAAGTTTGACATTAATCACATTTCAAGGCTAGGACACATCTGAGTCCGACATGATAATCTGAAACGGAGGAGGATCAGAAAGACAAGGCTGGAATGGAAGACGAGTAGCCTCATTTGACTTAACGGTCTTGATTTTTCAGTGGCCCACAGTGTGTTTGATTTGGTGTGGCACGGAGCGCTCAGAGGTCGGCTCTCTCTTAACTGGAGGAAGTCCAGTTTGACAGCAGGGTGAGGATCTGGTGTGTCAGTGTAGGTGGAGGAAGGTGCTTGCAAAAGGTGGATTCTGCTGAAAGTCTGAAGCAGAATGTTTAGTTTATCTAATTTTTGTCGGATGTGTGTTTTTCTAAGCTGATTTGACACCAACTGTTTCTGTGAGGAGAAATATTGACAAGTTGAACATCCAGGTGGCTCAGACACCCACTGTGAAAATTCAACATCCAATTTGATTGTTTTTGGCATGAAATCTGCTCTCTTGCTGCTCTGACTACCTCGTAAAAGCAAAACAAACCAATATAGTAGAGAGATCATAGAAAATGTCTCAAAAAATGAGGTGAAAAAAGCATCTTATCTTCAAATACTAAACTTTCACAGCCGTTAAATGTGATTTATATGGAAAGTGACTGTTGCATTCACAGCTCATTATAATGACAGTCTCAGAATGATAGACCCATAGACTCGAGACTGTACTTGACTTGAGAGACGATTAAAAATTGAAGGAAAATGCACATCTACTGTATTAACTGCAATGCCATCTTTATATTAAATTCTAGAGAGCAACATGTTGGCACTTATTGCGTTCTCCAGGGTCATAAAAAAGAAATATGGAACAAGAAAAAGTAAAGAAGTCAGTAACAGACAAGACTTATAGGCACGCTGCTTGAATATATCATTATTAGGACTATGCATTTAAGAGAATTGCCCTCAGCTGCAGAAAAAAACACAGTTACTGAAGATTTGACAGGAACAATGTATTTATATGCCATGTAAGGTCAGCTACAGACACCGGATAGTCTTGCAACAGCAATTTGTTAGTGTTGGTTAAATCTTCAAGCTTTGGTCAGAATCAGGTTTGGTTCTCTTCAGGTTCAGTTGGACTAGACCTTCACAGAAGTCTGATTTGCTTTGGTAAGACTTGATATTAGAGTTGGACTTGTCTCGATTGATTTCTAACTAGACTTGGATTTGTCTCCATCAATTTAAGACTGGTCATGGACTAGTCTCAACTGACCTGAAACTTTACCTGGACTTGTGTCCTTTAAACTGAGAAATGTGTTGACTGAATTGAGAGTTTGACTGGCCTGGACTGACTTGAGACTTGCTTTAGAGCTGTTGTGTTGGTTAAAGCTTCAAGCTTTGGCCACTTGAAGATAACCAAACCTGAATCTGACCAGTCAGGGTTAGACTCAGCAACTGAATTGAGGGTTTGACTGGTCCAGACTGACTTGAGACTTGGACCTGAACTTATCTTGACCCAATAAACTTGACTTGAACCTACAATTGCCAAAAACAGTCGGGTGGATGATGAGAAACAACATCAGCCATGACCATCATCCATGACCAATACATGCGACAATAATATATGAATCTCTATCTTCTGACATTTGCTCACATTAAACACTGCTGTTTTTGCCACATCAAACTCTGTACTGCAGACTTTGTGCTCATTTCACATATTTGTGTGTCTGCCGTGTGCATGCGTGTGTGTGTGTATGTTTGCCTGTGTACTACAGTGTAATTGATGTTAGTATCTGCGCTTTTTTTCTGTTGTGATTAAAAGCCTAGTTGGCAGGCATTTGCTCAGCCCTCCCAAGATTTCCTGAATCCATGAATACATTATTGTCATTTAAAAGAAACAAACATGCAATTATATGGAGAGTAGGAATAAAAGAAAGACACAAGCCTAGTCAAACCACTATACATACCCCCTTTGTGTGTGACCGAGTCCACACACAAGGACTCACACATAGATGTGCACACACACACACATACTACCTCCTGCTGACATCCAAAGCCTCTCAAATTCAAAACCTCCTAAAAAAAAGTACCGTCTCCAATAAATGAGCCTGTTATCTATCAGTACTTTTTGTGTTCTGATGAGCCTCCTGCACCAGATTTCATCGGCTTAATTTAGCTGCACTTGAAGTGGGTCACATACAAAAAGCTGGGCTGGCAGGGTCCGAAGCATAGCAGCATGGGTAAAGTCCTCCTCCCGTTGCCGAGGTGCAGGTAGTATCAGACGACTGCTATTGAAATTCAAACGCGATGTGAGCTGCAGATATAAATTATCCCAGTTTGGCGTCTATGAAGTCAGCGGGGTAGCAGGTATTGTCTCATACAATGGTTCAAGGTCAGAACTGATAGGTCTGGAATGGGGTTGCATGAATTTTACCATCATATAGCACAGAGTTAAATAGCCTTCAATGTGCAGGAAATGTGAGGAAAGGACAGCAGGGGACATCACTTAACACAGGAAGTACAATGATTGCTGAAAAAAACAAAGGGGAAATGAGGGAAAAATAAAGGCCCATTGACGCTCAACGTACGTACGAAAATGTATCCGTCCTTTTCAAACGATGTTACCGTCACTGCTCACATACTTGCATGCGTCATTTACGTTGGCATGGATGTTAACCAATACATCCACCAGGGGGCAGTGCAGAGTCAAACGTTTATGACAAAAATAAACTGAAAACAACTACAGACTGAAAAAACATATTTATCCCGGTGCCCAGGCGAAGTAACATCATATATGTGTTGAAAGTTTCTTATTAACTCGCACAACCGTTCTTCAAAAAGTTCCGCCATTATTATTTCTTCTTCGTGTCTCACTCGTGCTACGTATCGAGTAGTGACAAGCAACACTTGTCACTACAACACTGCCCCCACGGTTTCTGGTGGTACTGCTCCGTTTGGTCCGTATCCATAAGCTTTCTGGAAACGTGCAGAAATACGGAGGAAATGAACGCAGAGGACGGACAGTATTTGTTCGTATCCGTATCCATATTTAACGTTGAGCATAAATGGGCCTTAAGGAGCGTGGAGGTCAGGTGGTGAGCTAGCAGGTGGATGGGGGCAGTTACTATCACTTCTGACAACCTCAGTTCAAATGCTCAGCAAAGGTCAGTTCATTTAGAACTTTTAAGGCAAACTCTTCTTTAAAGTTGCATTAATCAACATTTTTATATTAACAATTGATTAAATGACTATGTGTTATGTGAAAGGGGTCAATTGTAGTTACAAACACACAGAGTATATCACTCTACACAGCTGTACAGAGCCTTTTAATCTCTTTAAGCTCATTGTTTTAGGTTTACAGGCTATTCATTTATGTTTTTGTTCAGTCTGACCACTCTCATCAACCACATTTCCAGATGTAACAGGCAGCTGTTTTCAGACAAAAACGCTCAGATAAAGCCTCTGTTCACTACCAGCCCAACACCAAACAGGAAACAAGAAATTAGAAGCATCTAGCAGCTAAACGGCTAGATATTTTTATCAGCAGAGGAAACCAGAGACAAAAGAGAGTTAAATACTGGACTGACATTCATGAGGTGGTTGGAAACATGACTCCAAATGAATGCTAATGTTGCTCTGAGTCTGCTGGATGTGTAAACAGGCAAATGGTTGCTAGTACACTATGTCTACTTTATAAGGTGGCCAAGATGGCCAAAAACGTCATAAATTATTGCAGGTTTAACTAGTAAATGAAGTTTTTCCATCATACAATTTGTATCCTGTAATAATGAATGTCCAGCTGCTCTTTTGATTCTTTTACGGTGAATGATGTCTTCTTTGGGTGGTGCAGAGATTAAACATGACTTTATGGATACTTTCTAGGGTTACCTTAGTTACATTTTATCCTTAAAGACTAATAAACAAATCTGAACTTAAGTGAACACTGACTTCCATTTTGAATCCATATATGTATTAAAACGAGCAACAGTAATTATTATTTACCAGAAAGCAAATCCATAGTGGGGATCCATACAATTGGCCGTGTATGTCTATACTATTATTTATTTTACTTTTGATGATGTATACATACATCACTTTTTTTGCTGTAAAGGATATTAAATATTTGTCTATATATTCATAAGGTGAACTTTATTATTGCCACATAAAAATCCCGATGATGTAATCCGTACATTTGTTATCATTTTCACTAAGGCTTGAGTTACATGCTATCAATCATTAGAGAAGTATAATGAATAGAAATGAATCATGTTGAATGGTGGATATCTCATTTTGCGGGACAAACTCATCACTGTGTGTCTGCTCCGCTACCATTCACTGATTCCCACAGCAGATCAGCATTATTCAACATCTTCAGGGCCGTGGCTCTCACTGAGAGACAAGGTATGGAAAGCCACTGTTGCTATGGCAATGAGGAACGTGTAAGTGGTGGCTGAGGAGTGCTGTGACAAAAGACAAGGCCGGATTCGACAATGCCTGGACCGATCATCCCTGAGCTGAATGCTGATGTGTTTTGACAACACGAGTACGTTTGAGCCCTGAAGCCCGGTTCGTTTGACTAGTGTGATCGCTCCGAACCGTGCCCAGGCCCGGATGAAGAGGTGGGCTCGGGCACGTTCAGTTGGACTCGGGTACAGAAAGTCGAACATGACGTCATTTCTGCGACTGTCGCCATAGCAACAAACCAGACAATCGTGCTCCAGCACGGTTCAAGGCAACCAGGCCTAGTGTGAGTGCACCCTTAGTCAGCCACCATTGATAAGGCAAATGTACTCAGTCTGCGAGTTGGCCAAATTATGAACAAGACACTGCTTTTGCCAAAGAAAACATACAACTATTACTTTGACTCTGAAGAAAAATGATAATGTGCTGTGTTTCTGATGTTCAAAAACACAGATAAATTATCTGAGTTATTGCCTCACATCAGTTTCAGGCGGTTAGCTAACTAAGCGTTAGCAAGGTAGCTCAGTTGCTGTCGAGTGTAAATGACAGCTAGCAAACAGAGTTGTCAGCTTTCTGATAAACTTTTAAGCACA
Organism: Scomber scombrus; assembly: GCF_963691925.1. Classification (NCBI taxonomy): domain Eukaryota; kingdom Metazoa; phylum Chordata; class Actinopteri; order Scombriformes; family Scombridae; genus Scomber; species Scomber scombrus. The sequence goes on from NC_084991.1 coordinate 4,779,786, forward strand.
TTATGCTGTTTTATGCTCATTATTTTTAAAACATTTGAATTAGTACATTTAATATTAAGAGCTGTGAAGGGGTATGTCCTCTCAGTCTTTGAAGCTAACATTCATGCTAACTAGCTCAATCAGCTAGGCTACAGCACACAGCTATCAATCACGGTTTCAGTCTGATATCGAACACTGTCAGACAGTGTTATTCTGTTGTAAAATAATATACATATATCAGTTTGTCATAATAACATTTACATGCCAAGTTTTTTCTGTTCCTGACTGACACCGACACTCTCATGTGGAACAGGTATTTGGGCATATGTGGGTGTCTCCCCCTCCACCTCTGGTCTACATATCCCTGTCCCTGCAAAGTTATTTTTATCCCTGGTGGAGACAAAAATGTATCACCCTCATACTGTTTTACTCTGTTTCATCTCTACACCATATAAGATATCTAAAATAAAAAAAGGCTATTTAAAATCTCAAAAAATCTAAGTGAAGCACTGCAACATGGGAAGTCATTAGTGCAAACAACAACATAATCAGATATGGACTTTCACTGTCGGAGCTCGTGTGACAATAAAGATGACACGGCATCTAAGCAACGTAATGATGCAGTAAATGGAGGGGTTGCTTCATTCCCTGCCAGGAGATTTGGAATGATGTAGGTAAAAGGGGGGCTTCATGCTGCTGATGACCCATCCACAGGAAAGCATAACAAGAGCACAGAAGTCTGTCATCAAAACATATTGTTTTCTTATTCTGACAAATATGCATATAGCCGGTTTATTTTTATGACGACAGCATGTTGTGATTCTATTCAATATTGCAGTTTGCTGCAGGCTGCACATAGAGCTGAATTAAACAGTGACTTGCAAGAATGACATTAAGTGTATAGGCACGTGGCGCTATCCACAGTACTGAAATGAGTGTTGAACTTGAAATCACATTACTGAGAGCGAAACTATTGCACGACTTGATGATGTTCATAATTATTTGTGTAAATGTTATTGTAAGAGCTGCAAGAAATAGCCTATTATGATTATAGGCCCACTGTGGCTCTGATTTATTTTGTATGAATAAAAACGTTTTAAACCCCCCCCCCTCAGATCACAAATCACACCAAGTTTATCTACATTACATCACTAATATCAGTCTGACATGTAAAAAAAGAGTACAGTCTACACTTAATTTGGAGATGAAACTGAAAATGAGTGCATTTTAAGTGTAAAAAGGGAATAAACCATTATTATGCAGGAAAACAGTGTAAACACACAGCATAAGGACAGTAGGTTAAAGTTGAAGCAGGAAGTTGGTCTGTGATGAAGGTTATAATGGAACATTTGTTCGATTATTTCACAGTTTTTGTGTCTAATTTAACTGATTGTCCGACTGCTTGTGTTTCCTGCTCTGTTGGACTCCTTTTTAGTGATGTCACTGGTGTGAAAAATGTCGTTATTACTGATAGAAATGATGGCCAAAACTACAAAAATAAAACATAATTTGTAATAAATAAGAACGATGAATGACGATGATTTTGGTTATAAATTGTCAACTTGATCTGTTGGTATCTCATGCGGTCAAACAAAATAAGCTAAAGGAAAAAAATTTCCCTCCAAAATTGTGTCTTTTTACCAATAAGCCTGATAAAAACCAATCACAGCAAGGCTTCTCTTATCATCTTGCTTCTCCAAGAATCTGTCCCCAGCTGGACAGCAGGGAGGCCCCTGCTGAAGTCTGATTGCAGGGCAGAGCTGGCTCGTGTGTAACCCTCTTTCCGCCCTCTGGCAAGCTGAAATTGCAGGTCCCACTTTGCTATTATGCTCAGCAAGATGAACGCCCACGGGCAAACTGTGTGTGAGTGAGTATAGCAGCATGCCATATAGAGTAGTCCGTCCAGTGATATAATCCCTCGTGGGATTTACTGTTGACCCACTAAAGGTCACAGAGAATGTAATACAGGCAGGCTATAGAGTTTCATGATGGACTTGAGTTTCAATATTGATGCCTGGGTGAAAATAGCAGTCTGAACAACTTCTAACATTTGTGTGTGTGTCTCAGGGAATTTGGCATATTAAACAACACACACGCACACACAAATGTTAGACACTAACACGATCACATTAAAACAATATTTACAAGCCAAAATGTCTAACACTCATAATAGATGTGCAATCTCTCGGTTAACATCGAATAAGTGAGTCTTTGGTGAGAACAAGCACACATATGTCATGAAAAGTGACAAAACTAACTAAAAACTTACACAAGTAACAATACTGTTTGAGCTTTTACAGTTGATCGAATTCCATTTCTTTGTAGCTGCAAATTAAATTTCCAACCAATAACTGTGACAATCCTGCCTCTCATCTCTCTCTAGCAGATCAAACTGCCTCTCTTTCTGGATATTCCATGCTTCCATTAGTTGTTTTATCCCAGGAAAGAAATCAGAGCAAGGATGCAAATGTTCTCCAAATTGAGTTTCATGACCAAATTCTTCATACAAATACAATAACCAGCATGTACAATGTTAGTATTCAAAGTTAGTATGTGAAAAGTATGAGTATGTGGCCCTTGGTCAATAGCCTACATGACCAAGTCTGTCACATAATTCTTCAAGACTCATTGTCATAGAAATGTTGTCACAGGCCATTTTCTAAAGAATACGACTGATGGACATAAGCTGAAAAATGAGTCAAATTGTCAAATAACCAGCTAAGTTACAACTTAACTTTGGAACTACCGCAAGATGCATTTCTCCTCCTCCAGTGTCTGTCAGCTGAACACAGAGACCACACTGATATCCACCCTCTATTAATCCCGGTAAGACAGCGAGCATGTAAACCCCCAAGTGTAAAAGTAATGGAGCGTAAATGAGATTAATAACTGTAATATAATGACTGAATTTCAAATTGTGGTCCCTTGTAATCAAACATTTACTCATATTATTGTAAACTGCCCAACACTGTATGTAGCAAAGTTCTAAAAGGTCACGTCTGCTTACAATCAGACACAGCAGCTACTGTACCATGATTGTAAGGTGAGATAACCATTTGTATACTACAAATTTTGACTGACAACCACTATTAATTATATTTTTCTCTAAACATGAATTTGATGTCTACACCAAACAGAGAAGAGCTGGGCTGATTCAGGAAGTTTCCCAGGCTTGACAATCTTAAAGGTATGCTATGCAGAATTTGTGGGTCGTTAGTTAGCCCCTCCTACCCAGCTCAACGATACCAAAGTAAGAAAAGAGAAAGAGAGACAGAGTGGTTGAGTTAAAACAAAGCTGTGAATCAAATAAATAAAATGTTATTTTCAGATTGCTTTATGGCAGTTACGTTCAAAAGCACAAATTAACATGCTCACATGCTAATGAATACGCTTGTCCTTTCCACTGTGGCCTCTCTGCTCTGCATGTGTGTCTTCCGGTCAAACAAACACACAGCAGTAGAGAAGCAGGGCAAACACTGAAATACATAAAGAAACAGCAATGTAACCTGGTCGGCCGCTATAGTATAAGTCCTGACTGCACACCCTGCGAGCCGTTATTGCCCAAAGGTTGACCGTGAGCTTCCAGAACACAGCAAAAATAATAAGAAAATACAGGCAGAGTTGAGTCTCTGTAGATTAAACACTAGTGGGTCATAAATTATGATTGAGAGGGAATATTTTATTTTTGTATGAATCTATACAGTTTATTTTTTTATGAAAAATCCTGTATAGTATGCCTTTAACAATGAGTAAATTCATGTTTGATGTAGCCATATTCACACTCCTCTCTCATCACTGCCACACACACACTAACACACACAGACAGGAAGGCTAGAAACCTGAATGCTAATGCAAATGAAGGTCAAGGCAGTGGTTTTTTTGTGGGGTTTTTTGTCCAGGCTTGTGCTGGTCTGGGATCTGGGCCTTCTAACTGATGAGTGGCCCCTGGCTAAATGTGAAACACCTCCTTTTCAATCTGACACACCTCGTTTCCTGTGTCATTGGAAAATATAGCATTCAGGTTGTCTCCACCCGTGGGAGCTATGTGCAAAATAATTGGCCAGGAGATGAATTATTTATCTGTTGTGGTGTCTTAAGGCCTTGTACTGAAGGTACATATCGTTATTTTATGGTATGACAGATATTCTCCACTGGTATTTACCAGTTCACCACCTTGTGCCCATTAGACGTCTGCAACGTCTTGGTGATAAACATAGAAAATGCAATACATCAGTGTGAGTTGTCACATTCATATTATCTCATTCTGGTGCTATGACCCCTACTCAAGACTGCTGCTAATCTGTAATACTATTGGATGTCTGATGCAACCACCAGGAGGTTTTTTGCAGCCTTTTATTCTTCAAAAAGGATCAAAGCCTTACGAATGCTGCCACTACAGTAAATCTATTTGTGGCTCGCCTGCTGAATTATTCATATCTGATGCGTGTTCTGACTGATCACTCAGGTAACAGTGTCATGTTGAAGCTCTCACTGATCTATAGGGGTGTAGAGGTGATATTCAGGATTTATTTAAAAAACCTTATACAACATCATTGTTATATCAAGAACAGTTTTTTTACTAGCGCTTCACCTCTTAATGTCATACATGATCAGCATGTTGTAAAAGACTCATTATTCTAAAATGATTTCTATAATTTTGTATTTTGTTTTAACAGCACAGAGTATCTCCATTAAGTGGAACTATTCTTCCCATTTGTTTCCCATTAGTGTAAATGAGGTTTGGCTTCATGTTGCCCATTTGGAGGCTTCACAGCCAACTCTACAATATATAACCTCTGCTCATTTAGTTGTCAGTGTCTTTATTATTATTTTTTATTTAGCAGAGAATCATATAAACCTGCCAACATATCTCAATGAAATTTGGTACAAAGTTATGGCTATTGATTTGAGCATAGATTAGTTCGCATGTTAGCTTGTAGTTTTTGAACTTGATCGGTCAACTTAACTCTTAGTAACCAAGACCTGACCCAGGACCCAATTTGGGATGGGTCCAAGCTGATCTAGCTGTCCAGGTCTTGGATCTATATGTTAATACGTCTAAAACAGAATGTTGTTTCAGCCACAAGGGTACAAATGACGAAATTCCTTTCACCTGGATTCCAATATTAGTCCAATAAACATTTATTAATAGCAGTCATATCTACTGCAACCAGGTTTGTCATCACTTTGAATAATTCTGGCAACCAGAAGATACCTGCCACCCTGTGAAAAGATTGCTTTTCTCACTTTGCCAGGGTGAAAATATCCACTTTTCCATTGGTTGGTTCAGAGATATCTCTACAGCTACTGGCAGGTTTGCCATGAAATTCTGTATGGGTATTCATGAACCCCAGAACATGATTTACAATTACCTGACCTTTACATCCTCCATCTTGCGACCATCAGGACAAAATTCCCCAGTGATTAATAATTTGGTCAATGACAGGGTATATACTGGACAGATTTCTATAAAACCTTGCAGTTAATATTCATGATCCCCAGAGGATAGATCTTAATAGTTTTGTTGATCTCCTGGCCTTTTCTGTGGCAACACCTAATGGACAGATTACCATGAAATTTTCTGAGCATAGTCATACTCCCCAGACGATGAACTCTGGAAACCCAATTATCTTTCCTCCAGCACTATCCTCAGGACAAAAGATCAGACGATGCAGCTTTAGACTTGTCATTAAAAAAAAAAGATGGATCTAAATTTGGAATCACCCTCCCCTGTACAACTTATTTATGCCTATGTGTCATGGCAGTGTGCCAAAATGCTCTCTCTGGAATAATTACATTTCAGTCAGAAAGCTGATTAGATAAAAAACCATCAGAGAGAAAGAGGCAGAGATAAAGAGACAGCCACGTGCAAGAAGGAGTAACTAGTAATGCTTGTAGCATTAAGCATGAAGAATGGAAGAGTGAAGACAAAACAAGATAATAGACATTATGAAAGAGGAGAGAGAAAGACGGGAGAGTTATGATAATGAATGCCACTGCTCGCTGTGGCTCACATGCTACGATCCGGACCATCCATCGTCCAACCATTCCTCGTTAAATAATACAGATAAGATGGAAACGCTCCCATCTTCCATATCCACTTAGCCAAATCGCACTCTATTGTAGGAAAAAAAATGTGCTTAATGATTCATGAAGGAGTTCCTATTACTATCAAACCAACATCCACTGGAGACATAAGAGGAGTTGGACTGGAGCTACACCTCCGTCTTCCATTAGACAAAGAAACACAAGACAGGAACAAGACCACAGTTTTAGTGAACAGGTGGATAGAAGTGCACACACCGTGTACATATGCCAGGTCATAGACTTGAATAAAATTCTTGACCTTCAATCTTTTCTCTGGTGTGCCGTCCAACAAAGACACAGAGCAGTGACCACCATTGGTGCAGAGCTCATTACTGTGCTTCGAATGTAATGTCACTTACATCTACAGACTTTTTGGCAACGTCTTTTAGGATGTGGTTGGCTCTGATTGGTGGATATGTTAGGTATAGAAGCCAGTACATCCACAGTAAAATCTAAACGAATAATCACACCATTACTCGGCTTTTGAACCCCGGTGAAACTCACTGTCCACGTTCTCTGACATTTCCATGTACTGTATTTGTCGACCCACCGATTGTGTCCCATTGTTCCCTGAGAAACTTCTAGACCCTTGCAGTCTGAACAGGCACTAGAGCAATGTGACAGTTGTTGGAAATATATCACAGAAGTAGGCACTGTGGAATTTATGTGAAACATGAGAAACCTGGTTATTCATATCCCTGTATACATAAGGTATCAAAGTAGAAGAAGATAGCTTCCAGAAGATGGTAAGGTACCTATCAAGGTACTTACCATAAAAACTGAGCAGCTGACTCTTTAGATGGTCTTTTAGTACAATCAAATACTGAATAACACTTTTTTAGGTGACCAAAAATGTTACAATGAACTTTCCTGAACTGAACACACTGTGAAAAAGTGGAAGCAACACTTAAACTCTGTGAATCTGGGGTTACGCCATGGTTATGTTACTGAATAAATGTTGTAGCCATGGTGGCAATTTGTCAATCACAAGGTCAACACATCCTATATCATACCATGCTTTATTGTTTATTTTACTTTAATTTGCACCATAATTTCCTAAATGAACATTGTGCTGTACTGAAAAAGACTTGAAACTGCTTAATTGAAGTACTCCAGGTAACATATCCAAGTTTCTGACACCAGGATATGAAGCAGAACTTGGCCTTTACATAGATTACACTGGATTGGATTCCAATACAATCCCATACAACAGCCCTGTGCAATAAGTCTTAAAATAACTAGAGCTGGATCAACAGATCTGAACTCAACAAAAATGAAACATCACGCTTCACAAAGTTAGGATTTATTGATGAACTTTTGTAGTAGTTTGTACTGAATTATAAATGTGTTCATATTCTGTTTAATTAAGTTTTGCAAGGACCATATATCAACTTTATACATACACAGCTGCTGTTTTAGTGTAAAAAAATACTAATAAACCCACAAAAAGGCAATTCTTATTGACTGACTGACTCTAACCTTTTCATGACAACGTTGTGCCAAAACAGCCTTCTGAGACAGCTACCAGACTACAGTAATTAAAATAATTGGATTCATTATTTCCTCCAATATTAAGCTTACATAATAAGGTTTGAAATTATGATCATCTGGATAAAGAGTGAGAAAATCTGCATCTATTTCAACCAAATGTGGGTTCTCATCAAATTAACGTGTTCTCTCAACCTCAGCATGCTGCCAGGCAACCTGCACAGCACAAACTGACATTTGGGAGCAGCCAGCGTTTGGTATGTTAGCACTGTACCATGCAGACAGTCTGGCACGCACTTGTAGACAGACGCACACATACAAACACACACACGACATCCCACAATTGCCCTCACTCACACACATACACACATGCACAGTCTCTCTCAGTCTAACACACACACACACAGACAGAGGCAGTAAGCTGCCTTTGCTGAAACACAGAGGAGCAGCCCCCAGCGGATAGATATCAATGCTAGGCATTATGGGTGAACCTATCTGGCGTTTCAGATCGAGTTAGGGCCAATTAGCCTGCAGGGAGTGAGGAGCCATCACATAAGAAGCTACTGAGAAGAACAGCACACAGAGGACTGAAGACGCCCTACAGCAACGATTATAACAGACGCTACTTCAACACCATAAACTCCTGATCTTCTACAAAAAACACAACTCAAAATAAAAATAATAGTCTATGAATGAATGTCTGTTTTTGCTTTTTCTAGTAACTGACATACAGTATACAGAATCCACCTACATACTGTAAGACAAATCACTTTAACATTTGCTGATCTGAACAACAGGAAGCAAATTTTCCATTAGACGTTTACTCCCCTGCAACCCTCTGGCTCCAAACAAACCACTTCCTGCTTTGTTTGTGTCAAGTATTGGAGGATCCAGGGTTGTGGCTACTATTGAGAACGCCAAAGTGTTGCTCTCTCTCTCTCTATTGTTTCTGGGAATTAAGGGGTTTTAATAACCTTAGCTCCTACACACAAATTTGATTTGGCGGGTGGATTTAAAAAGCTCGATACTTTTAGAGTTCAACTGATATTGAATTGCTACAGCACACATGTCTACTCTGTAAATCATGTTACTTTTACATACCTTATCTAGGATACTTGTGCGCATGCAGTCCTGCTGTAACTTCCACTCAAACTTGAACACAGTGGTAAAATGCAGTATAGAATAATATGATTATGTCTTAAAATGAATGTGAAAATTGTTCTTTAAACCTATAATAAGTACATCCAGCAGTTATGGAGCAATATTATCATTCATTTGGAGTCCTGTTTTTGTCCACCTGGTGAATCTAAGTCCAATATTCACTCTCTTTTAGCTCTGCTTTTGCTCTCTAACAACTCCTGAGGGAAATAACTGGCTCATTAGCTACTAAATGCATCACTATGTTCACCAGCTAGTCTACAGCTTACTGTGTCTGTTTGCCATTTTGGTGCTGAGGAGTTAGAGAGCTTTTTCTCAGAAAACAGCTGCTGCAGCTGATAACAACAATATGAGAGAGCTGAGAGTGAACCAAAACAGTAAAGTTGCAGCCAGACTGCTAAACAATGAGCTGAAAGTCACTATAAAGCTCTGTAAAGTGGAAGGGAGCTGCAGACTCACTGATAATTCTCTGTAGGTTGATTACTATGAGCCACGCCTCTCATATTATACACTGTTATTTAAAAAATATCCATTATAGCTGCTTTAATGTTGAAATGTTACATAGTCCACCTTTAACACATTAAATATCATGTAGAGAGGTCAAGAGCATCAGTTCTCTACAGTACATGTCTACACACACTGTAGCACGAACCGACCAACCTGCTCGCAGCGCGTAGTGCTCCACGAACACAGCGAGGTGGAGGGGATTTAAGCGGTAAGGCAAGATAGATATAAACATCATTTGTTTTCCCTGAAGGTGACTGAGATAAGCAGCGCAGCGATGGATGGATGTGCGGAGTGAGAGGGCAGCCCTGCAGATTGATGTTGTGTTCACATGAAATGAATTGCCAGAGGGAGGGAAACTGTATAGTGTTCTGGGATATGATAAGAGATCAAGCAGAGATGGAGGTTGCAGGCGGATGTCAGTGTTTGTACGTGTGTGTGTGTGTGTGTTGGGGGGGTTTTTACACGTGTTGCTTTTGAATGAGCATCTCGGAGAGTGAGTGGCATGCTGTCACGAGGCAGTTTAAATGGTAGTGTTTAGAGGAGGGTCTGCTGAATGGACGAGATAGACATAAAGAGAAAAAGTGAAGATTGAGAAAGAGAACGATGGAAAAAGTACTATTCTCACATTACCCACCCTCTATCGTTTTTTTTTACTTTTGCCTTTGACTCTCTGTCTCTCTGTCTGTCTCTCTTTCTCCAGTGGGGTCTGGGTATCACCTTCTGCATTGAAAGCACACACTTCACCCTGCTCGCACACCCCAACTTCTAAATGAAGCCTAAATGAGATATGCCGAGGAAACCATCGACATCCATCCCTCCCTCGACTCTCCAACGGGTTTGCGATTACCAAATTCTCTGCAGCTTCAAGGTCAATGCCATCCATGGCCAGAGACAGAGAGGGGAGTGGTGGTGAGGGGGGGGGGGGGTGTCTACTTGTGTGTGTGTGTGGGGTAATGATTGAGGAGAAGCAACACCACTGAAGATGGATGGGACTTACTTATCTATCCTCCTTTAGATCTATCAGGGCACAACCTCTGTCTACAGTGTAAACAGAGTTATTATGGTTTCATTTTATTTGACTTTATTTTATTTCAAAATCTATTTTTTGTAATGTATCATATGCTACTTTGATAGCCATGTACCAGAGGTAACTGGAGAAATGATATATAAATGAAGTATTTTTTATAGTGTAATATAGCCTTCTATATAGCCTCACAATCTATGAACCGTTGGCTCTTTGCTCGGTTTTCAATCCATTTATTTTTAGGCTTACAGCAGAGTCACTAGAAATCTTAGCCAGGCATGCCATCTATTATTTTCAGAATAAGATGGGCTACTCAGAAATATTATATTCACATCTATACATAGCCCCAAAATTGTACAAAAAAGTAAACAGGCTGTAATTACATATTGACACCACTAGTAACAGGCTTGTAATGGGGGAACAGTAGTGGTAAAAGTTGCAGTATTTGTAATAGTGATATATAGAAATACGAGGTAGGTCTGGTTTAAGTTCTAGTTAGTAAAAACATATTGTTTGTTGTTTAAATGAATGATTCCAATGATGTAATGTAATTTTACAAAATAATCTTTACTCAACTTAACACTAAAGGTTATCATATGACCAGTGTTTAATGTGTAAGTCATGCAATAACAACTTCATCCACTGATGAACATCATGCCATGTGGTTGAAGACTCCAGTAAAAGCTAGTAAGTGAAGCTGGAGTTAAGAATTAACTTTCATGTTCAAATATGTTGCGCTTTTTAACCTGAAGAGCTTTAACTAATGTAAGGACATACTGCAATATGTCAGTATCTCAATATATTCTATTGCTTTATTTGTGTTATGACATTAAAATACAACTATTATAAAAGATACAGTATATACACAGAGACGTTCACATACATTTATACAGACCTACTCACATTCCCAACCTCTACTGCCCCATCTGAAAGTTGGATTCACAAGATATTGTATTAATGATATGATGGTGCAAACGCACCCATAAAGTTTTGCAGCTGAGTGCAATATGCCCCTTGTTTTATAGTGTTAAGCGGGTTCCAGTGTTTCAGGCTTTACTCCATATTTCAGCACATAGATTGATCCATAAAGAAAATGCAGAGACCACATAAAGCCTTAAATTTGGTGTATTGTTATTTTATAAGCAGATGCATACACACAGGACTCTCTACAATCACAAACCAACTTTCATGTATTTTGCTTCTTTTATTTCTCTAGCATTTCACATACATAACATAATCTACTGAAATGTCAAACTACAGCGATTAATGTGACTGTACAGCAGCTGAAATGATAAGTGTGTCTCAAAACTGAAAAACAGACTGTGCACATTTACGCACATGGCACAGCAGCAGTAACTTCATTAACACCGGATCAGTCAGGATCTGACTGTAATTAATGTTCTGTGTTGTGCTGCACATCTACACAGCTCAGCTGTTGCTAAATTGTAATGAAGCAGCCCTAATGGATGAATCCTGAGCTACACTGCAGCTGTTAGGACATTTTTATTTTAAGTAGCTGAAAGTCCGAGATAAGCCTGCTACCCTACACGCACTGTACCCCCCCCCCCCCCCCCCCCCCCCCCCCCCCCCCCCCAGTGACTAAAGATTTTGCCCTTGATATAATTCAGTATCAATTCAATATCAATCAAGCCACACAAGTTTGGAGAGAGAGAGAGAGAAAGGAAGAGAGACAGAGAGATTCATCTGCATAGAAACAGGCCAATTTTGTGACAAATGTATGCATATTATGTCATTTACATAGAAGCAAAAAGTACTGGCAGTGCAGTTTGGGGTGCATTTCAGTATTTGCGGGGTCCAGATTTTGGCGCCAGCAATATGTTGGTGATTTCAACTTGTTTTTCCATCACAAGCTCAGTATGACATGTTTTCCAGTATAAGCGAATGTTGTTTTTGTCTGTTGTGAAAAAGGAGTGCAAAGCAAATTATGTTTCAGTCTGTTGTTTTCTAATTGTAGCTCATGGCAGCGTGGGTTAGTTTGCACCTGTTTTTGAGCTTTCACAATCATTAGTGAATGTATCCTTATGGTTTGATCCCATTGGGCCAGCTGCGTTGCTTTCCAATTTTCAAAATAAAATACCCTGTGCAGATCCTGGTTGTATGTCAGCATTAAAACACAATTAAAACGGACAAATAAAGAAACCATTTAACTACATAGGCTGCTTACCCAAAATCAAGGAAAATGACCAAATCCATAATATCTGAGAAAGTCAGCAACGTCTGGCAGTTTAGTTCGACTGCTACTGCAGTAATTACAGTGGCCTAAAGGCACTTATGTTGCATTCCAGTTCTACTCAGAAGACAGAATTTCCAAGTTCCCATTCAGAAATGGGATTGCCCCCTGAAGTCGGTTTTCTGAATTACTAGCACTTCTGTCTTATTTATGTCTCATTAAATCAGTCATGCACACAGAACTGTCCAACTTCTATCTGTGGACGTGTTGCTACACTGCGTTTTTATCAACTGATATTGCTATCAATCGCTAACGTGGCTAGAACTGGTTTTCTTACTTTTAACTGGAATGATTCAAACTCAGGTGTGACGTCATTCCCAGCTCTGACTAGGCTGCTGTAATTACTGTAGTAGCAGTGCAAATGAATTAAAAAGGTGGTTGGCTTGTGCCTATAGCGGAGTAGCATGATGTGTGGAGGGCGGAACAAAACTGCATCGGAGCTAGAATACTGACTCGCCAAGTGGGATCCCAGCGTTACAGCTTTCCTCCTTTCAAACAGTAACATTGAGTGTGTGTGTATGTATTAATGTGAAATATTAGCCTATGCAAATGCACATATTCACAGTGTTCACGTAGGTATTTATTAGTTTAGAGTTGAGTTAATGATTTGAGTGTGGATTAGGAACTGAATGTTAGTTTTAAAATTATTTTCTTTTCAATGATGTTAATGGTTACACGTTAGTTACTGGATTTATGAAAACCATTATTGTAATAGTATAGTGAAGAACATTTATTTTAACACTTTATTATCCTAAAATTAGAAGTGTAATAAAAACAAAATCAGTTTCCATCTATTTCCACTTTCATTGAATACAAATTGTTTTGCTGACTAAACAAATACAGATACAAATACGAATACTGGCCTCTCTTGTTTAAAAAAAAAAAAAAACAGTTATAGAGGTAGAAGTAGCAGTATGTGCAGTAAAAGTTGCCATAGTTGTGATGGTAGAGGTACAAGATTACTTTTTTATTGAAACTGATTTTGCACTAGATTCTGCTTCAGTTCAAAACATGATAAATGACCAGTGAGCGGTGGGCTTCTTTATGTGTAAATGGTGACCAATGAGGCTATCTGTTGGTGTGAAGTGGGCACTACGCTTGACTGCACCTAGAGTTAAAAACACCTCACACATCATCCCACCAACACCCCTTGGTTTTTCTTGCAATCACAGTGCCTTCTTTACAGCAAACCTTCAGGAAAGGTAAAGCAAGCTTCCACATTTGTAGCCAGGAAAACCAAAGACAAAGGCTTTTCAATAGACAGAGCGACTTCTGTGGCAATCCAGTGGTGTTATTGTACCCCCTCTTGATGTTTTCAACCCACAAGAGAACTGAATCTCCTGAGACAGAAAACAAGTATTTGATTATGCAGTTACCCATACAACCCTGGAGCTGTGTTGGCAATTACTATGCCTAACAAACATTTTAATACAGATGAATGAAGTACTCGTGTTTTAATGAGGAGAGCTGCATGTCATCCCTGTGAGAAGTGTTACAGATGGTGGCCATGCAGTTTATCAAATCTCAAAACTCTCATCCTCATCTATCTGCACACAACTGTGTCTAACTAAATGTCTAACAGCTAAAACACTTAATTGTCAGGTTTTGACATCACTCCACGGGAGTCAAACAGTTAAAAAAATCTTTCTTGTCACCACTGGCACCAAATGTTTAATAAAACATGCAGTGATTTGGTTTGGCACCTTTTGGAGCCGAGCATTGGTTACGGAGAGCACCAAAATTTCCCCTTTGGTTAGCTGACTGGCATCAGCTGTTTCATTCATGCTTCACAATCAATGACTCATTCATCAGCTGTTGTTACCAGCTGACTAGTAATGTCTGATAATATTCACAGTGTGTACAGAACGGCCATTAAAACATGGCACTTCTGCCTTTTCCTTTGCTGACACATTGTTTGCTGCCACAGCTCCATCCACCACCCCAACCACCTCCTTATGTACTAAGCTACTGGTACTGTTGACTTAACTACAAGTTCATACTGTATATGTTTGTTAAGGGGGTCATTTGTTATCTGGCAAAATACTTGTAGCTCAGATTCTTTTAGACGATCCTAAGAAGGAAGAGCCCTTTCCATCATATGAAAACTGTAAGGGCTGTAAGTGGTCACTTCCTCGTCTCTGACTTTTAATATTTGTGCCATCAAATATAGATTTCTAGAGGGATGTTCGGATGATTGAGGCTGTCTCTTTATTTCAGGTAATTGGATGGAGGCTGGGTGGAACTGAGGTGGATGAAACAAGCAATCACTAAGGGTTTTTCTTCCCTTCAACACAGTATGAGGGTTTTTGGAGTTGGTATATCTGTAGCCATTATCTTAACTACTTTACCAGAAAAATTTCTATGTGGCCCGAACACCGCAAACAATTCACTTCCATTGTATTGTGGAGAAAGACAGAGATGTCAGAGAGATCTCTCAAAACCTGGACAAATAAGACCAAAATGGAACCATTAGCACAACTTATTTTCTTTCCTCAAAGCAATTCCATCAGTGGAAATGAAATAAACTTTTACAGGAAGGAAAACAGAGATGTTGGAATACCCGCAAATAGTGGAACAACAACACTAGGTCAAAACTTAGGTTATGGCAGGACAACAGCTTTTAGCCTGGCTCAAGATCTTCGCTATCGCTGCTGTTTGGTAAAAAATAAGATACTTGGCTCTCTCAAGCTTCGCTTCGGCTGACCAATACTGTAACTAAACATTCAATCAGTCAGGGAAAGAAATTTGCGTTAATAGCGTTGGCCCCGCTGTTGTAATTTGGCCAAAAAGGAGAACATGTTTTGCTGGAGGCTTCTTATACACCGTGGGGACTGAAGACACTTTATACACTACTGTGCAATGCTCACAGGCACTATTAGACAGTTGGGAAAGACATATTCTTATGGTGGAGGATATATTATGTCTTTGTATTTGGCGGACAATGCCTTAGGGCCTTGTGTGACAGAAAAAGATGAAGGAGACCCTGGAAGAGATGGAGAGCCTGGCTCCCCAATCTGGCCTGCAAAATGCTGGGCCCTCTGGTTCCAGTAGATTGGCTTGAGATGACTTGGCACTCCAAACAAAGCTATTTCCATCTTTCAAGCTCGCTTATTTCATCCTGATGACAAATGACCAGTGTCTGACCTCCCGTGGCAGCCATTTTACACCTTAACTCAATTCATTAATGTTCTAAAAATATCTGCATTCAAACAACAGCACACTTCCAGGGGTGTGAAGGTGGGAAAACGGAGAAACCACGTGAAGAATGGCTTGCAGAATGGCTTTGCTGCACAACAAATACTTGAAGAAAAAACAAATAAAAAGGATTTCTGGATATACATCAAGAGCTCATGCTGTGTGGAGCAGGAAAACCCGGCCAAACAGGCACTCTCACAGGGATCTTTGGTGTTTTATGTGTGTGTGTGTGGCCAGGGAGGCAAGCAGAGCCACGCTGTCTCGTTAAAAAGTGTGCAAGAGCTTTTCCTTCAAAAGGAGACTAAAGAACAGGCTCTGCCAGCAGGATCAATGCCAGGCAGACTTGGAGCAAGACGGCCACACATCTTGTCTTATCGCACTTGGTGAGGGGATATGTACCATTTCAGCGGGGATTATATGGGATAAAGAAGTCGGGGAAAGAATAATGAGAAAGAAGGAAGGACAAGGAGAGAGCACAAAGTACACATCTGCCAAAAAGAATGTCAATACTAGTTTATGGGGTGAGATTTGAGATTTTGGATAACATACTGCAGTTATATCTGATAATATACTCTAGACACCAGATGAAGGAATTGTCTAAACTGCCCTAAAGGTTCTGAGGATAGAAATTCAAATTAATTTCTTCTCCTGATAAGGTCTTCAAATGTTTTTCATGAACAAATATCCACCAAGACAATGCCAAAGAGTAAGACAATGTGTAAGAGAAGATTCAATAAAGTTCACTAGTTGAAACTGTGATTATAGCAGTGGTAAAATTGGGTCCACTTCAGTACCACAATCACCCCACTAAAGAAAGATGTTTTAAGGATAGTCTGCATCTAAGAATAACCTACTTATGGAAAAAAAAGTTGTGAATATAGGCCAAAGTCAGTGAGACACAGAGCATATAGAGAACACCGCAGGAGACTTGCCCAGGCTTGAGCTGATCCCCAGTGTGTCTGTGTTTTCCACCCCAGTGTTCTTCCTGTGCCTGACTGATCAGCCCTGTTTCCTCTACAGGTGAGACCGCCTGCTCCGCTGCTCTCACCGGTGCCTAAGCTGGGAATACATGCCGACTGGGGAGCTGGAGCAGAGAGTGAGTTTTGAGAAATAGAACTCAGGTGACTGCGGGTATTAGAGATCAATTCTGAACACGATCATGAGTGAAAGCAGTGGAACTAAAGGAGATGGAATAGTCGAAAGTGAGAAAGGTCCTCTCTCCAGCCAATTTGTTACTCAACTTTAACATCCCATCTTCTCCCGTCATCCTGATAAGTTCTGACAAATCACTTTGCTACAGTGCTCCTAATGTCATGCTTGCTCGCTATGATTTATTTATATCTTACTTTAACTTCCTCCTTTAATGTTCACACCAATTATAAGACCATGCTGGAGGTTTTAGTCCATTAACTTTAATCAGGGGTTTTTTCTCCACCACTTCTGCAGAACATTTTCTAAAATGCTCCCCAGTTTTCAGAGGACTCCACTTTCCAGGCAGGCACTGGTTTCATTCATACTATTAAAAAACAAATCCCACACACGTCAAGACAAACTTGCTGGAGGTACAGTAAGTAATCAATGACAGTGGGCATGTATTTGATCTGTTTTAGTACTCTACAAGTTGATATTCACACTGCACTGATACGGTTTCATACCAATTGACTCTTTGCTAAATGGCTCCTCCAGTGATTATCTCATCAGAGCTTAGCAACAGTAACTAAGCAGGCAGGCCAAGCTTTAAATCTGTCCATACGCCTCAGCAGGGTTTGGTGGGTCTGTCTTTTCACCTTTTCGAAACCAAATGCACAAGTGTGTTTGCCTACTATAGTCATAACATAGATGTAGATTAGTGTTGATTCCAAAGCCTAAAGTTAGCATATCATTAGTAAATTACATAATATTATGGGGTTATATTAGTGGTATTAGCCCTACTGTTGTCTTCCCGGCGACTATGCAACTTTTTCTACTCCCAGGTCTAAATTGACCTGGTCTGGTTTGACTGTTTATAAAGCGTAACGTATAAATTATCCCCCTATTGTGTGTTAGACCTTTTTAGCCAACTTCCTCCCAACTTATTACCACAGGTTTTACGCATATTTATTGGAAATGATGGTTAATAGACCTCATTTAAATGAAAGTATACCTCATTTTTTAGTTTTGAGTTGTCCTCCTGGGTCAAAATTGATCCATGGACAACAGGAGGGTTAGTGATATTCATTTATGTTAAAAAACTTGTTCAGAACTGAAATAACCACTGTGTGGGAGCTGATGTAACACAAGTCCCAAAAGCAACTAATTATATAGAAGTTATATAGTTTTGTCAGGTTTAAGGGTAATGTAAAGGCGTAGTCCATCTCTGTATTGGATTTGAGGAAGTTTAAACAAAGTCAGTCTCAATGTTTTTATACCTTTTCATGGAAAAGTAAAACATAGGTAGATGAAGAAGAAGAATGTCATGTTTGATACTATTTAATGCATATTTAAACTGGTACATTAAAAAGTTGAGACGGAGAGAGTTAATGTTATCTTGATAATAGGAGCAAATAAAATATGCTGTGGTGAAGGTAGGAAATCAAAATTACATTTAACATGTACTTACATCCATAAAACATTGCTTTGGGTGTTTTCTATAATTGCAATGGATTAGTTCTCTTATGACAGACTACACTAAAGTTTGACCTGAAGAGGGCCAAAATATGCATTTAGGGACCCTGCCATATGCCTTAGGGACATTAATTGGTGGCACCCGATTGAATAGCATTACTGTCATCAGGCAAAACAATCTAGATGTCAGACATACAAATTCCATACCTTTGCTTAATGGCAATGACACAGAATACTCCATTACATTAGCTGTATCAAGTATGAGGAACAGTGTCTAGCGGCATCCCCACACAGTGATTAATAAACACACAATAACACATAAACAAGGAGAGGACATCCTGGAATACTTGGAATGCATCCAGCTTCTTCAGTCCCAGACAAATTCATCAGTCTTGTCACAGCAGCGTACATTATTCTATCATTATATTGCGACGGGGGCCTGTTCCAAATAAAAATTGATCCCACTGACGGGTAATCATCTTAGGCCAGTGGCTTTCTCTTTGAGACTGCTGAATCCTTCTTGTGATTTACTGAGGGCAACGTGTCCCTTGAAACCATGGAATAGTAATAACAGAGAGCATATTCCTTTTGTTTTTCCCCTGCTCCGGGCCTGAAGTTTGTTACATAGAAAAAGGTGTTGCCACGCCAAGTGGAACCATTTACGCTCTGTCACACCTCAATGCTCAAACATTAGACTTTCCACCTTACTGCTATTGATTCAAACCTCTTTTATTCATACAGCTTCAAATGTTGCAGAGGTTCCACATAGCCATGTGTTTGTTCAACCATTGCTGCACTTCTTTGCAATCACTAAAGATTTCTATCAAATAAACTCAAATGCAAGTATTGGAAATGTTAATTGACGGATTGAGAAGCTTTGAGATTGTGTCTTTGCTCTATTTAGCTACCTTACATTTAACAGTCAACAACCTGTTGTTCTTCCATTTAACTGTTACAAAATGATTTACTTTTTGTTTTGTCGTTTACAAGCCACTGTCGCCCTGGGTTTATTGGTATTTTTGGCAGTTCTTTCTGGTTGTTAACTGTGGACAGTAAATCACTCTTTGATTACCTAATGCCACTTTCATACCATTGTTTGACCTACTGGAAAGAATTGTCTATAGCCACACGACAGGCTAAGTGCTGCCAACGTGGGATTAAACATAAGTGACCCTGAATTAAATGGAAAGGCCAGGGGGAGAGTTTAGAAGCCACTGACAGATGAGGATTCCAGGAATGGAATATGGGTGAGGAAAGAAGTGCTATTTTGTAGTAGCACTTCGTACTTGGTAAAAAAGTACACAGTGGCTCAGATGTGGTTCGGATCAGCCCTGTGGTGATCTTTCTTTGTCCCGGTGACAGGAACTCCTCGTACCCCATCCCTTCTCAGGCTTAAACAAACTTGTCCTTTTTTCCCTCCTTGAAATAAAAAATCGAACTGAATTGACCTCTGAGATAACTCTCAGTCTTTCAGAAGAGGAGTTAGGTTTCAGAGTGAAATATCTGCTATTTGAAAAAGTCTAAGTAAAGAGAACAACTGTGGATATTAAAAGGATTATAAGTAACTTAATTCCTTTCCTGATAAAAAAGATTAAAAGGCGGATATTCTTTTACAGAAAGTGAGTCATGAAGGTCAGACAGAGTTGAGGTCAAATATAAACACATTTCAGAAGTACAAAGCTGAACTGTGACATATGTCTAATAAATATATTTGCAAAAGCTAAAAAGTATTTTGGCCCTTTTGAAATGATACAAATCACAGTGAGCACAAATGTCCCAGATGATAACTCCAACTTCAAATTTCCTGAAAAGATCTGAAAAATAATCTCAGCTTGCTGTCCAACATGCTAGACAGGCTAATCACAATGCACCTCAAGCACTGACTCACTGATATCAATTCCTCTTTCCGCCCAGATCTGATAACATATCAAAACAGGTCCTCCAATAACACAGTATGAGAACAGGTGCGTCATTCATTAATTGTGTAACTAAATGTCTTTCAGACTTCACGCAGTGACAGAAGAGGGCTGTTATACATTTGGGAGCCAAAACTGTCATGGCAGTACAGGGCTGTGTGACGATTATATGGTAGCATTAGGGTGAGAGGGACTGTGCCAGGACAATAGGTCACCGGATTTGCGCCCTCCTCCATAATCACCTCTATTTGCAGGGGTTAAAAGAAGGGCCCATAAAACATGACCTTTTCCGAGGCTCTAATCGCTCTCCTTGGGGCCAGGCACCTTCCATTCCCAACATGACAGCTTTACAAGTCCCTTCTGACACCATCGCCTGTGTTCAGGGACACTAAACATGCATAGCTACAGACTAGAACAGTGAGGGAGGAAAGGAGGGATAAGGATGAAGAGCAGAATGTCCTAGAACATGGTGAAAGTCACAATCAGGAAGATCAAGAAGGCTAGAAGGAACAAGACGTTGATTAGCATGAACCGTATACTTCAGTTACTTTGATCTCATCATTAAATGTACTAGTGAGCATTTGTAGAGAGGATGTTGAAAGAACAACCTGTACCAGTACCAAAAGCCTTTTTAAATATACTGTGTATAAACATTGACTCAACTATTGCAAATGTTGGTTTAATAAGAATTTTACAATCATTTCATAATTAACTATTTGTACATGTAAGACTACGCTAATAGTCTAATAGTGAGGCCCTAAGGTTTGATACTGATACTGTGTCAATGACAGAACAAATTACCCCAAATCAGGCAATAGTGGTTAAAGGCCCAAAAAGGGAGTGCGCTTAAGTGAAAAAAAAAAAAAATGGTGATGATTGTCAGTATGAATGAACGATTGAGGTTGGGGCAGAAAGCATGTTGCCATGAGTTCTAGCCCTGCTCAGGCCTAACTGGGTCTGTGGGTCCTATTTTTTTTTCATTAGAGAGATGTTCCGATTCATCCCTTAAACGTTCTCCCTATCCTCTTGCACTACTTTACCATAACCTTTTAGACCTGCTCCCAGAACATGTTCTTTATAAATAGTTCTCCACACATACACACACAATCGCAAACACGTGTTAGTCTATCTTACTGTCTGAAGAACATTATGCCCAGAGGAAGAAAACTTCCACTCTTTGCTTTGTGATTTACATATACAGCTGTTGTAAGTTGTTATATTCCACATTAAGGCAGAAGGCAGCAAGGGACTACTGTAAACCTGTCGGTCACAATTACTGACAGCTTCAAAAGAGAAGCAGATGGTTAGTATGACACTAAAAGAACACATATCCTCTGAGGGAAATGGATAATGCAAATTCAACAACTGGAGTTTTTTGGGGTAAATGGGTGTGGCAGAGTTAAAAAAAAACTGGTGAAATATAACTCCTTTGATAGTCACTGGTTTATCTACAAACCCCATGTTAAGTCTTTGTAATTCACTAGTTGGAGTTTCTAATGCTTTTCAAGATCTCAACTATTTACTATCAAGGTTGGAGTTTTTCAGATGGAAACTGCAAGTGGAACCACAATTGTTTTTTGATGCTGCTGTTTTCTTCTGCTCAGACTCCACCAACTTATGCAAAACTTACAATATAACATGACCACCAACTGAGGTTGTGTTGCATGTGTTCTCCTTGGTGGGGCTAAGGAGACTACAGCATGTTAGCTGTGAGGTCTTAAAACTGTTGTTGAGTTGCTGTCACGGTTTGGTGTTAAGGGTGCTCAAGGCAGTACCCTGTTCCCACATTCTCCTGAGTAACTTCACATGTCACAACCTATAAAAAAATCCATAAAGTGCAAATAAAATAAAATAAAACCCTGCGGAGCTAGGTGGCTTACATAAGCAAATGAGTTACAAGATTTTAAAAAAGGGCAACTTGGGACTAAACTATTCCCTCTATTTATTTGACTTCTGAAGTATTTACTTCTACAGTTTGACTCAGAGACCTCTTCACACCAGCATTTAAAACGCTAATTTTTTTAACAAATTAAGTTCATTCCAATGGAATTACCACAATCAGTAGATTCTCGTGTGAGCAAAGTAAATACATGTAGGATTTTCACATGAGGTTAAACGTTGATTAACTTTGACCCTCGAATTTGCACTGTTGACCGATAGCAAGCTTTTTTGACAGTGCTAACCTTTGAGGAAATGAGATCTGTATCCAAAACTATCGAAGCTCATTAGCTATGTTGCACCTGTCACTTTTATTTAAACTTCCTCTGTCGGTGCAAACTATTCTACAAACGAGCAACTGGGTGCCGACAGTGATGAGACAGGACTCAAAGATACAAATGTGTCTGAAATGATTATTATTGTTCCATTAGGGAACAAGCTAACACATTTGCTAACTGATCTTAAGCAAGTTTGTTAGCGTGAAAACCTTTATTTTCCTTCTTCAGTAACGTCACTGAATGAAGTGGTTCAATAGTGAACAAAATCCTAGGGAAAGTTAACAGAATAACACAGAGACAATAATAAGAAGCTCCATTGTGACTGGTTAGCTAGAGTTAGTGGATAGCTTGTCATCTACAGCAGTTATCAGACCCAACAACAATTTTTTCAAAAACGCACAGTTTCACTTTGCTGAATGTGACCAGCCCATAATTTAAACTCCTTAAATAACAATGCCAAAATTCAAGTCCAATATCTCTCCTAGAACTTTTGTACCCCTTTTAACCAGTAATAACTACAGTCACGCCTCCAAATGCCAAGGTTTTAGATTTCAAGAAGTTGTTTACAAGTGACAGCCTGGAGTTTCTCAGGGTTGGAAAGCCAAGCATTAACAAAATGAGCAGAGGTCAAACTGCAGTCAAGGCTGATACACATACTCTAGTGAAAGGTCAGTTTTTAATATCACCAAGGTAATTGAACATCCATGTGTTTACAAGCCATGTGATAGGACAGTGTGATTCTTATAACTAAACATAAAAATCAATGAGGCAAACCTGAATATACTCTACATGAGAACAGAACACAACAGATCTGTAGATACCGAAACGCCACTGTCAGCCCGCATTACAGCTTTGATTGATTACCATCATTACCATAATTGGAAATTGCACTGTTCCACACACTAACTCCATAATATCCTTGTTATACTTTGTCACTGGTGATGCTTTCAGCTCTGGTTTTCTTTGAGTTACTGCAAGAGTTTGACAGACCAGACCGGATCCAGATTAAAGAAGCCAGGCTGACAGATCTAACCAAAGGGAACCTTAGATCTGACGCAAGCAATTACTGTATGGTGAGACTGCGACTGTGGTGACACGTCTGCTGACCTCTTGTCTTAGCATTTGGTGGAGAAGAAGACAAATTTCTTTCTTCCTCTTGTTTTTCATAAAAAGGGAAGCGTAAGAGCTTCTGGGTGATGTGTGTGCATGTAGAATATGGGACCATGAAGGGTGATGTCGATATTTTTAGAATTAGAGTTACTTGTAGCCATTCTCATGCCGAAGCATTTACTGTTTCACGCATAATTTGTATTCTCGTCAGTGTGGAAACACGTCCAAGACAGCATTTTGACTATAATGGGACACTAAAACTGACTCATACTTTTAGAGTTGGTAAGTCATGGTGACACACTCCACTTATTCACTGAGACTCTGGGAAACTCTCGGATACATTTCACTTTTCAACAAAGATCTACTGGAGACATTTATGAAAAAGGAATCAATGAACAAATTAATTAATAAAATCTAATATTATGTTTTTATTAATTAATAGTTGTTTTTTTAACATTGCTTGTACATAGCTGGTCGTGGAGGAACTGTCATATATCAGTAGAAAACACCAAAAGATCAATATCCGATATTCATTTTAGTTAGGAATAATCTACAATGAGCTGTACAGTTATTGAGATTTAATGGAGCATAGCAGTAATTCTGGAGTAACAGTCTTTGGCTGATTGGCTGATTGGCTACCACCTGTTTAGTAACATCCAATCAAACACATTCAGGTGACAAGATAGCAATTGTAATCTAAACTCTATATGTCCTCTGAGACCTTCATGAACCCTTTCACCACCCCAATCAATCAATATATGCAATATGTTTGATATTGTTCATTTAAAGATAATCAATACAATAACAATGGATTACGTGACTACATGTATGTGCAATGTGACACTTGCAATAACAGACCTATGAATAACTGTCACTCAACTTTGCCACTCTCCTCAACTCTATGGAGTGTCTTTCAGCTAATTGTTTTGGTTTTATGCCCTGCAACTTTGCTGTTTCGGTTCATTTTCATCACTGTCAGTGTCATTTCCAGCTGAAGCAGTTTTCAGCAAAAAGGCTCTGATAAACTGACTGTACACTACCTGCCCGGCACCAAACAGTAGACAGACAAAGATAGAAACTTTTAACAGCTAAGATATTAACCAGATAATAACCTCAGAAAGAGGTACTGACCAAAAGCAGAGCTAAAATGAAGGTCGATATTGGATTTACATCATTCTGGTTGCTAGAAATAGGAATCAAAATGAATCATTATGTTACTCCATGTCTGCTGGATGTGTATAAGCCAATGTTTGTTAATGAGTTAACTTTATAAAAGTAGAAAATATATCAGTGTTGGAATTTGTTTTTGGTGCCACCAAGTGGTCAGAAACTCAGTTAAAGCAGTTTAACTAATATTTAATAATCACTGCTGCTTGGATTCTTTTAGAAAGCCTTTTCCATCAAATCTAACTGTGCAACCATTTGCTATGAATGTTAAATTACTTGTAGTGTTAGTGACTAAACTGAGAGAAACCGTTGCTTTGTTTAGCTTGTTTAGCCTTCCAGCTATAATGACTTAAAATTCTGATTACGTCAGAGCCATGAGGTTATCTCAAATATCAAATCCTGCAACCAATCAGATTTGAGGATAGTCTGTCCATCATGTCCTATTGGTTTAACCTCCGGCACAAACAGAACGCCACAGCTGGCTCTGATTGGCTCTGATGCACCTTTAAGTGCAAGTCAACACCATTTAATCTTGTTGGACCCTCTCTGTACTGTACCACACTTATACTCCACACAGCTAAGTGCTTGTATTCACTTGAACTGACAGCATTGTATTAATCATTAATACAAAGCCGTTCTGGAAGTTGGTTTGTATAAGAGCACCTGCCAAACGTTATAAATGCTGCCTGCTCTAATCTAATGTTAATGTGTGTGTACTGTATATGCATGCCTGCACGCCTGTCTGTTGCTGGAGGGAGTGAACCGACGTTAGTGTCATCGTGCGATGGCGAGAGTGGAGAGCCAGAGCTGCACAGATGGTTTCAAGGCGGGGCTCCTCCAGTGTCACGGGCGTCCTGCCGTCTGCGCTCACAGACAGGGAGCAAGAGATCAAAAGGGGGGAGCAGAGATTAACATGATAGACCATGATGACTGGTCTCATTCACATTCTCATGTTGATCCTACATGGTTTAATGTATGAATTTCTCTCTGAGCCAGAGCTGTAGTCAGGATCAACTTTGACAGGTCCAAGCAGGTTAGCTTACATTCAAATCAAGGATAAGGATGAAGGCCAAAACACTGTAGGTAATTAACAGTGTACATTCCTTCCAAGATGAAAAGGTATTCATGTCATATTATGGAGGTCCTTACAGATGAAAAGACGAAATCCCTATTATGCCCTTGAAAGTCTTTATAGGATTTTACTTAATTTTGAGGATCATAACAGCCCACGGGAGCTCAGCGCAGATGAATCCTTTCACAGTTTTTTTCTTGCAATGGAACCGTGAATGCTGATAAAATTGCTGCCGTGGACATAAAATGCACTTCCACACTTTCTGCTATTCAATTTCACATGTTTGGACCAATGAAGAGACCTAGATAAAGTAGAAATCATGGAAGAAAAAAAAAAAAGGTTTCAAAGTTTTGGATTTCTCCAATCTGCTATCAACCATAGCTGTCACCTTATCATCAGCCCTTAGCCGCAGCAATGGCTAAGCAATATAACCTTACTGTGATGTGATTCTACTGTAATTGTAACATAAATCCCTTTTACACTAAAACATACAATTGATAGAATTTAAAATTGATCTCATCAATGAAAATAATCAATGAAAATGTGTGACATCACCTGCTATTGACCACAGTAATATGTAGGTGATGAGTCAGAGTCTTTATAGTGAGTTAGACTGAAGTCAGCTAGTTCAGTAATGTGTCTGTTACCAGTTGTTAAAAAAAATAGTATATTTACTCAAGTACCATAATTCAGGACAATTTTCAAGTAATTTTAGTTTACTTGAATATTCCTTCTTGTTGCTAAGCTACACTTGTAGTCCACTACTTGGTGTTTTCACTAAAGGATCTGAATGATTCTTCCAATACTGATAGCAGTAAAGGAAAATGCTGATTTTTTATTTTTAAATGTTTTCATGAGCACCATGTTTCACTTTTTTGAATCTCACTGACTTCACACTGTTTACATTACATTACAATTTTTGTTTAACTATTACTGTGAAAGCAAATTAAACTTGTTGTTGTTGATTATGGCCAGTTAAGACAAGAAAAGGAAACCGAGACAGATGACACAGGGAGGCCTAAAACATTCCTTTGTCCAATCTAAGCAGGTGCTGCAGACAGAAGTAGGCAGGAGGTGAATGATACAAGATGAAGATGGAGCTCCTTCTCCTCTTGCTCACATTAAGATTTCTCAGTGTTCAGAAAGCCACTTATACACACACTAGTATAAGTGTGAGTCTTTCTGTGTGTGTGTGCGCTTGCTTGCGAAAGAGAGACCCTCTCCACAACTCCACTAGCCTCCTCCAGCACACTGCTTAAGTGACTTCTAATGGGAAGAGAGTCATGGTTCGAGGCAGAGCTTGGCAGAGAGTGAATAGCATAATTGCCTGTGTCTGAGGAGGGCGGGAATACGAGGGTGCTACAGAGGAGAGGGTTATATTTACATGCTGGGTTGTGAGCGCGAGCAGACACACCACGGCATTTAAATCTGACACTGCAGCCGGCGGTGAACCTGCAGATCTCATGCAGTGCCTGATTGTTTTTACTCCTATAAACGCTTGCTGCATAAATAGTGGAACGATATTACACTGAATAGCGAACACTTTGCATGTAGTGCCAGCACATTAGAATGAAGGGGAACATGTGGAGTCCCATATAGCTTATTTATGGCATCAAGCTAATGTTTTTATCCAATGAGTAAGCAGGTTTATTTTGATGTAAATATGGATCCAATGAATACTTATATGTGAAAGGGTCACTCGTAGTGATAAACCCACTGAGATACTGCAGTCCCCCTTAGCTCTAACAGCACATTTAAACTAAATGTTGTGTTCAAAGCTAGTTCTGTAATTTTTTGGTTTTGACCAAGTGGCAACTCCCACAGCCTGGAGGTTGTGTGGAAGTACTACATGAGTAAAGTGTAAGTGAGTCCTATTCAAAAAGTGTCAACATTTTTCTGGAATCATTTAGGTCTCAGTCTCTAACTTCTGGGCCGTAATAGTGTGCTGGTGGACATTTAGGAAATTATCGCTCCGTTAATCGCATTCAAAGACTAATAGTAGCTACAATGTCTGCCATTTGGGTGTTGATCGACAACTGTGATTGACAGTTGGCTCACTTGCTGCTCCACTCTGGGACTCAAACTGAGTCGGACTGTTGTCGCAATATTTCACCTATTTTAATGTTAATCTATTACGATACCTGCCCTGTTAGCACAATTTAGCTAAATCAGCTAACATTAGCCCAAGCGTGCAGTGCTCGATGTTCCCATGGATGCATTATAAACCATTACATGCTGCTCATCCTTGCAGCCAATTTTATTGCAGCAAAAAAATCCAACTGTTAGCCAAAAAGCATTTTCCACGTAGACCACTATTGTAAAAGAAACATTTGTAAAATTGTTGACAGTACACTTCAAACTGCAAACAAGGTCAATTATGACTGCTACTGTTATGAATGTATGATCCATGGAGGTTTTATACTTGTAAAACTTTCCCCGCGCTTAAAAGAGCAATTTAATAATCTGTGACATCACCACAATGTAAAGTCTGAGAAGGAACGTGTGACACTGCTACACATCTTCAGTGGGATGCATACCACTGGGAGTAAACCCAGAAGCTAGAAACTTTTTTGGCGTACGCACCAGTCAGGCAATTCTTACTGGACTGAATGGGTGCCATTCTAGGTTCCCAGTAAGCTAGCATTGGCACTTTGGTCCGAGGTAGCAGGGAGTGTTTCCAAAGTGTTAAAGGCACCAACCTCTAGCCACTCTGGGCTCCAAAGCAGCTCCAATGAAACCAACAGGTGACACCAAACCTCACTGCAGACTAACTTAAAGAGGCAGACATCTTAAAATGGCACATCACCGACCCCTTTGTCGGCTTGTTGAAAATGAAAGAAAACATATCAATGTTTTCAGGCTATAGTTAGTAGTAACTTTAGCTCTCATATAACAGGACTGAAATGTAAGACACCGTGCCCTTTTCTTTAATTCGACTGGATAAAACAACCCGTCTTTAATTTCAAAGTGAGAAGGTGAGTCAATTCCAGAGACGTTGCGAAGTGTCTCACCAAGGACCTATGTACTCATGACCAAGTGGGGGTCTAACAGTTCTCTAAAGTTCTCTCCCCAGACCACCGTCATTCAACTTTAATTGACATTTAACATTATTGTTATTTGTATTTCGGGCCAGATCTAAATTCATGTGAATTCAATGTCTAATCCTTATGTAGATCATAAAAAAGGGTTTACATTTGTAACTACTATCATCTGTTGAAGAGATAATCATTTTTGCTTTATTACATTTGTTAACATGACAAGACTGATAAGGTTATAACTTTATATTTAATTTTTAAATGTTATGACAGAGGTAATGAATATTTTATGGTCAATATGCAATGATATTTAATAATCAACAAAGTGTGTAACATTTGCTACTAACCAAATAGACTATATAGTGATCAGACAAGAACATATTGAACATTTTCTTTTATTACGAAAAATAAGTCATGTTTAAATTGTTTCTGAAAGATGATCTAGTCTAATTGTTGATTGTTGCTTTAACTTTAATTCATTCACTTTAGTATTAAACATTCTATCCTTAACAGTCAAATTAACCAAACATGTCATGTGGAAGGAATGGCTTTTATGAAATGAATGTATGATGTTAAACTGTTTCCCTGAATAGTTATACAATATATGAATTATCTACAATGTAACAATCATTTAAAACTCAAACTAATTCCCATTTTTGTTTGATGTTTTTAAGCTTTATGGTGACATACTTCAGATAGCTGATACCTGATGGCCTCTTTGTGATATTGGGTTGCTCTGATTTTTTTTTAACTCTTCCCTCTACATTACAACAAGTCCTCATGTTCGGTGTGGTCATTGCAAAAAGGGAGTGGAGAGTGAGTGGAAATCTGTCTCCCCTTCCTGCTTTAAAAAATGGCTGAATGACATGGTTTCCTGTCTATATCTTGAAGAAATTCGGTACGCCGTCTAATTCCCACCCCGAGTTTCCTAAGGTCTGGGGACCCTTGATAGAGCATAATAGAAAGGAGACGTGTCTCACTGGGACCTAATTAAATTGGACCATGCCGTATTGTGTTGAATTGCATTGCATTGTAGTTTGCTGTGATCCCCTAGGATAACTTTCTTTCCTGGCCTTCCTTGACATCTCTATCTTAGTTACACCGACTTGATTCCTGACGCTCAATCCACTTATGGACATTTCAGTCATTACATGGATTGACATGCATATGCATGTTTACAGTGAGCTGGCAGTTGGTTTATTTTATTTTATTTTGTTCTGTTTTGTTGTTTCAATTTGTCTAGTTTGTTCTTCATGTTGTGGAAAAGCAACATTTTCATTAATTCCCCAGTGTAGACAAGTAATTTGCCGCTACAGAGTCAAAAGTAGCAGCCACACCTTAAAGTCCCTAGAGAACAAAGAAAATAAATATTCATCAGAGCTTCAGAACTAAAACTAAAGAAGCACTGTTTCCACAAATGTGTCCAAAAATAGTTTTATCCTCTTTAGAAAAATGGAAAAATACACAAAAACTGCAGTGTCATTATAGTGGTACGTGAGGTAATTGAGAACTCAAATTTCAGTTCCACTTAAAAGACGTTCATCAAGGTGTCTGTCATTTAAAGTCTAGATAATGTAATGTTTCAGAGG
This sequence comes from Scomber scombrus, assembly GCF_963691925.1. Lineage (NCBI taxonomy): Eukaryota > Metazoa > Chordata > Actinopteri > Scombriformes > Scombridae > Scomber > Scomber scombrus. The sequence goes on from NC_084991.1 coordinate 4,810,184, forward strand.
GATGTGATTTGAATTAGTCCTGAAAATTTCAGACTATGTGAACTCTCTGACCTGGAGCAGTCTGAAAAACACAGCTTGTTAACTTTCATTTTTTTAAGCAGTGGCTGTGTAAATATCACCAATGTCCTTGAGCTCCACTTCTCAGTGACTGACACTTGAGTAAGGTTTCGTCTAGCCAGACTTCTGGCCCTGCTTTTTGCTACTGCAAGCTCAAAGTGTAATCCTCTCAAAGTCAAGCTGTTTACCTCAAACTCAGACCCAGTTCAGCATCTGGGTGAACGTGATATCTGAGGTCATTAAGATAAAACTCAAGACACACAGTGACTTTGCACTTTTCTGTGTTGTTTTTTTGTCTCGCTCCTTGCTATATGTCCTTTTCATCCTCCCTCCTTCCTTCTCATCCTTTCTTTTCTCCTGTTTCAATGTTCATAAAATAACCAAGAGGCTGCAGGTATTTTCAGACATCGCTTTACTAAACTAAACCCACTCTTGAGTTCGCTTTGCTCATGAAATATGTTCTAAATAAAAAGGCGGCACCTCTGGCTGATGGATCACCACGGCAACAACAGAGACAATTGTCTGAGAGGAAAACACAGATTTCTGCATCACAGTCAACACTATGTGTCATCAATCTGGAGACAGACATCGACTATCGCTACAATGGTAATCTTTGACATTTATAATGTGTAATTAATCACGTCTGCTCACACTGTTGAATGATAGCAGCATTAATTGCAGTTGAAACAGTTTTAATATGATGATTTATATGACTGTCAAATCCATTAAGATATTTGATGCCTATCTTGTTCAGTCACATGTTGTTGGTGCTGCTCTAGTAAAGACCACCAAAGTTAAGACAAAGAAGATCACTGTTTCCACATCATAGGCTGAATTCACTGCAGGGACTTTGATTTCTGATTATATGCATCATGACATGCACACTGTCATTACATCAAGTCTGTAAAGGTGCTGGCTTGCAAGAGGTTAATATCCAACGGCAATGATTTACAGAGTGTGATGCTACGCCTTCACATCCAACTCTCAACTAAGAAATCTTCATTTCCTAATTGGATGAAAACCAACCTGTGTTATTGTCTAACTCTAGATTATAACAAACAAAACCAGATTATTAGGTCTATAAATATATCCAGTGAGTGTAATATCAAAACTAAAGCCATACTAGTGACTTGTTGAGCTTGTACTTAGAATAACTTAAAGCAACTAACTTACAGTTGAGGTTGATCTCAGCTTTGAAGATATTTGGGCATAAACCAAACGATACCTGCAGTCGATCCTTTTTGCACCCAGAGCTAGAAAATATGACTATTTGTATGGACTTGTTCACAGCCAATCAATACAAGCGTTCTTGGATTTAATGCGACATGTGATTGGCCCACTGCCACGGCAGGTACAACCCATCTGTGGTGGTGGATTTGAGTTAGCGCAATTAGCAGTTGAGCAGCCAAGATGCCACCTAAACGCTCTAAAGTGTGGCTACACTACACGCCTGTTACACCAGATAAAAGCAAGTGCACAAAATGTGTAATGGTATCAAATGAAGT